>NW_017163650.1:0-225 GCF_001652005.2 Ceratina calcarata | reverse complement strand
GTGCTGTTCAGACTAAGGAGCAGTACGCTTTTATTTACAAGGTAATTTTAATTGACTCTAAAAATTCTATGTATTTAGTTTTACCCTCGGTACGCTTGATTTAACTTTAATTTAATAGTAGCTGATTTAATTGTGACTGATTGAAGTAAATTGTTTCGATTTTATTTTCCCTTGTTTGTTACAGGCATTAAACTTGTACGCAACGAAACTCGCTGGTGGAATACT
>NW_017163649.1:0-225 GCF_001652005.2 Ceratina calcarata | reverse complement strand
GTTGTATACAGATCAAATATTTTACAGTCACATATGTATATAATTCTATTTTTAATTTATACCAGATGTTATACATTGACAGTATTATAAGAAAAATAACAAAGAGTAATATATGTATTTCTAAAATAATGTATGTACAAGGTGCTGTCTTTTCTAAATATAAAATTGTACAACATGCCCTTATAAAATTTTGATTGGATTATTATCCTTTTAATATCTAAACGC
>NW_017163648.1:0-225 GCF_001652005.2 Ceratina calcarata | reverse complement strand
TAGGATCAGCAGTAAACACAAAATTTAAAAAGTCTTTTTATAGTTTTTCGACTTTTAATTTATATCGAGGAATTGTTACAATAAATCCTGTTCGATAAATTCCTGATGCCCTGCACTGTTCGTTTACTCTCGTGTTTGCACTTCCTGTTTTTAGCAACCAGGAAGTAACAATGAAACAATTCTCATCCGAATAAAACTGATACGGTATAGATCGAACGGAAAGGG
>NW_017163647.1:0-225 GCF_001652005.2 Ceratina calcarata | reverse complement strand
CACTTGAGATATTACTTAAGAGTATTTTAATGGAACGAAGTCATTAAATATTTTTGATGTGCTAAAACTTTTACCGATATTCTCACTACAGATGTACAATGTACAAGAAATTTTATCGCTTCATTTCGATAAATAAATGAAAACAGGAATCTAATTTAATGACTATGTTTAAAATAGTACTATAATATAAGTTGTATTATAATATAGTCGAAAACAATGCAGGTT
>NW_017163646.1:0-225 GCF_001652005.2 Ceratina calcarata | reverse complement strand
ATTTTTTTTAAATTATTTGGAGTATCCAGTTATATAAGCGTCTTGTTTGGCAATCGACAGTCGTGTTAATTTTGTTATTGTCATCCAATTCATGCTTTCTTATAAGAAATGAGCTTAATTTGAATGTAAGAGACATTATTCGATGGGACAATGTTATCGAGGGTGCAAGAACTTGGAAGGCTTTTGGCGCGACGAAAGTGTTTCAGAACGATTGACCATCAGGGC
>NW_017163645.1:0-225 GCF_001652005.2 Ceratina calcarata | reverse complement strand
TCAGCCGGTCTGTCCCTTGACTTTTTAGTTCGACGACACTCTGACCGGAGACGTAGTTCTCTCGCAGTTATTCTTATATCTCCAATTAATTCTCGAAGGGGTTTCCTTCGGATAGAATCACTCGATCGTTGTGCACCTTGATCGAGTTCGCTCTTCTATCGAATGAGTACTTTGCCAATCGGATCTCAAGTTGCGTTAGAAGTAGCTTCTTTGCGCCGGTCGTTA
>NW_017163644.1:0-225 GCF_001652005.2 Ceratina calcarata | reverse complement strand
CCTTTTATAATATCAGTTGACTAAAATAAAGGATATATGAATTAATTACAGGGTATCGAAAGAGGCTGCTGCCTTTGCTTCGTCTTCTATTTTCCCACTCTACATCTATGCAATCTGCATTTTTTTGTTTATTAGCTTGTGATTGTTTGCTGCATTCGTTTCCAGTTCCTTTATTCTTTGATCAAAATCAGTCTCATGAAATTTCTTTTTAATCGATATAAATGT
>NW_017163643.1:0-225 GCF_001652005.2 Ceratina calcarata | reverse complement strand
AAATATTGATGTTACCTTGTGCACGCAAGGATTATTAAGAAATGTAGCGAGTTGGTAGTGTCGGATTTGGTCACAATATCGGACCATAATCTGATACTTATACAGATAAGCGCAACGAGAAGTGGGACGATGCAGGCTTATCGAGATAAACAGTACAACATACGAAAAGATGATTGGGATCTGTTCGTTCGGCACCTGACGGAAGTCTTCGATCAGGGGCTGATG
>NW_017163642.1:0-2825 GCF_001652005.2 Ceratina calcarata | reverse complement strand
GGGATACTAACTACACAATTTTAAATGGCCCAAATAATCCTGCATAATTATCGATAAATATATAATTTTAAACAGATGGGGCTTAAGACAGTTATCTGTTCTTTGGTATGTGCACTATATGTACATTAATAATGCTTTCAGTCAATAATTCAATTGATTCTAACGGGACCAACCGAGGAATCCTATCGGTTCGTTTTGGTCGACGACCCAGATCGACTACCCCTTATCAACTGATAAGTGACACTATAATTAAGTTTCGATGGCAAGAGTGAGGTATAGTGACAAATAAATGTGTAATTCCTTTCTTAAAAAAAAATAAATAAAACAATAATAATTCTTATTATGCAAGTTGATAATTCACAATGGCTCAACTGGATATGTTTTTAATTATGCCCTATTTATTCAGACACACCTTAAGTTCGCGATATAAACGGTTCATTTTTCCTTTAAGCTAACAATCCCCTTGCACGTACTTTATTTTTTATGTTTTACTATTCTCATTTTGAATACGAATTCTTTACATGATTCTGAATAAGTTTTTCTTTTTCGAAGATTCCGTATAAATTCGTTAATCCCTGCTGGTTGCTTGCTTGACAGATACAGTCGCGAGGGCTTTCCTCCGCAGAAGTTATCGTTTTCATAACTCATCCCTTTGAAGGAGGGTGGAGTTCACGCCAGGGGTTGACCGACCAATGAAAATATGTCCCTGTTACGAGAGGATTAGCGAGGATTAGCCGGAAGATTTAGAATCGCCTCGTACTCCGTACTCGCTAAACGTCTAATCCAAAAAAAATGGTCCTCCTTCTTCCGCATACGAAACAAATTAGTATTCTGATAAACGCGCTTATCGGATCTAGTAAAACTGATAACACTGTCCAATTTGTATCGTAACACAGTGAGGGAGAAAAATAGATAAAAATTTAATTCTAGTTATTATCTGTTTCAATACAAGCCTTCAGAGATAAGCTTGAAGGGTAAATCTTTACGAAAGTATAAAGTATGTACGACAAGCAACCCTTCCGAAAGAGACATAAGTATGCAGAATGGTAAAAATATGCTGTTCTTAGCAAATTCGTGTTATATCCTTGGCAACGGAGATGACGACGAACAAGATAGCGTTCCGACTCATCGCGAGTTCGGGTTGGTGGTTACGAGTTGGCCGAACTGCTACCCTTCGTGAAGAAATGAAAAGAGCAGTCCCCTCCTTATCTCGACGCGACTACGTAAATCTCGGGACACTTTTCATAATTTCCACTGAAAAACTCTGATGTTTCACGAACGAGAAAATTTCCTCTCCTAACTTTATTCGTACAACGTTTAAACCAAGCGAACATTTTTATATATCTCGAAACGGGGAACGAAATGTCAATTACGCTTAAATTTTAATCCACGAGATGAAATTCTTAGAGAGACCACGGTAATTTTTGTTCCAATTCTAAAGTGGAGCGCAGAGACGAATCTCTGAACTCTAAGTAAAAAGTGTATCTTATACAATACAAGCGCGTTGTTATCTCTCTAATATGTCAGCGAAACATTACGAGGCTATGCGTTGCGTTATGTATTCCGAGATGAAATTCTTACAATCTACAGAAATTCCTTTTTTTTTTTTCAATCCTAGAATGGACGTGGATAAATCTGTGAGTTTTAATCAAAAACCGTGTATAATAAAAACGTGAGACATTATCTCACGGAAGTTTCGTCAAAATGTTACGTCGTGTTGGAAGAACGAATGGATTAAATGCTAAACAGCGAAAAACACGGCGGATCCGGCGTCGTTTCGTTATCAGCTTATTTGTAAGCACGGTTTTCGCCGCGTCCGCCGACAGACGCGGCCCGGCCCGGTGTTAACTCTGCTGCCGTATGCCGTGCTCTAATCTAGATAGCCAAGAATTATTCTGAAATTCAAATATGCCAGAACACAAGGAAAGATGCCTACGTTTCCGCTACATAGCTTCGCCATTAGTTTACGGTTCCCAGGGGTCATACGAAGGGTTGCGCATCGCGCTTATAAGGGCCTATAACGGGGAGTCGGGCAATGTCGCGCCCTACACGAGGGCGGCTACCGTCAAGTTATAATTGCTATATGTTAACCAACGCAGACAGGTGGGGAAGCGACCGCGTGCGTGTGCAATAACGTTTTTGACATCTTTCGTTGCTCGGCTAAATTGGTAGGACAGGTGTGGCGACGATTATCGCAGTTGNTTTTTTTTTTTCAATCCTAGAATGGACGTGGATAAATCTGTGAGTTTTAATCAAAAACCGTGTATAATAAAAACGTGAGACATTATCTCACGGAAGTTTCGTCAAAATGTTACGTCGTGTTGGAAGAACGAATGGATTAAATGCTAAACAGCGAAAAACACGGCGGATCCGGCGTCGTTTCGTTATCAGCTTATTTGTAAGCACGGTTTTCGCCGCGTCCGCCGACAGACGCGGCCCGGCCCGGTGTTAACTCTGCTGCCGTATGCCGTGCTCTAATCTAGATAGCCAAGAATTATTCTGAAATTCAAATATGCCAGAACACAAGGAAAGATGCCTACGTTTCCGCTACATAGCTTCGCCATTAGTTTACGGTTCCCAGGGGTCATACGAAGGGTTGCGCATCGCGCTTATAAGGGCCTATAACGGGGAGTCGGGCAATGTCGCGCCCTACACGAGGGCGGCTACCGTCAAGTTATAATTGCTATATGTTAACCAACGCAGACAGGTGGGGAAGCGACCGCGTGCGTGTGCAATAACGTTTTTGACATCTTTCGTTGCTCGGCTAAATTGGTAGGACAGGTGTGGCGACGATTATCGCAGTTGTCAGTAGTTAAATTATATTC
>NW_017163641.1:8358-11465 GCF_001652005.2 Ceratina calcarata | reverse complement strand
AAGTATCCATTCTGTCGAATTACTTCAATTAAAAGATTGGGCACTTTAGAAATTATTATAACTAAATAATTTTGCGATGTTTAGTTTCCATTCTTTTATTGAATTTTCAACATTTCTTTCCTTGTTATGAAGTTTCCAAATTCGGGAATAATGAATTTTACTCACTGCCATGTACTTGTATTTTGCAAAATTATCGTTTTATAATGTTAATTATAATGCATTTATCGAATTTATTCTAGTTGAACGGATGAATGTACTTCTTTCCTCTTACGATCACTCTTATTCTTCATAAACAAATTTCTATACAAACGTTAATCGTTTCTTCAGACTTATTTCATTTATGAACGATTTCTTTCAGACTACCTTAATAAATAACCCAAACCCTAAAATATTCAACATCGTACAACACTCGAGTGAACTGAACTAACACAAACTTTTTTTCAATGTCCTCACAGAATTGTACAGTTACTTTTGGTGCACCTAATTCGGGACCTACTTGTACTTTTCATGTAATTTTAGACTTTTCGCGTGAATTAAATAATGGTTGTCCTCCTTTTTGCGGGATTAATTTGATCCTATATCATTTTATTATATCAGCGACAACATTTTTACTTATATTTAACAAATTACAAATTACTCAATAACTTTTTCTCTGTAATAAATGATTAACTGTTGAACATCGAACGAGTTACTTTTGCCATTTCGAGTGATTATCGCAGTATATTCCTAGCGAAATCTAAGGTAAATTGACTCTTCGAACGACTACTAACGTTATGTGCACAAAACATTAAAAAGAGTTACTTTATCAATTCCTTAAGGAGAATAAAATCTGCAAGATATATCTAATATCTGAATATTACTGTGAACATGGCAAGTGTGCTTAGTTTTGATTATAATTAGACATCTATAATCAATAAAAAATATAGAATTTATTTACTTAATTGTGTATAGCAAATTAAGTGTATTAATCTACTGAATAACAATAAATTTGATAAATGTATTGTAATTAAATATATAAAGGGATAAGTTTGCAAATACTGTAATGTACGAATATTTATTAGTGTAACTGTATGTCTTGAGATGCTTGGTAAAAGAGATCAAAAATAAATTATATAAAGGAACGAGTGTGTACAGAATGATTTGAATTTTTTTTACTGCCGATTTACTTAGGGAAGGGGCCCCAGAAGGACAAACGGACGAGGTGAACAAGATCGTCCTGAATTGTAAGTTCCCTAAAAGTGATGTTAGCTCAATCAGTCCTATCACCATATGAATTCGCTTTACGAAACATTCCAAAGCATACACAGCTAATGAACAAACAGCAGCAGACTTTTAACTTGTTCAAGCCCACATTTATTGCGAAAATATTGTTAATGTTGTTTGATAAAAATATTATTGCTCTATGGCTGTCAACTTTTGAGAAACTGAAACTGATTTGGGCCCAACAAGTTACTGATTTGCTAACAAATTAGTAACCACAACTGTGATTTAGCGAGTTAAACTTGATCACAGTGCACTGCTATATCATGAAACAGATTTCAGATGAATTATATAACCAAAGCTTAAACATACAACACATATCAACTTGTTTTATCTTAATTACAAAATACTACTTACCTCTTGTTTTTCCAATTTATTCTGATCCTCAATTCGTGTAAGTATTTCAGTCATATTCGTCTCCAAGACCATTCCACCCATTACTAATTCATTTAGTATGTAATGAACCTTATCTACATGAAAGATAAGATCAAGTTCACATACATTTTCAAAACATTTATCCAACGTTTCAACAAACACTTGTATTAAATCCAATATTCCTAATTCTGACTCTGAACTGTCAACGCAGAATACAAAATATAATGTAGCATAGTGTCGATAAATCAGCTTGTAATCGGATCCACCAATTAAACTTCCACCTTCTAAAAAATTGCAGACATTGTCATCTCTCTTTGAAACCAATTGAAACGTTTCTTTTATTATCTGCTGTTGCATATCTTCATTCTAAAAAATATATATTCTGTTGGTTCTTACAATAAATTACCCCATAAAACTTTTATTTATGGTTATACGTACGAAATATTGGTAAAACTTCGAAAGCCTAGGTTTTCCATGATTGTTAAACACTAAAATAGCCTTAATCATGACTAATGTTCAATTTGAAATATAAACTTCAAACATTAAGTGTGAAGGAACATTACAAAAATACAAATCAATTTTCTTTCAATATTCTATTATAGTAACAATCATTTAACACTGTCTAATTTAAAGTTTAGGTAACCGAATGATTCATTCCACATACTCAAACTGTTCATAACCTTCCCGTAATATTTTATTTATCTTTATCAAAATTACGAAGTTGCTAGTGGTCGTTACTGATACACCAGTTTATTAAATAAATATAATTTGGAAATTATATTCAATTAAAATTACAATAAAATATATAATTCTTCTATATAAGTAACTGTTATTTGTTCCATACGCAACATCTACACACGATACACGCATCTGTTATCCTGTTACTGGGGTTACTTCGGTTACTTTACTGGGCCAGTAATACTAGCTACGCTACGCTCTACGCTACGCTGGCTACTGGATTGGGGGATCAAGGGATCGTTATAGCGAGCTAAAGCAAAGTTTAGTTCATACAACAATATAAGTAAAACGGAAACTTTACATCTTTCGTCGATTTCACAACTGTCAAGAATTTATTTTATTTTTAACAAGAATATAATTATTATTATATTATTGTTGAAGTAGTTATGTACACTATTTTTTTAATTTATTCGGTATGAAAAAAAATGAAGCACATGTAATTAGAACATAGTTCTGTAATTGAGAATATAATATTGTGTAATAAGGAGATAATGAAATTATTTTATTCTATTCAGTATAGGGATTAAGCATCTCAAACTTGCCCAGTTTTTCGCCTTTTTATGAAAAAGTTTTGATGTATACATTGAAATACCGATTTCGATAAGAGAGTTCGATATTCTTTTCTCCGTTTCTAATGGATGGAAGATGAAAGAGAGAATCAATACACAAGTACATCAATGAAATTAAAATCAATCGAATTTTAAGAAAAATAGATCAATTGCACTGTTACTGAT
>NW_017163641.1:3753-4812 GCF_001652005.2 Ceratina calcarata | reverse complement strand
TTATACTAACTTCGTTAATATTTAATTTGTATCTCCTTACAAATGTACATTCTTATATTGCCATTTACTTATTTACTGTATAAAGAGGATGTAGGTTTACATTACACAAGATGATAATAAAATTTTTGTCATAATTTGAAAACAGAATGTAGCTTAGATAAAACTACGAATAGATGACTCGTGAGAACATGTAAATATATTTATTGATTGGTTTCTAATCGTCTTATTTCTGCCCAAATTTCTGTTTTCCTTGCCAGTTTGTCCAGTATGTCTTTCTCTGGATTTTTTAACAAACCAGATTTTATCTTCTCTTCCAATGCTTCAATCTCTCGAATTTTTTTTCTTAAATTTTTCAATTTTTTCTGTGGATCTGACACTGAATTCTCAGATTGTACTGGACCATTTGTTTTGATAGCTAAAATCCGGTTGTTAGGCGTTGACTTGGATTGTGATTTGTTATTCAGCGATAAAGGTTCTTTTTTTTGTTCTGGTTCTGAGATCATAGTTTTTGTCAGTTCCTCTGTTATATATTCAGTCGTTTTGCTTTTATTCTTTTTCTTTTTCTTTTTAACTTCTGTTTTCACTGGAGCACCAGGAATGATTTTCGATTTCGCTGCTATCAATGCTTCTTGTTTCGCTTTATGTTCCGCTATGAATTCTGGACTTGCACCCACTGGGTACATTGGCTTATTTTTTATCTGTTTGCCTTTACTTTCATACCTGCAGAGAAAAATATATAGTATCAAAAGAATAAGTTCTATATTCTCTTGTACATTATTACCTACAGTGGAACTTCTTCTTGTGGTATGTAACCATCTTTAACACGGCGTGGCTTTCGCCATGTACCATCTGGTCGTTGGCTAGCAGGGATAAATGTTCCACCTGCAAAACAATTTTACATTAAGAAAGGAGAATAAATAAATTAGTTAATAATATTGTATCTTTCTTTACAATATTTCCAATAAATTTGATTGCATGTATTGTCAATATTCAGTTATGATTTGAAGAAAATCGAATATCAATTTTGATCTTTAATCTCATGCATTGTAAAGAGTTGTT
>NW_017163641.1:1042-3165 GCF_001652005.2 Ceratina calcarata | reverse complement strand
GTTATGAACAGTTTGAGTATGTGGAATGAATCATTCGGTTACCTAAACTTTAAATTAGACAGTGTTAAATGATTGTTACTATAATAGAATATTGAAAGAAAATTGATTTGTATTTTTGTAATGTTCCTTCACACTTAATGTTTGAAGTTTATATTTCAAATTGAACATTAGTCATGATTAAGGCTATTTTAGTGTTTAACAATCATGGAAAACCTAGGCTTTCGAAGTTTTACCAATATTTCGTACGTATAACCATAAATAAAAGTTTTATGGGGTAATTTATTGTAAGAACCAACAGAATATATATTTTTTAGAATGAAGATATGCAACAGCAGATAATAAAAGAAACGTTTCAATTGGTTTCAAAGAGAGATGACAATGTCTGCAATTTTTTAGAAGGTGGAAGTTTAATTGGTGGATCCGATTACAAGCTGATTTATCGACACTATGCTACATTATATTTTGTATTCTGCGTTGACAGTTCAGAGTCAGAATTAGGAATATTGGATTTAATACAAGTGTTTGTTGAAACGTTGGATAAATGTTTTGAAAATGTATGTGAACTTGATCTTATCTTTCATGTAGATAAGGTTCATTACATACTAAATGAATTAGTAATGGGTGGAATGGTCTTGGAGACGAATATGACTGAAATACTTACACGAATTGAGGATCAGAATAAATTGGAAAAACAAGAGGTAAGTAGTATTTTGTAATTAAGATAAAACAAGTTGATATGTGTTGTATGTTTAAGCTTTGGTTATATAATTCATCTGAAATCTGTTTCATGATATAGCAGTGCACTGTGATCAAGTTTAACTCGCTAAATCACAGTTGTGGTTACTAATTTGTTAGCAAATCAGTAACTTGTTGGGCCCAAATCAGTTTCAGTTTCTCAAAAGTTGACAGCCATAGAGCAATAATATTTTTATCAAACAACATTAACAATATTTTCGCAATAAATGTGGGCTTGAACAAGTTAAAAGTCTGCTGCTGTTTGTTCATTAGCTGTGTATGCTTTGGAATGTTTCGTAAAGCGAATTCATATGGTGATAGGACTGATTGAGCTAACATCACTTTTAGGGAACTTACAATTCAGGACGATCTTGTTCACCTCGTCCGTTTGTCCTTCTGGGGCCCCTTCCCTAAGTAAATCGGCAGTAAAAAAAATTCAAATCATTCTGTACACACTCGTTCCTTTATATAATTTATTTTTGATCTCTTTTACCAAGCATCTCAAGACATACAGTTACACTAATAAATATTCGTACATTACAGTATTTGCAAACTTATCCCTTTATATATTTAATTACAATACATTTATCAAATTTATTGTTATTCAGTAGATTAATACACTTAATTTGCTATACACAATTAAGTAAATAAATTCTATATTTTTTATTGATTATAGATGTCTAATTATAATCAAAACTAAGCACACTTGCCATGTTCACAGTAATATTCAGATATTAGATATATCTTGCAGATTTTATTCTCCTTAAGGAATTGATAAAGTAACTCTTTTTAATGTTTTGTGCACATAACGTTAGTAGTCGTTCGAAGAGTCAATTTACCTTAGATTTCGCTAGGAATATACTGCGATAATCACTCGAAATGGCAAAAGTAACTCGTTCGATGTTCAACAGTTAATCATTTATTACAGAGAAAAAGTTATTGAGTAATTTGTAATTTGTTAAATATAAGTAAAAATGTTGTCGCTGATATAATAAAATGATATAGGATCAAATTAATCCCGCAAAAAGGAGGACAACCATTATTTAATTCACGCGAAAAGTCTAAAATTACATGAAAAGTACAAGTAGGTCCCGAATTAGGTGCACCAAAAGTAACTGTACAATTCTGTGAGGACATTGAAAAAAAGTTTGTGTTAGTTCAGTTCACTCGAGTGTTGTACGATGTTGAATATTTTAGGGTTTGGGTTATTTATTAAGGTAGTCTGAAAGAAATCGTTCATAAATGAAATAAGTCTGAAGAAACGATTAACGTTTGTATAGAAATTTGTTTATGAAGAATAAGAGTGATCGTAAGAGGAAAGAAGTACATTCATCCGTTCAACTAGAATAAATTCGATAAATGCATTATAATTAACATTATAAAACGAT
>NW_017163641.1:0-698 GCF_001652005.2 Ceratina calcarata | reverse complement strand
GTTACTATAGTGTCCGAATATTTATGAGAATAACTGCAATTCTTTCGTAGCCTGAAAAATATAAATATTCATAATATGCATGGTGGTGCTATCATTTGTAAATGTCTGCTCAGTAATAGTGCCTTAACGCAAATGTATACGTTGCTATGCTTTCGAGAATAAAATGTGTACTGTATAGTTACTCATTCGTGTTTACTTCTACTAATTAATTTTGGTTTGAGAAATCCTTTAAATTTCTTCCGTTTTCCATTTTTTTCCATCCATATGGTATGTGCAGGCAGGAATCACAGCAGCGCCGGCGCGTGCTGTTTCTGCTGTCAAGAATATGAATATACCGCAACAAATAAAGGACATGAAGTTACCTGATCTGCCGCAAGCTATAAAAGATCTGAAATTCTGACCAGCCGTTACTTCGTTGGCTCCAAGCTGACTTGTTTCAACCACAATTACAATTTCAACTGACGTTAGAACGATCTTTTCCTTCTCTTTAAGAAAACGACAATACACCAATACTATCCACAGATATCTCAATGGTACCGAACATACGAAAAAGAAGGTTGTTCACAATGAAGATCTATGTATATTATGAAATGTGATGAATCAATTATATTTGTCTTGAGAAACATGAATTATCTAAATCATATGTTCAATATATTACATATAACGAAACAATTGAACTGAAAATATATCAATTATGC
>NW_017163640.1:0-225 GCF_001652005.2 Ceratina calcarata | reverse complement strand
AGAAGTGCTGCATTGCATATCTCTCATTGGCGTGTTGAAGAATATGAAACCCTCTCTGACCACCTCTACATCAGTTTCTCCTACATTCTTCCATCCTTCAAGAAAGTCAGAGACACAATATTCCCTAGATGGAATGTAAAGAGGCGAGGCTGCCTCTGTAGCTGATGCCAGGGGCAGAAGCAGACCTCAAACAACTCCATTCTACAAGAAAATCAAAAATATTAG
>NW_017163639.1:0-225 GCF_001652005.2 Ceratina calcarata | reverse complement strand
ACCAGAGGGGACCAGCGTTACCAGATTGAGCGATTTTTCTCTCTTTTCTTCTTCGCGTGCTGACCCCCACTACTGTATTTTGTTCCCGCTTACGTTACCCATGGACATGCGCCTGATGCACCTACCGACTTGCTACGTAACGTAATTTAAAATATTCATAATATATTCATAATATTCATATAATTCATAATAATAACATAATATATTGTCAAAATACGTCACGTA
>NW_017163638.1:0-225 GCF_001652005.2 Ceratina calcarata | reverse complement strand
AGGGAATGCTCGATTAAGTTTGATGTTAATTATTATTTGTACACGGTAATTATGAAGCTGAGGCTGGTAGAATTTCATTTGACTAATCGGTGGTTGATAACGGTAAGGTGTTATGATTAATGTAATATTGACTATAGATAGGAATTGAGGTGATAGATCATCTATATGTTTGCAGATGTTTGGAGCTAAAATTTACAGAGATTTTTATCTTTTGTAAATGATAAA
>NW_017163637.1:0-225 GCF_001652005.2 Ceratina calcarata | reverse complement strand
TACAATTTCTGCATTTTCAATGATTTCAAGAGGAGAAAAGACGATTCTGATTGGTGGATACGAACAAGAAGACTTTTATGTGTTATGTACAATTAATTATGTCATAATTAAGGATTTTATTAATATTTAAGGAAATCTGAAATGAAATCCTTGGAATTGCATTGCATTTAAAAGAATCCTTGGAATTGCACTGCATTTAATATATTTTCAGTATATTTACAATAT
>NW_017163636.1:0-225 GCF_001652005.2 Ceratina calcarata | reverse complement strand
TACTTTGCCTGTACATGTGTGCTCATGTCACCAAACCAGCTCCAGGGATGACTCGTGTTTATGGTGATGTATACGTGGCTACGTACAGGAAACCGCAGAATAAGGTCCTAGATGGGTCAACTAGTAGCGTCGATCCTAACATTAGAGTCGTGGGTGGTAGATTAATGCGCGGAGATGAACAGATTAATCCAATCGGTTATAGTGGATCTGTCTTGATATCCAAGA
>NW_017163635.1:0-225 GCF_001652005.2 Ceratina calcarata | reverse complement strand
CAAGGTACGTCTTCCTATTTTGGCCAGCTTTTCGGGATTTCAGACCACTGTGCAGCGTACCGATACGTATTGGACGGACGTGTAATCCTGGATAGAGAGAATTTATTGATAACTTCCTTTCCCCAGTCTAATAATGTATTTTCCAGCTCTTGTCCTGCTCTATGGATGATTTTACAATTCCATCTTTTACACCTGGCATTTAGATCTCCAAATATCTCTTAAGAT
>NW_017163634.1:0-225 GCF_001652005.2 Ceratina calcarata | reverse complement strand
ACTGTACATTCATATTTCTAAAGATACTGTACATACATATTATATATTGCACGTTGCACAAATTAAAAAAATATTACTGAAGAACGCAATTCACAAAAATTTACTGTAAATGGCTTTAGTCGAATTAAGGGCTTATCAATAATTTAAAGCCGGATTAGACTTTCAATTTAAAGAAGATAACAATCATTCCAAATAAGTCATCATTTCACATACTTTGTTAGTGGT
>NW_017163633.1:0-225 GCF_001652005.2 Ceratina calcarata | reverse complement strand
TAATAGTAATACGAACATTAGAGGTGTACTTGAAGCCTTCAGTTTAAAAGAAAAATTTATTGTGAATAATTTTGTTTCATCTGAATGTATAATATCAAAGTGTTTAAAATGTTTGGAGGAAGACTTCTAAAATCTCCACTAGGAAGGCGCCATTATTAGTAAACTACATTAAAACGGAAACGTTGATGGTCTCGGCCGTAATCTCGACTGCAATCTGCACTTCTT
>NW_017163632.1:0-225 GCF_001652005.2 Ceratina calcarata | reverse complement strand
TTAAAACGTTACCATGTTATAAATAACGTTGTAACAACTTTGTAGCAATGATTTCTTGCTTACTAGAAGGGTGTCTCGTAATACTGAATATCTTTTAATACGTCAGGTCGTCATACATGCGATACATCTGTTTATTGTTTGTATGATCACTGCCTTAACACTAGAAAGACTGAAACTTAGTATACATATACCCATATTGCCCAAAAGCAGTCAAAATGACTGCAT
>NW_017163631.1:0-225 GCF_001652005.2 Ceratina calcarata | reverse complement strand
ATAACGTTTCGATTCGATTCCCTCAACACGGGAATCCGCGAGACCGAAACTGAATCGACACCGAAATTGGAAATGGAATTAATCGCGCCGCACTTCTATGTTACGGGAGAAAACCGATACGCGGACCTCCTCGTTATCGAAAATCCAAAACTGGAATAAACGGCTTTTCTGAACCGTCCTTTACCTCGGTCGTCGCGAGGTGGGAAGCGCGAGGTCACTATCTCT
>NW_017163630.1:0-1027 GCF_001652005.2 Ceratina calcarata | reverse complement strand
AAAGCGCTGAATGATTATTTTCAACAATGCTTATGTAGAGCATATAATATAAGCACGCTTATAATAAAAAATTATTGTACTAAAAATAACATAAGACAGTACACATTACATCACGTTAAGAACCATGTCGTATTTAGTTTTTTGTGTAGCCATAAGGACGATATTACTCATTATATTTTAAATTATATTGTTAAGTACATTATAGTTAATTATTGTAGATCCTTTAAAAGTATTATTAATTCTAAGATTTCTTATAATAAAACAACTAATAATAAATTAATATTGCAAGCGATTGAGGCAAACAAGAAGAGAAGGCACTCGTAGCGTTTATACATGTTTACTATTATTTTTTTATGTTATTTATGTTTATTATTATACATTTTATTTCTGCGTTTTATACATGTACATAGTTATATAAGTAGCCAGAACTGTAAGTTTTACTTTATTATAANAAACAGAACTGATTGCTTAATAGCTAGTGGTGGCGTTGCTTGTTATATAAAACATTCTCTTTTATTTAATGAGGTGTCATTAAACACCAATTTGGAAGCAGTAGCAATTTCAATTTGGATTGCAAATAAAAGAATAACCTTTTGTAATTTATACATTCCAAATAATCATAGACTCAAATATTCTGAAATATCCAACTTAGTAAGCCAACTCCCTAAACCCTTCATTATTTTAGGGGACTTTAACAGTCACAATACCTTATGGGGTTCGAAAGTCTCTGATCAAAGAGGACTAATAATTGAAAAGTTAATAGATTCAGAAAATCTTACTCTTTTAAATACAAAAAGTTCCACTTATTTCAATGTAGCCACGGGAAACACAAGTTGTATAGACCTTTCGATCTGCACACCTGATATTACAGATATAACTGAGTGGCAGGTTTCTGATGAACTATTTGATAGCGACCATTTCCCAATTTTTATCAATCTGGAACATAACTTAAATCCTACTCCTATCCACGTCCCTAGATGGAAATACCGCAAAGCAGATTGGCCAAAATTTCAACTATTACTAGAAA
>NW_017163629.1:0-225 GCF_001652005.2 Ceratina calcarata | reverse complement strand
GGAATTCAACAATCAAACTCGGCAGACTCAAACATTTTTTGGTCCTTCGAGCCGAATCGCGATAAGACTTGGAGTGCAGTTGTGCGCGGAAATCATCTTTAAATCGGTTGCCACGTGGCTTGGCCATCTTGAACACTCTATTCGGCCATCTTCTGTCCACGTCGGACATCTTTATCGCTCGCGTGTGATAGTCCAAGAAAAATAGGTCTTAAATCAACACTTTTA
>NW_017163628.1:0-225 GCF_001652005.2 Ceratina calcarata | reverse complement strand
TCAGCCGGTCTGTCCCTTGACTTTTTAGTTCGACGACACTCTGACCGGAGACGTAATTCTCTCGCAGTTATTCTTATATCTCCAATTAATTCTCGAAGGGGTTTCCTTCGGATAGAATCACTCGATCGTTGTGCACCTTGATCGAGTTCGCTCTTCTATCGAATGAGTAATTTGCCAATCGGATCTCAAGTTGCGTTAGAAGTAGCTTCTTTGCGCCGGTCGTTA
>NW_017163627.1:0-225 GCF_001652005.2 Ceratina calcarata | reverse complement strand
GTTCGGATTACGGAACGCGGCACAGACGTTCCAACGTTTCATCGACGAAGTGCTATGTGGGTTAGATTTCGCGTACGCGTATATTGACGACATTTTGGTGGCTTCCGCGACAGAAAAGGAACACATGCTCCACCTCGAAGAAATTTTTACCCGATTAGACAGATATGGACTGATGGTCAATCCTGCGAAGTGTCATTTCGGGTTGACACAGGTAAAGTTTCTCGG
>NW_017163625.1:0-225 GCF_001652005.2 Ceratina calcarata | reverse complement strand
TCTTTAATCCTATGCTCTCGTCACGAGCGCGACATACGGGCGCGACAATGCACGAAGCGGATGCCGCGCTCCTGCCCGCCTTGTATTCTCGCGCTCTGATTGGGCGGAGATTTTTGTTAGTAACTCAATAACCACGCCTCGGACAACTTTTTCGCAAAGGAAAAAGTTGCTTAAAATGACCTCAGGAACCTCCCATTAAAATATGTACCACTAGTCCTGGGACAC
>NW_017163624.1:0-225 GCF_001652005.2 Ceratina calcarata | reverse complement strand
GAAAATTAAACAGGATTGAAACCTGGTTTATTCAAATTAAGTTCTCGGTTGTTGTTCGCCGGAGATTCCCTCTTTCGCCGGGAGGGTCGGGAATTACTGCGTCCGTCCCTAGTATCCGGCTGGAGCGATCTGCGGCGTTTTCCAATGCAGTTCCTCGTCTACTTAACGCTGACGTCTGCTGCCTCGATCCTGAGGCTCAAAGAGCCTTGCCGGCAGTTGAACTAT
>NW_017163623.1:0-225 GCF_001652005.2 Ceratina calcarata | reverse complement strand
CGGAAATCCTACCGGAACAACCGCAACCTGGTGCGAGGGTTCGAATTCTTCTTTCGAGAAAGGCCTGCTCATGATGACACTGAAGTTCACTTGCACACAAAATTATTACACAGAGACGGAGGGTAGACACAAGCGAATGATTCTCCACAATCTCATCTCGTCTCTTTTATGATCTCTCAGGTCAAAAGCTCACTCTCAGCATCTTCCTCTCCCCTGTTTTCTCAC
>NW_017163622.1:0-225 GCF_001652005.2 Ceratina calcarata | reverse complement strand
CAGGCGTGGCCGTATAGGAACAGAGGGCGCTGAGCCGCCGGAGATTCCATCTAGCTGTCACAATAGTGAACCCGGCCAAAGGGATAAACACGCCTCCTGGAGGGTAAAGCATTAAGTAGAGCTCACAAGCAGTGATTGGTAACAAGCAACAGGTAATAGAACCTTAAGAATTAGGTTGCGGAGCAGAATATCTCACACCACAGGAAGAATAGTAAACCAACTAAA
>NW_017163621.1:0-225 GCF_001652005.2 Ceratina calcarata | reverse complement strand
GCTGCTATCTCGAATATGTATATATATATACGTATATATGTGTATAAGTATATAGAAGAGGTTTTTTAGACACTTCCTTAGAAAAGTCTTTGCAGTTTCTTAATTAAATGTACAATTTCTGTTTCTATTCACTTGCTCATGATTTCACTGGCTTGTGATGATGATTTCTAGTCAGTGACTTATGATTACGTAGGAAATAATAAAAAAAATGAAGACTCGTTCAAT
>NW_017163620.1:0-225 GCF_001652005.2 Ceratina calcarata | reverse complement strand
AACTCCATAACGCGTCTCGCTCCGTGGTTTCACCAGCGTCGGTGAGCCTGCAGCTTTTTTAAGATGTAGCTGTTCAAGTCTGAACGGATCAGCGGTTTGGAACGACGTGCTCGTCGCAAACTCGTTCGCGGTCTTCAAAGGATTTCGAAGATTTGCGGATCGAAATCCAGCGTTGCATTAATTTTCCGTCTGGAAAGCAACGTTCGGGCAGCATTGAGCCTGCAG
>NW_017163619.1:0-1878 GCF_001652005.2 Ceratina calcarata | reverse complement strand
ACTTTAGCGTCATCTATAACATTCTGCAGGCTATTTTGAATCTGTTGCACAGCTTTACGCATACCCATTGTTTGCATGGTGATGTGAACATGCGCATATTTATCTATAATACGTATTTTCAACTGTAGAATGCACTGAAAACAGTTGAAACTTATAGAGTGCACCACAATATGACCAGCAATTTGCTGCATGCGGAGGGGAACGCATGCGTTCATGGTCTGCAACCCCTTACGTATTTCGTCATGCCTTACCGCGACAGTGCTCCGTCCTTTAGGTCCATAGCCTAAGTGTAGCTAAATAAATATCTCCTTTATTTGGAACGACAGAAACACCAGAGATGAAAAGGGAGATTGCTCATTTCTTTGTTCGAAAGTGGACACGGCTCACTACCGCACCCTAGTGTCAATGTCCATTATTTAAGGGGAAATAGACGTAGTTTAGGAGGGATTGTGCACTACTCCCCTCCAGAAGTGGACACGCCGAAGAGAGCTGAAAATATACGTATAAGATTTGCCATGCTCGTGCCTAGGGTATTCGTCTACAAGCGCTCCATCTCGCGGCCGGCTTCGTGCATCTCCTAAAAGAAGGGGCGCGTGTCGAGTGACGCAGTACGTGCGTGTGTGCGTGCTGACTGTCAGGCAAGCGAATTCTAAATTCACTCCTCGAGGCTCGGAATCTTCGACGCTTCGAGACTCGGAGTCTTCGAGGCTCCGTGTGTTCGAAACCCAGACAATCCACTCTTTTTTTCTTTGTTGTTTATTCATCTGAAAAAATTCCAACACGTCCGTAGCATAACTGGACACATCTGAGAATTATTTCAGATTTTTTTGTTACAAAATGTAACCGTGAAAAATAAGAAGGTGCTAAACATATTTTTGTTCACATAGAAATCGTTCGGATACACTGTCCATATTTTTATGATAGATTCTTATTGCCGCAAGAATTGTTCATGAATTTTTTCAGATTTTTAGGTTTGGTGCGTCAATGCGAAAAAAATCAAAAACTATGTACGTCTCATGTTGAAGTACGTAAATGAAAGACGCGCTTCCAGCAGCGGCAACAGCGAAGGGGTGATGACACGAGGTCAGCGATTGCTACGTATTTTTTTGACGTAGGCTCGCGTTCTGTCATGACACTTACAAAGGACAACAATTTACAAAGGCAATAAAATTTGAAGGGCAAGGAAGCAGCTGCTCCGGCTACCTGCCTGCCGCTCTCGGCCGGTTCAAAAGGGGCGCAGTGCATAGCTCATTATCTTAATGAGTTTTACTTCAAATGACCTGAGGTTTTGGGAAAATATTTCTAAGAAGTTGTATTTTTATATGAAAAATTCTCAGAAAAATTGATTTTTCAATGTGATTATCCCATACCCACCTTAAACAATATTTTTAAATTGTTTATAAATATTTTAACAATTAGCAGGCAATATTCCTTTCATAACGGTCCATTGCNCAGAAAATAGTGACAGAATTTTGAAACATTATGCAGTGTAATTAATTATATTAGAAATATATTATAATATATTTCATCGAGAATAATGAACACTCAGAAGATAATAAAAAAATATTGTTATAAATTTACAATTGAAACATGGAAAAGCTCTGGAACAATTGACAATGAGACACAATAACAGCACAAATTCTCTTCACATATTGGATTACCTTTGAATATTTTTCAAATAAAGAAATCGTAGTTAAACGACTTTAACGATTATTAAAAATCCTTTTAATTCTGTTTATCCTATTTCTATTATAACATACCTTCTAACGTTGTAAAATCAAAGAATGCACTTTATTTAAGACACGCTTAATTTTTTGCTAAGTTATCATTATGCTTATTCAGAGTTTGAATTTATTTTTGAAACGGTATAGTAAATGT
>NW_017163618.1:0-225 GCF_001652005.2 Ceratina calcarata | reverse complement strand
GGCACCCCAGCACTGACATCTCTCATACTCGAGATGGAGCCGTCCGCAAAAATGTAGAACTTTCTGTTACTGAGGTAATTGAAAACCATTGCTACTATTGATGGGTGAAAACCGAGTATATTTAGTTTATAGATTAGGGCATCGAGCCAGACTGAGTCAAATGCCTTGGCCAGGTCAAGCAGCACCATAGCAGTAACCCTGTTAGTATTTAAGGCATTAGTTATG
>NW_017163617.1:0-225 GCF_001652005.2 Ceratina calcarata | reverse complement strand
GACGTGATCGCGTGTGACAGTGGTGAACGTGACAGAGTTTTCGAATATTTATCGTTGTTTTGCGATTTTTGACAATGTCGGTTACGAACGAGCAGGATATCGTGCTTGAAGATGCGCAGTCCGTGAATCCGGATGGTGTAAATGTCAGTGCTGTGGGTTATCAACTCCGTATTCCACAGTTTTGGCCACACAAAATTGCGCTGTGGTTTAGACTCTTAGAGGCTC
>NW_017163616.1:0-225 GCF_001652005.2 Ceratina calcarata | reverse complement strand
GCAAGTGCGTCGCGTAAAGGATTAAAAAGCTTAAGAATTTATCGGTGTCATTCTGGGATTAGTGTTTAGCGTTGTGACTGTGTGTTTCGTATCTTGTGGACACTACGGACGAGATAATTTCGGTGCGTAGAAAAGGACATTCACCCTCCTGACTCGAAAATCCCATAGAGCGAGTTTCGTTGCTGTTAGGGATAGATGGCCCTAACGCGGTTCAGCCGGGAGAAC
>NW_017163615.1:0-225 GCF_001652005.2 Ceratina calcarata | reverse complement strand
TGTAGTGGTAGTAGGAATCGTAAATGTGGTAATTTCAGTCGTACTTTCAGGCGATCTTGTAGTTATCGTTATCTCTTCAGTCGTAGTTGCAGCCACTGTAGTAGTGGTAGTAGGAATTGTAATTGTAGTAGTTTCAGTCCTACTTTCAGGCGATGTAGTCGTTATCATCATTTCTTCTGCGGTAATTTCTGCGGTGGTAGTTTCCGGTGACGATGTCGTAGTTAC
>NW_017163614.1:0-225 GCF_001652005.2 Ceratina calcarata | reverse complement strand
GGCACCAGTACTATCAATCATGAATGCGTGCTCTGAATTTTTTCTAAAAAGTTATCGAAGCTATTTAAATGATTCTTGAATATATTTTACGTATAGTATTATTCTAGCTACATAAATTTTTTAAATTCACTACAATCAGTCTTTTTAATTCTAGAATTATTTAATATTATTTTCTCCAATTATTTAATTTTGATATCGTGGCATCAAATGATTGCAAGCTATATG
>NW_017163613.1:0-225 GCF_001652005.2 Ceratina calcarata | reverse complement strand
TCATCTCATATGTAGACAATTCTTATTTTTTGTTTTCTTCAATGCGTATTACTTTCTTGTTTGAATAGGTAACCCTGCGCTGAAATATTATTCAGCTTCGACCATACGTAGGATGGGTGTATGCGAAAAACATTTCCTACCCGAAATGTTCAAGTCGAATTCAACGTGGAACACAGGAGGAAAAAAATTATTGTAACGTGATGCAATACCGGAACCTTCGCCGTC
>NW_017163612.1:0-225 GCF_001652005.2 Ceratina calcarata | reverse complement strand
GATGTAAATTTCTATTGTTTCGATATCTAATTATACAAAAACGTTCATAGTTGGACTAATTAGATTAAAGGGCTAGGCACTCCGGGATAAAATGGAGCGCCAATGTTATCCACCAAACTGACCAAAAATATGAGTCCAAAAAGATCGAATTTTTATCCTTATATTAACAGATATTTGAATCGTTAAACAAACCTTCGAAAAACTGGAAATTAAATCTGGGACACA
>NW_017163611.1:0-225 GCF_001652005.2 Ceratina calcarata | reverse complement strand
ACATTTTTAATATGATCAATCTGTGTACTCGCAACAATAATATCATCTACATATATTACTATATAAACTCACTATTATTATTTATCTTTGTATACAGACATAAATCTACTGTATTCTTTATATATCCTTTGTATTCTGTATATATACTGTATTCCTTATATATCCTTTTTCTTATATATTCTTTGGTTAAGACTTTTTCCAAACTTTCATACCAAACTCTAGCAG
>NW_017163610.1:0-225 GCF_001652005.2 Ceratina calcarata | reverse complement strand
TCATTGTTGTTTCCATTATCTATTGTAAACGATTATTATCATATTTATTTAACAAGCTAGGAAATCTGATTCCTCTAAGAATTTTGGTTGTTCAGCCAAAAACTAAAAGCAAACGATGGACCAAAGTTTGTAAAACGAGCAATTTAATAATTGTATGTATTTTTCGCTTTCAATCTTTTTCCAAAGTCTAGTATAATATTTTTCCATTATGTTTAAACATACACT
>NW_017163609.1:0-225 GCF_001652005.2 Ceratina calcarata | reverse complement strand
GAGAATTTTCCCCACTCGATGGCCAAATTCGTTAGTGAAAATATTTTTAACATCCTTGAAAGAAACTCGACCTTCGATTCTTTGTCATATTTACAACATTCCCCACGTGTTGAACACTCGGTACCTCTAACTGCCGGGTAGTCGTTGCTTCGTCTTGTCGTGGCTCCGTTCCTCGTGTTTCTGGTTTGTCCTCGTGGTCGGTGTTCCTTCTTATGGTCGCGTCTT
>NW_017163608.1:1717-2455 GCF_001652005.2 Ceratina calcarata | reverse complement strand
TTCTATACTAATTATTTTGTTATAGAAATTCTCTAGACAGTGTTGCAGTATTCACTCTAAGGAATCAATTAATGTTTATCCCACACAATAAATTGCTGGTTAATTATTAAGAGAAACGAACGAGGCGTCCAGAGCTTAAGTTCAAAGCAACCACTTTAAACGAGAGCCATGCATGTTGCAGTAATTAGCATCATAGATAATTCAGCAACGATAAGCAGCTGTTGTAATACATTCTGACACCAACGGGTCAGAGACTGCCCCTTTAAGATCTTTCAGGTCCTTCTTTAAAAGAAAAATCTGAATCCTACATAAATAATTTTTTTCTAATGCACAGCGTTCAATGGGTTTTAAACTGGAAATTGGGAAGTATTTTCTCTGGATTTAGATAAAACGGATGTTATGTGGAGAACGAATCAAAAGTTGCCGGGATGATTTAAACTGTTCCATTAATACAAACTTCTTCGGGAGTTTTACTTCGAGTGAACGATAATTAAATTTTGTTTGAGTTTTTCCCGGTTTTCTAGAAATCTTCAGACCTCGTTATTATCGATGAACCAATGGGATTTTGTTGTTGAAATTCTCACGTTGACAGGCGCTCTTTCAATTATTATTAAAGAAATAAAACTCCTGCTTTTTCATTTCAAAGTTCGTTCAGTTTAGTTGTTACTTTCATTTCTTATATCTCATAATTTATGCAGGGGAAGTTTCATACGTTTGAGTCAAATGATGTCTGAGAAA
>NW_017163608.1:0-330 GCF_001652005.2 Ceratina calcarata | reverse complement strand
CTTTTGTGCATTTGCCCCTTGTCTAATTACCTTAAGTTCTTCTTCGTTTTCTCTTTAATTTAGTATCAAAAATATTGTTATTGCTATTCTTTTTCTACCCTCTTCCACTAGTTTCACTTTTCTATTATTTAAGCCTCTCCCAATTCCTGTTCTACCCCTAATTCTTCTTCCCTGTATCAACAGTTCTTTATATTCCTTCTTCCCCTTATTTCTTTTAATTTTGGTCCTATGTAACACTCCTCTTTATATTCTTCTATTTCTCTGCCCCAAATTCCTCTTCTTCTTCTTCTTCTTCATTATAACTGTCTCTTTCCCTCCTGATTTTGAGCT
>NW_017163607.1:0-225 GCF_001652005.2 Ceratina calcarata | reverse complement strand
TCACGTTCTGTTATTAAGTAATTATAAATCATTTCTTCGTATTGATGGTTTTGATTGTATGTACTTAATATTGAAGCAGTGGTACAAATTCGACGACGATGTTGTCTCGAGGTGTACGAAAGAAGAAGCTATCGAACACAATTATGGCGGTCAAGATGAAGATATGTCTCCAGCTGTGAAATCGTGCACGAACGCTTATATGTTGGTGTACGTGAGAGAACGTTC
>NW_017163606.1:0-225 GCF_001652005.2 Ceratina calcarata | reverse complement strand
TAAGAATATTTGAAAGATGAGTTAATATGAATTTCGGAGGTATTATTATATAATTTCTGAATCATTCCGTGGCAACAATAAAATCCGGTTCGCGTGTCCCTTTTTCATGTCCCGGTTGAGAAACTCCGTCCTGCGGGATTGCGAAACCGTTAATCCTTCGCCCCGCTCGAATCGATGCGTCTCGACTTCACGCACATACATACATACATACATACATACATACAT
>NW_017163605.1:0-225 GCF_001652005.2 Ceratina calcarata | reverse complement strand
GTGTCATTATATACATAATTGTTTTTCTAATTTAAATTAAAAAGCAATCAAAATCACTTCCTTGGACAATCTAGTGTTAAATAGTAAAAATTATTGATTTTGAATGGAGAAATGCATATATAAAAAACAGAATTAAATAAATTATAAACTCACCATGTAAAAACTATCTTCTATTCGCCTTGTGGGTGACTTGCATTATTATCAATAATCTGCAAATCGCAAAAA
>NW_017163604.1:0-225 GCF_001652005.2 Ceratina calcarata | reverse complement strand
CAGCGTGCGGCTCTCGAAATTGACGTGAGCCAGTACTTATTTAATTGTATTTTTAAAGCGATCGTGCGATAAAGGATCGAGGACGACGGCGCTGCCGCTAAAATCGGATTCGAGGACGGTCAGCCGGACGTACCGCATTCCCGGCCCTCCCGGACAAGACCAAGACCCTCCAACGAAGCAACGACGAAATTAAATAAACCAGGTTTTTTTGATAATTGCTGATTC
>NW_017163603.1:0-225 GCF_001652005.2 Ceratina calcarata | reverse complement strand
GTTCGTATACCATAAATAAATTGTTATAAAAAGTGAGAGCTGATCGTAGCCAAGCTAATTATAATATTTGGAAAGTAGTCAGCAAAGATTCCTAGACGAACAAAAGTTTCTTAAGGACTTTAGAAAAGTCTAAGTTAGTTTCGAAGTTAATAATGGACAGTAAGAAATAAAGAATTGTGAAACGAAGTGTAAAAGTGCAATTTGTATACTGAAAAATCAATAATC
>NW_017163602.1:0-225 GCF_001652005.2 Ceratina calcarata | reverse complement strand
GGATTAGTCCATTCGTAAAACTTTCCGTTGTTAGTAGGTCGATACTTAATAAATCAGCGGAATTTCTGTCGCAGTCAATTATTGCATCTCGTAAATCCTTCACTCGGCCGATGAAATCTAGAATATGTTCGTTCATTCGCATGTACACATTCGTCATTTCTCCGCGGTAATGGTCCGCGGTACGTTGTGGACCGAATACGTCTTTTAATCTATTACACAGTGACG
>NW_017163601.1:0-225 GCF_001652005.2 Ceratina calcarata | reverse complement strand
TATTCAAGCAATCAAACTTACAACTACCTGGGATAGAAGGAAGAGGTTATAAAAAGAGGAGATTACGATTACTATTACAAAAACGCCGCCTAGCGGCGACCCCGCGCGCGACGTTTCGCGCCAGCGATATCGCGCACCACGCGTTTAAGTACCGGTCCTTGAGCCAGGAAAAGGCAGAGTTGATTCTCGTGGACTATCATCCATTACGATTATCACGCTGGAGAA
>NW_017163600.1:0-225 GCF_001652005.2 Ceratina calcarata | reverse complement strand
GATTTTTGTGGACAGAAATCTGGCGGGCGAAGTTCGAAATAGAGGCAGAAGAAAACCAACGATTGGCAATTACTGTGTTTTCGTTGACGATTTTGAAAAAACCGCGTTACCAATTTTCGATTCGAACACAGTAAGTTAACATTTATCATAGAGATATTTTTATCTACTGTAAATTGTTAATAGAAAATTTTGAAAAAATTCGGAGATGTACTACTACTGCAGTAT
>NW_017163599.1:0-225 GCF_001652005.2 Ceratina calcarata | reverse complement strand
TCTATCCCATATTTCCAGTCCTTGTCTTGTACAGGGAACATGGACTTAAGCAAATACTTAAGACGATCTTAAGAATAAGCAACGACTCTGAATACCGACCTAAATCTGAATGGTTTAAATTGCAAAATAGTTCCTCGATTATCGCGCTGGTGTCGCGTAGCAGAGCCGCCCTTGGGGGTTACTAAGCCCCGCATCAATGTTTATTGGCACTGTTCGGACACAATT
>NW_017163598.1:0-225 GCF_001652005.2 Ceratina calcarata | reverse complement strand
GATGTATTCTTTTAATTTGCTGTTTTCTTCTTTCAGTTTTAAGTTCTCTGTCTCGCTCTTCTTTTCATTTCTTCTTCCTGACAGTTCAGAACTTACTTCTTTGATCGTTTCTTCAGCTATTCTAAGTTTCCTTTGATATCCTCCTTGCAGATTGGACGATTTCGTTCTCACAGTTTGAATTTCTTGTACGCACTCCATTAGGGAGCTTATCAGAGCTGTGTCCGG
>NW_017163597.1:2223-2677 GCF_001652005.2 Ceratina calcarata | reverse complement strand
AGCGTTGAAATATTACATTGAATATAAGTGACTGATTCTCATTCGTTAAAAATGCAGAATCCTGACATATGATTAAACATTCCGCCCGCCTTCGTTAAACAAGTTTAACGAATAATTTAAATCAAATTAGCTTCTGTTGGAAGTAACAGACCGGGCGCTCGTAACACAAAAAATGGAACAATTTTTTACAGTCTGCCATTGATAGGGAAAATATTTACAGCCACAAGCTGTAGATAGATGTACTTAAAAATCTTCGTTACGTGTTAATGCATACTTAAACATTAACTTTAGTTAGCAAAAAGAAAGTAGTTTCTTGAAACAACTTTTTACAGTCTGCCATTTATTTGAGCACAAGGCAAGATTGCGCAATTCATGAAAAGTTTATTGGCAGATGGTTTTCTCCAGTACAAGAATAAAGCGTACTTATGTTAGTTAGCAATTAAATCGTGTAACT
>NW_017163597.1:0-506 GCF_001652005.2 Ceratina calcarata | reverse complement strand
AAATTATTGTTAATTGCGATCTTGCCATTAATATGGATGGTATATCGGAAATTGACATTGTCCTCAGAGCAGCCTTAATTCTAAGAAACGAGATACGCAAACTAGTACCGAATACGATTGGGAATAATATCAATGTAACTAATCTTATTGAAGGAGAGTGTGCAATACTACCATTTTTATTTACTTTTTACACAACGTTATTAGCTGGCTTCAACTATAGGCGGAGAACAAATGAACGTACTTCTAGACTTGTTAAATCATTTTCTTCTGACGCTATTCATGCAGTTACAAACGGTTCAGTCAAGCCATCAAAACAAATTGCTTTAGCGAGCACAGTAAAATCTTTAACTAATAGTAAGAAGCTTATAAAGATTCTTCATAAGTTTGGACATATATGTAGCTATGATGTCATTGAAGGCTTAGAAACGGAAGCTACATATTACACTACGGAAAAACCGCAGCTTTCAGCATCCGATATGCTACTTAAAGAAGGGCTGCATACTTCA
>NW_017163596.1:0-225 GCF_001652005.2 Ceratina calcarata | reverse complement strand
TTGTGTTGCTAGTCGCACTCGCATTTTCCCTGTATTGGTGACAAACACATGGCTTTCTGTAAGTGTAGGGCATACTCGTGCTTTTGCATGTGATAATTCGGTATCAGATTTATAATCAGTCATAATGTGTCCCCACGAGATTGAAGGTTCATGTTCATGGATCTGTAATATTTAACAATATGCTTCTCAACTCTTATTTTTAGTTAAGAATTATAGTATAACTAT
>NW_017163595.1:0-225 GCF_001652005.2 Ceratina calcarata | reverse complement strand
TTAAAATCAGATAGCGTAATCAGTAAGTTATGGCGGCTAGTGTCAGATGTAAGATCTTGCACATCTGTTAACAACATAATATCGAAATATTAGCGATTGTGTATCAACATCTTATATTTTTTGGTACGAAAATGTCAAGTTCTGAGCCGAATAAAAACGTGATTTGCGGTAAGTTCTGATTTACTTCTTTAATTTGAAGAAATCTGCAGCTGAGGCGCATCGATT
>NW_017163594.1:0-225 GCF_001652005.2 Ceratina calcarata | reverse complement strand
ATCTCTTGGTTTGTCTTGTAGTTTATAATTTTGTCGTTTGGTAATATTCCATTTTGTTCGTTTTGTATTTACATCGGTTTCGTGTTACTGTTAGTTAATCTTTTATATATACATTTAGAGATTAGTTATTTAGTTAATCTAGTGTTCGTGAATATGTTTACCATGTTTCTGTCAATGTTTCATGGCGGTTTTCTGTCTTTATGCGGCTGTTTGTTCGTTATGTTT
>NW_017163593.1:0-225 GCF_001652005.2 Ceratina calcarata | reverse complement strand
GCGATGAACCACAACCGTGTCGACAGCGTACTGAAACAGTGGCGAAAACAGTGCCCGGATTTGGATTGCCTGCCAATGGAAGCTGGTTGGCCGTGTTGCCAGAATGAACGATTTGATAAATACCAAGTCAATGCGCCGCATGCCGACGCAGGGCTGGAGGCGGTGGAGTTCGATATTCTCGCCACCTTGCGCCGAGGTGGGGAAGAGGTAACGCCTATCCGTTTG
>NW_017163592.1:0-225 GCF_001652005.2 Ceratina calcarata | reverse complement strand
TTATACTGTAACAGAAGAATTCTTGATGTCATTGTTCCTCGATACCTTCGCACTTGTATAATTCTTTACATAGTCTTCTCTTATCCAACAAAAATACAACTTCGCTAGTATAAATAGGTACATAGACAAGATTGGAGCTAAATCGATTAGCGTGTCGAAAAATACTTCCGATGTGAACGACGTAATAATCTAAAACAATTTTATATATCATATAAAGTAATTTTC
>NW_017163591.1:0-225 GCF_001652005.2 Ceratina calcarata | reverse complement strand
CTGGGATGGGATGGGAAAAGGGGTAACTCGACCGACCGATCGAGTGACTCGAGGACGAGGAGTATCGGGACTCTGTCGATCGACGGTTTGGGCAAAGTGACGTCTGCGCAAAATGATTGGCCCATTCTTAGGAGGCTCGGCTCCTGATTTGCATATTCGTTTCTTCCCGAATTTATCGATAATCGGGCAGGATTTTTTGGGTCATTCCAAAGGGAGTGACCACTG
>NW_017163590.1:0-225 GCF_001652005.2 Ceratina calcarata | reverse complement strand
TGTGTGGGTAGATTACACACCACGGTAAGTTTGAAAAAAAGAAGAAAAATCGAACTCCTTTGCGATCTTACGTTTGGTTTACCAACGGTCAATACCGGTAGCGTTGAAAAATATTTGTCAAGTACCCGAGGAGCTCTCGCATACATAATAATCAATCCATTCACCTATTCATTCCAGAACCCGTGGTGGAATCGCAAAGAGAGAAGATGTCTTTTTCGTATCCCA
>NW_017163588.1:0-225 GCF_001652005.2 Ceratina calcarata | reverse complement strand
ACTGCCTACTACACCTACTCGTACGGTCATCGATTTCCGAGCATTAAATGAAAAGGCAATCAACGACACATACCCATTACCTCAAGTCACCGAAATATTGGACAAATTGGGAGGAGCAAAGTAGTTTTCAGTATTTGACATGGCAATCGGATTCCACCAGATTGAAATAAAACCAGAGGACAGACCGAAGACAGCTTTTACCACGCCGCACGGGCATTATGAATT
>NW_017163587.1:0-225 GCF_001652005.2 Ceratina calcarata | reverse complement strand
GAAGCTGTTACATTGCGACGCGATTGATATATATGCCATAGATTGAATGGGGTTGGCTGATCTACCTAGACCACTAACCGTTGTGTCAAGTGAAGTACGTGGAAGATTTAGCTTATTGCAAAGGTCTTCGGTGATAAAATTAGCTTGTGAATCAACATCTAATAGGGCTGGGCATTTGTGCTTATTACCCTCTTTATCCTGAATGTAAACTACTGCTGTTGATAA
>NW_017163586.1:1154-1539 GCF_001652005.2 Ceratina calcarata | reverse complement strand
CCCGTTACTCACCAACCTGCCGACCATTTTCACGCTGCCTATTAGCATACCGTAAAAGCAGTACCGTGAGTTCGGCCTCAACAGCGCTGTCGCTCAACTGCTCTGGACACCCGTGCAAAGAATTTCATGGAGTGAATCAGTGGCTACAACTGGTTCAGGCAAGGTCTGTAAGATAGACCTGGCCATGGCGTATCATCTCTCTGTTGTTGAAATTTTGGACGAAATCAATCACCAGGATACGCCACCCCTCTGAACCTCCGTACACCAGAAATGAGCATAACTTAAAAACCGGCAGGTGGCATATTTGCTTTTAGGTGCAGGAGAATGCGGCTGCCGACGTTTTCCGCGCAGCGTTTATCGTGCCTGCGTGGTAGCGATTATTCCA
>NW_017163586.1:0-449 GCF_001652005.2 Ceratina calcarata | reverse complement strand
CGTTTCACCAAGCTGTACAGCGCTACACTGGCATGAGCGCCCGCTTCTGTATTAGCGAATAACCAGTTCTTGCACCCTATGACGAACGGCGTTGTCGCTCGTTCTGCGCGGTTGTTATCGATGGTACAGCAGCCAGCTTCCAGATAGCGCATCAATTTTGCGTCATTGTTTTTGACAATAGGCAATAGCTTTGCCGAAATAGCCTTTCGGAAGCACTTCCGTCTTCGACAGCCACTACCTTTATTCTTCCATCAGCGGTAGCGATTCTGAATTACCGGCAACGATAAACTTCTTCCGGCGGGCTAGCCTGACTAGGCTTTCTCTATCCAGTACAGTTTCTGGATGAGCGACAATGCCATAGCGCCTTACCCACTTTGGTCTTTTTGGCTATGCCGCCTCGGGCTTCCTCGAACTTACGCCGTACATGTGCCATACAACCCTACCAGCCT
>NW_017163585.1:0-225 GCF_001652005.2 Ceratina calcarata | reverse complement strand
TGTCAGGTAAGAGGCGAGCTTGTCAACCAATCTAGCCCCCCGATGAAATAGTTACTCACATAGGTGTTAAAGTCCTTCTTGAGTGGCGTGCGTGCATTGAGGCAGGTAGTTACCAGCTTTTGTAACCCCTGGTTAAAGTCGTGTTTCATAGGCGTTGCGCTATCCCGTGTGCTTAATGTGAATACTTCCTCCCCTATTTCGATACTAGTGGTTCCGTCTGTAGTC
>NW_017163584.1:0-225 GCF_001652005.2 Ceratina calcarata | reverse complement strand
CATATATATTTTTTTCTCACAGTGACTGTTTATTGACCAGAGTTCATTATTAAAGCAGTATTTGTCAATTGTTTAAAAAAATTTTAACAGTGAGCAGGTAATGTGACCACCAAGAATTTGCTTAATATCTCTGCAAGTCGAACTATCTATCATAAAAATATAAATCTTGTTTCCTATGTGAAAAAATTATTTTTAGTACTTTTTTATTTTTCACGGTTACATTTT
>NW_017163583.1:0-225 GCF_001652005.2 Ceratina calcarata | reverse complement strand
TAACCTAGCTTTTCTACGATTAAGACTTCCATCACTACTAACCTTATTGCTTAACGCTATCTTATTGTCCACTATATTTTTCTCTTTAGGAGACTCTACTATGGTCCAAATGTCATTTCAACCATTTCAATAAACTTTCAATTTCTTATACTATGGCATGTTCCCATTCACCCCTCTCTTCACTTTGAATTGCTTCTTCCAACGATATTTCAGCAAAATTGGCAG
>NW_017163582.1:0-225 GCF_001652005.2 Ceratina calcarata | reverse complement strand
GGGATCTCTTTCAGAAGGAGATTGGCATTTTAAATAAGAAAACATTTAATATATTTAATAAATGAAAGACATTAAATATGTTTGATTACATCCGACATTGTTACTGTTATTGACTGAATTAATATTAAAAGTTGTCGACAACATCGATATTTTATTTGTGATATTCCTGTGGATCGATGCACTGAATATGTATAAATTCCAAATATCGATACA
This sequence comes from Ceratina calcarata, assembly GCF_001652005.2. NCBI lineage: Eukaryota > Metazoa > Arthropoda > Insecta > Hymenoptera > Apidae > Ceratina > Ceratina calcarata. The sequence goes on along the minus strand of NW_017163582.1, from coordinate 12 downwards.
ATCTAAATGTAT
>NW_017163581.1:0-225 GCF_001652005.2 Ceratina calcarata | reverse complement strand
CTGGAAGCACTACTCCGGTACGGCCAGTGTTTGATGCCTCGGCCAGCGAAAAGGGGTTCCCCTCTCTCAACCAGTGTCTTGAGAAAGGACCGAACCTAATCGAACTGATTCCTGCGACACTATTAAGATTTCGAGAAAATAAGATAGCTGTAATCGCAGATATTCGTAAGGCATTTCTTCAAATTGAAGTTAATCCGAAGGACCGCGACTATTTACGTTTCTTAT
>NW_017163580.1:0-225 GCF_001652005.2 Ceratina calcarata | reverse complement strand
TTTGAAGCCCCGCACGATGGCGAACATCGGAGTCATTACCAGGCAGGTGAAGTTGCGGCTCCCCCTCGGGGGATGTAGTCTGGAGGTACGAGGAACTGTTATGAGGCAGTTCTTTCTAAATGGCCGACCCCGCTGTTGAGGAGACCCACGTGGGTCTCGTCCGCCGCCGTAACAACGTAAAAAGATAAAAACATAACCAGGTCGTACAATGGTTTCGCAATAATT
>NW_017163579.1:0-225 GCF_001652005.2 Ceratina calcarata | reverse complement strand
ACCACGTCGTCAAAACAATAAATGGAGACCAGAAATACAGGAAACTATACGAAGCGGAAGAGTCTACAGCCAGTCCATAGCAGTGTCTGCGAATAAACATGACCGTTCCCCAAAGTACCTCCAGCAGTGCCTGAAGCACCATGCTGAGTTCATCAGATCAGCCACCTTACCTGAATACCGCACAGAAACCTTCCTGCGAATGGGAGGTTTTGCTACACTCCCAGG
>NW_017163578.1:0-225 GCF_001652005.2 Ceratina calcarata | reverse complement strand
ATCTCATTCCCTTGTACTTTTTATGGTTTGTGAATGAGATTGTACGTTTGGGGTTGCTCCCCTCGTTAACTAGAGCAATTTTCTTTGCAAGGGGGGACCGTTTGTCACGGTACAAGCGTCATTGTCATGATCTCCTGATGGTGCGTGCGCTCGCACTATAAAAACAAAACCGTCGGACGTGTCCCACGACAGGTGAACACCTACGAGTGTATCCAGTGACTCTCA
>NW_017163577.1:0-225 GCF_001652005.2 Ceratina calcarata | reverse complement strand
AAATACAAATCCGACTTGTACTGCGTTTATAGGCAACTACAAGTCATTATTAATTGGTTCATATTTTTTTAATTCCGGGAAGCAGAACTGTGAAGAAGATTATGCAGACATAGCTACATCAATTAAAAGTCTTCTAAATTCTACCTTTCGCAAAGAATCCCTTTCCGAATGTAGTATACCTGTAGTAGTAGTAGAGTCAATAGAATTAGAGTTAGAATCCGAATA
>NW_017163576.1:0-225 GCF_001652005.2 Ceratina calcarata | reverse complement strand
CTCTCCTCTCTTTCTCCCTTCTTCTCTCCTCTCTTGTTCCCCTCTCTCTTCCTCCATTCTTCACTCTTTTCTCTCCTTTCCTCCCTTTCATCTCTCTCTTCTCTTCACTCTTCCTCCCTTCCATCTCTCCTCTCTTCTTCCCCCCCTCTCCTTCCCTCCTCCTCTCTTTACTCTCCTCTCTCCTTTCCTCCCTTCTTCCCTTACTCCTCTCCCGCTTCTTCCCTT
>NW_017163575.1:1925-4782 GCF_001652005.2 Ceratina calcarata | reverse complement strand
TGTCTTATCATTATCAAGTAATTGTAATGAATAACTAAACCGAGGCTTATATACATATTGTCTACACTTGGAGAGACTAATGAGATGATCTCTGCGATCTGAGCACGAGATTTAAATAGTGAATTAATTAATAATAATACCCCACGAGGCGGACAATATGGAGGAACTGGTTATGAGCAAAGATACGAACGTTTACAGTGAGTCTCGATATACTGCAAACACACCGCTCCAATTTGCTGTTCTGAATTGCGAGATAGAAACTGTAAAAAGCATCATTAAAAGAGGTGCTCATGTGAATGCTACAAATGTACATGGAGAAACGGCACTGCACCTAGCCATTCATGAGGGATACAAAGATATCGTACAAATCCTCGTAGAACATGGTGCCGATGTCAATTTGAAAACTCGGTGGAACGAGACACCGCTTCATTTTGCAGGGGAACAAGGACTAGAAGAAACTTGCAGGTTGCTACTCGAAAGAGGAGCTGACGTGAATGCCCAAATCAACCAAGGTCAAACGGCACTGCACCTAGCCATTGGGCAGGAACACAAAGATATCGCACAAATCCTCGTAGAACATGGTGCCGATGTCAATTTGAAAACTCGGTGGAACGAGACACCGCTTCATTATGCAATGGAACGAGGACTAGAAGAAACTTGCAGGTTGCTACTCGAAAGAGGAGCTGACGTGCATGCCCAAATCCTCGTAGATCAGGGTGCCTATGTCAACTTGAAAACTTCAATGGGCGAGACACCTCTTCATTTGGCTGCGCAAAAAGGACTAGAAGAAACTTGCAGGTTGCTACTCGAAAAAGGAGCTGACGTGCACGCCGAAAACAACAATGGTCAAACGGCAATGCACCTAGCCATTCGGGAGGGATACAAAGATATCGTACAAATCCTCGTAGAACATGATGCCGATGTCAATTTGAAAACTGAGTGGGACGAGACACCTCTTCATTTTGCTACGCGAGAAGGACTAGAAGAAACTTGCAGGTTGCTACTCGAAAGAGGAGCTGACGTGGATGCCCAAAACAAATATGGTCAAACGGCACTGCACCTAGCCATTCGGGAGGGACACAAAGATATCGTACAAATCCTCGTAGATCAGGGTGCCGATGTCAATTTGAAAACTGAGTGGAACGAGACACCGCTTGATTATGCATTGGAACAAGGACTAGACGAAACTTGCAGGTTGCTACTCGAAAGAGGAGCTGACGTGCATGCCCAAATCCTCGTAGATCAGGGTGCCGATGTCAACTTGAAAACTTCAATGGGCGAGACAACTCTTCATTTGGCTGCGCAAAAAGGACTAGAAGAAACTTGCAGGTTGCTACTCGAAAGAGGAGCTGACGTGCACGCTGAAAACAACAATGGTCAAACGGCAATGCACCTAGCCATTCGGGAGGGATACAAAGATATCGTACAAATCCTCGTAGCACATGGTGCCGATGCCAATTTGAAAACTGAGTGGGCCGCGATTCATTTTGCTGCGCGAGAAGGACTAGAAGAAACTTGCAGGTTGCTACTCGAAAGAGGAGCTGACGTGGATGCCCAAAACGAACGTAGTGAAACGGCACTGTACGTAGCCATTCGGAAGGGACACAAAGATATCGTACAAATCCTCGTAGATCAGGGTGCCGATGTAAATTTGAAAACTGAGTGGGACGAGACACCGCTTCATTGTGCAGGGGAACGAGGTCTAGAAGAAACTTGCAGGTTGCTACTCGAAAGAGGAGCTGACGTGGGTGCCCGAAACAAAGATGGTCAAACGGCACTGCACCTAGCCATTCGGGGGGGACACAAAGATATCGTACAAATCCTCGTAGATCAGGGTGCCGATGTCAATTCGAAAAATCGGTGGAACGAGACACCGCTTCATTATGCAATGGTAGGAGGACTAGAAGAAACTTGCAGGTTGCTACTCGAAAGAGGAGCTGACGTGCACGCCAAAAACAGAAATAGAGAAACGGCACTGCACCTAGCCATTCAGTTGAGTTGCGAAGATATCGTACAAGTCCTCGTAGAACATGGTGCCGACGTCAATGTGAAAAATAAGCAAGGCCAGACACCGCTCCATTTTGCCGCTCAGCGTGGTCAAATACGTATCATGGAAATTCTCTTGAATTCGAACGTTAACATCGATTCCATAAATGAGAATGGTGACACTGCACTTCATCTGGCATCCTGCGCCAATCAGTATGAAGCCGTTTTGACTCTCATAGAAAACGCGGCCGACGTAAACATTATTAACAAAGACCAGCAAACAGCGTTAAACTTATACTGTTTTACGAATAGACATATGGAGCGCTTCACGTTTCCCGATAGTATCCAGCAGTTGCTAATTAAAATGCAGATTGCTAACTTGGACGTGAATAACGGAAATGTGGAGATATTTAATATCACTACGAATACGAACGAGCAATCTCTAAAATTTCAGAAAAAATGTGTTGAAGAGAGAATGAGAATGAAAAACACAAAAATTAACGATACTATCCTAACATTTCATGATATCCTAACAAAACGCGTAGACCAAATAGCATTATACGCGAGAAATGAAGATGTTGTTCAGGTTTTGAAACGGAGCAATTATCGGAGAGAATTTCCTATCTACGAAGACATAATAGAACGTCGTTTCAATAGAGGTATGGTACAAAAGGAGTTGTTAGACGAGGGCGTTACATTTTTCCGCCGTTTCCTCGGTGGATATTGTGATTTACTTTGTATTCAACGAATATTAAAGTACCTCAATAATAGGGACCTAATGAATTTGAGAGATGTTTGTAAAAACGTATGTCCTAACATTGACGATGCAACTAAACGGGAAACACTGTAATACTATTTACTATTTTTATAC
>NW_017163575.1:0-1700 GCF_001652005.2 Ceratina calcarata | reverse complement strand
TTTTCATACACACAAACATAATATGAGTAAAGCTGTTCCATTTACGTTAGCAAAGTCCAATCCCTCGCTCACTTTCCCTCTGCAAATGCCATAAAAAGTGCCCCCTTACAAGCGGGATCTCTAATTTTTTCACAATACTCATTCATAACATTCAAGAATCCATCTTTCTGTTGCGGTTCCACATATATAGGCTTGAAAATTATCCTGCAATCATGTTAAATGAAAAAGTAATTACTTTGCGATCTGCGATTTTAGTCCATAATCCCATATTTTGCCATTCTTCTTTACATATTTACTACTTCTTACATATATTGGATAAAAGAAAAGAAGACTAATATACCATGAGGAATCAGGCAGCTAAAATTGAATATTGTTCGTCCTAGAGATGCTATGTACTTTGAATCGTTCCTGAAAGAAAAAGCAAATTTTGTACATACTGCAGAACATTATACATAAATACACAGTACATAGTTGGTAAAAATACCTTGTGTTGAAGGAAGAATTCAATGAATAACCATCAGGGCCTAGGCCGAGAATTTTAACTGAACTTCAATTGATATTCCAAGTTCAGATATGAAAGGTTTCAAAGGAGATAATGTACCACTTGTTAAAATTACCGAACGTACACCTTTTTCCATTAGTTGCTGCATACTTGACAATTGTAATTCATACGCAAGTATATCAATACATTTTGTTAAGAATGAAATACAATGACGAAACAAAAATTTACCTAAATCCAGGACTGAAACACCAATAACTGATCAATTTGCCTTCTTTCTTTAAAACTGTTTTTTTCTTTTCCCAAACATCATTCTTCTTAGTTTTTTTTAGTTCCTCTACTTGGATATACACTTTGTAACATTGTTCAATCTTCTCTCTGTGTCGTATGCTATTACTGCTAAATGCTATTTTGAATAAGTCGCAAAATTTTTGAAGTGGGTTATCTTTTCTTGCAAATGGCGAGTCATTTACAGTTGTCAAGTAAGAAACAATCTATCACGAGATGCTCTTTGCCATGGGTTATCTTTAATGAAAGATTTAATATTATAATTTATCCCAAGCATTTATATAAATCAATAAATTATTGATTATTAACTTGTGCCTCTGCTAAAAAATATATCCACCAGGATGTGTGTCCCCCTCATCGTGTTTCGAAATTTTTATAGCATCAATAGCTTTCTCAAATTGTAAGAATATAGGTTTTAGAATGCACAAATCATCCGCGGTAAAGTCCTTCTGAACGTTTCCTGAACTTTCCATCACGAAATCGTTTTGTTGCTCAGCATCATTAGCCATGATTTCCATTACACTTGTTATTTCATCAATACACATTGCAATGTCTGTGCTACTTATCTATAAAAAGTTTTCAGACGATTATGGAGTCTTTTTGTACGAGTTTTATTTCTATCCGTAATTACGATACCTGTAACGACGCTGCTTCTCCGTAATTTTTTTCAATATTGTGCGCTTCATGAAAAAGAATAAGATTGTTCTGTAAATCTCTGTTTTGTGCCTTTCGCGACTTTGAATGTAATAAGTAATTGTACGGCATGAAAGGAATATCTGCATTCTGTTCAAGTTCCCTGGATAAAAAGTATGGACAGCATTTTTATTTTTGTTCAGCCTTTACCAGATCTTCTATATCAAGTATTTCTTGTTTAAACAGGGGATCATCTTTCCTAAAAGTTGTATTATTTTAT
>NW_017163574.1:0-225 GCF_001652005.2 Ceratina calcarata | reverse complement strand
GTGCTGTTCAGACTAAGGAGCAGTACGCTTTTATTTACAAGGTAATTTTAATTGATTCTAAAAATTCTATGTATTTAGTTTTACCCTCGGTACGCTTGATTTAACTTTAATTTAATAGTAGCTGATTTAATTGTGACTGATTGAAGTAAATTGTTTCGATTTTATTTTTGCTTGTTTGTTACAGGCATTAAACTTGTACGCAACGAAACTCGCTGGTGGAATACT
>NW_017163573.1:0-225 GCF_001652005.2 Ceratina calcarata | reverse complement strand
ATATAAGTCGACTTGTATACTACTTATGTATGAACAACACATGAATTCTGTTTCAGAACACGCGACGAAGAAGTATTTCAACGGACACAATGCGAAAATCAAGCTGGAAAGTGGAATTCTGAGGTATATTTGAGCATATATTTACAGACACATTCTAGGTACCTTCGGCATAGATGCATATAAGTCAATATATTGTGTCCATTGAAACACACCTTCTTCACGTGT
>NW_017163572.1:0-225 GCF_001652005.2 Ceratina calcarata | reverse complement strand
GCGAACATGCTTGACTCCGATATGTACGGCAATATTTCTGCAATTTTCGTTTTTCGCCAAAAAACTGTTTTTCTGTTTTTTGCCAATAACTTCCAAACAGATGGACGTAGAGGAACGTTTGTAGGATCATTTTGTAGAGGACGAGGAGACCTACAATCTCTGTATAAAACTTCCTCGCTAGCATCAATAGTTTACGAGTAATTTGCAAAAAACTGTTTTTCGTTT
>NW_017163571.1:0-225 GCF_001652005.2 Ceratina calcarata | reverse complement strand
CACGGCAGACAGCAGATGAAGTCAAAGCGGCGCCAGTGATGCCAGCTGAGAAGACTAACACGCTCATGGCTGCTCCGATGTTGTATAAGAGGAGCAAGAGAAGTAAAGGCGCTTATCGCCGTGATAGATCACGCAGTCGAACGCAGAATCAAGTGACAAGGAACAACGCTTCGCGTGATTCGGCACGCGGACGCGACCCAAACGAGCAATGCGCGCGGGACAGCT
>NW_017163570.1:0-225 GCF_001652005.2 Ceratina calcarata | reverse complement strand
TATTTACCTTCATTTTTATTCTTTGTTGCATGTTAAAAACTTTCGACAGGTATGACAGAACGAGAAGGACAGAAATATCGCGTAGAGATATGCCTGGATAACAAACGCGACGAGACGACTTTGTTAACTTTAATCAAGAAACACGTAGCTTTAGGGACAGAAATTCATATGGATTGTTGGCGGGGTTACATAAATCTAAATAAATATGGTTATATCCACAAAACT
>NW_017163569.1:0-225 GCF_001652005.2 Ceratina calcarata | reverse complement strand
AACGATTTTCGTTTCCATATTTATTATTTTGTTGTCTGTTGTCCCATTTTCTAAAATTCGATTGTTGATTATCACTACGATTGTTTCTTCTAAATCTATCGTTTTCATCTTTGATCTCTGTGTGAATACGGATTGCCTTTTCGACGGCGTTCTCTAGTGAAGAATATCCCTCAATTCTTAATCTTGTTGCTATATCGGGCAATAATCCCTGAATAAAAGCTTCCA
>NW_017163568.1:0-225 GCF_001652005.2 Ceratina calcarata | reverse complement strand
TCTGAAGGGGTACCCCTTGGAAAAATCTCGGAAAAATCAAAAATTTTTTTTTTGTCAAAATATCGAAATATATCGAAATATATTCTAAAAAGCGTTAAAAATTACAGACTTCTTAGGCTTGTATTACCTCAAGTCAGTTGTTTCTTCCAACTTCGCGCATACACACCAAATACCAAAAAATTTTCTTCGGGTTACTGCTGATTATCATAAGAGTACATGCAAATT
>NW_017163567.1:0-225 GCF_001652005.2 Ceratina calcarata | reverse complement strand
TTGGAAAAATTGAAAAATCACCTTTGCCGTTCGATGGAAAAAAATTATTTTCAGCGACCAGTGCTGGTTTAACTTCCGCCGATCTTTTGCGGTCATCAAATGAGAAACGTGATTCTTCGTCTATTTTATTGAAATCGCTCGATATGCTCACACTTATTCCACTTCTTTTACAGCATTCAATATGATATTTAGAATCTGCATAGCGTTGAATTTGTGAAAGTCAAC
>NW_017163566.1:0-225 GCF_001652005.2 Ceratina calcarata | reverse complement strand
GAGCATTCACTCATTGCTGCTTTCCTCTAACTAATGCCTTAATCTCGATTTCTTATGAATTTTTATTTAGGGTGTCTTCGTAGAATGCAGTTTACCTGCAATCTCCCGTTCCCAGCCCCGGGGAGGCGCACCCACCTTTCTAGCTTTCTTTCTTCTTTGGTCTTTAGTCATGTTTTGGTATTCTTCAGTCTTCGTTCTTCAGTCTTCATTCAGTGTTCCGAGATT
>NW_017163565.1:0-225 GCF_001652005.2 Ceratina calcarata | reverse complement strand
TGCATAATTCGTGAGAGTTCTGATTTTCAGCCTCGATTAAACCGATGCGACTCAAGAGAATCACCGATTGAACACCAGAACTAAAACCTTCTTTAACGTTCAACTAAAAAAGTATTTGGAACGTAGAGAAAGTTGAAATTGTATCGTTGTCGATCGAATCGAAGATCATCCGGTTAGTAAATTGCGCGGACAATTGGCTGAAATTTCACGGTTCAACGCTCGCTA
>NW_017163564.1:1223-1500 GCF_001652005.2 Ceratina calcarata | reverse complement strand
GTAATGTATCCAGAACGTTCGAAACTAGTCACGTACAAGGGGTTTTAGTGGGTAATCCGGGCTATCTCTTCTCCGTGGAGTCCCACACTACCTCCGTCTTGTAGAGGTGTGCATAAAGCATTTCCCCTTTAAAAAAAAAAAAAATAATATAATTCTGATTTCATCAGGATGAAGAGAATTGAAGGTACGGCTGCCACTGTCATTTGTACCAGCATAGTTTTTAAATACACAAACATTCTGGGTTCATAGTATAATTTATTAATTTCTTCGTTGTGTT
>NW_017163564.1:0-367 GCF_001652005.2 Ceratina calcarata | reverse complement strand
CGTTTTCTCAACAATCGATCTAGTGCGTGCATACCACCAGATTCCGGTTGCAGAAGACGACATCGAGAACGGCTATCGTGACGCCATTTCGATTATTTGAATTTCCAGTGATGACTTTTGGTTTGAGAAACGCCGCGCAGACGTTTCAGAGATTTATCGATGAAGTGACGCGTGGACTCGATTTTTGCTATGCGTATATAGACGATTTGATTATCGCGTCCAAGGTCAAGAGTGAATATTTGCGTCATCTTGAAACGTTGTTTAGGCGTCTTGCGGATTATGTTATCGTTATTAATATTTCCAAGTCTACCTTTTGTAAATCTTGTGTACAGTTTTTAGGTTATAAGGTTTCTAACGGAGGCATTAC
>NW_017163563.1:0-225 GCF_001652005.2 Ceratina calcarata | reverse complement strand
TCTCAGGTATCTTATGTTTGGTTTTCTTTTATTCCAAATCTCATATGGCGTCATACTATGTACTTTTGACTTTATTCTATTTCTTATATGTGCGGCAGTATATACCACCTCTCCCCAAAAATCCAGTGGTAACTCTGAATCTGAAATCATAGCTCTAGTCATTTCTATTATAGATCTGTTTGCCCTTTCTACAACACCATTACTCTGTGGTGTTCTTGGTGGACT
>NW_017163562.1:0-225 GCF_001652005.2 Ceratina calcarata | reverse complement strand
AGAGAGAGAGAGAGAGAGTGTCTCTCGCTTTCTCATCTCTCCTCTCTGCCGGTCGGTCCCTCGCCCTCGCGCCTCCCTCACTATCCCTCGTCGTCGAGTATGCGTAATTGCGTGTACACCACGTGCTCGTAAGAAATAGCCTTCGCTTTCGATTGTAGTCGTTCCCTCCCTGTTGTTGCTCTCTCTTCGATGGACCGATGGACGATCCACCACGGTCAGTCGAGT
>NW_017163561.1:0-225 GCF_001652005.2 Ceratina calcarata | reverse complement strand
CCATTAAACTATCTCAGGGTGGTCCAGTTCATTGTTCTCTAATTCAGCACATTTCCTTATAATTAGACTGCACATTTTTAATACACTTATGATGTCGATTGAAAAGAATGTGTTTCAATTTATTATATTTTCATATATGCATTGCAAAGTGTATTCAGGATTGGTATTTATATTTTCTGCAAGTTCAACGTGAACGTGTAAAACGCAATGCAGTACGAGAAGCAT
>NW_017163560.1:0-225 GCF_001652005.2 Ceratina calcarata | reverse complement strand
AGTTGGCGAACATGGCACCGTTCTCGATTTCGCGATCTTTTTGTCCCGCGTTATGTTCTTCCAGAATTTTTACCTTTAACGTTTCGATGTTCGGCAACTCGTCACGAATTTCTATGGCGCATCTGAAATTTTGGAAGTTACTTGGCAAGCTGTATAGCAACATAATAGATTGTAGATCTCCGTCTATCTGTATATTCATAGCCTTTAGCTTGTCCTGTGCGTCAA
>NW_017163559.1:0-225 GCF_001652005.2 Ceratina calcarata | reverse complement strand
GGGTACTGAAGACGGTCTTGGGTCTCCCGCTGGGGACTGGGACCAAGGAAGTTCACGAGAGGACTCGGGTCCCGATGTTGGAGGAGCATATCAGGGGCTTTATCGATAGATTTCAATGTGCTGAGCATGAGAACCCGCTTGTTCGCGGGCTTGCCACTTACAATATTCACACGATTCCATTTAGGATCAAGTTTCCTATTCCATTAATGAATAGGTTCAGTAATT
>NW_017163557.1:0-225 GCF_001652005.2 Ceratina calcarata | reverse complement strand
TTCTTGATCATTTGTTACAATCACGAATAAAGAAAAATCGATTTCCAAACCTCGATTATGCAATCTGCTGCCTGTCACTTAAAAATACTGTTAATTGATAATAGATTTAGCAAATACAAACGGACACGAGATTTAAATTTTTGAACTCTTAGTTCGTATTTTGATTGTTATGCATTTTGATTTGATATAATGTATTTTGATTTATAAAAAATTGGCAAATTAGAT
>NW_017163556.1:0-225 GCF_001652005.2 Ceratina calcarata | reverse complement strand
TGTATAATCTAAACCATTGCGTTAAAATGCCAAAAGCATTTTCGACCACACGCCGAGCACGAGACAAACGGTAATTGAAAATTCTCTTATCATCGGTCAATTGCGAGCTCGGGTATGGTCGCATCAGGTAAGATTTCAAAGGGAAGGCCTTATCCCCGACAATAACGTACGGGGCTCTGATGTTTGTACCGGGCAACGCCGTATTGTCCGGTACATCTAACGAAT
>NW_017163555.1:0-225 GCF_001652005.2 Ceratina calcarata | reverse complement strand
GGATTTTCCGTTTTGAGATATCCTACAGTGAGCATCGTGATCAATCTTTGTTCTTACTTTACGAATAGGAGGTATGTTCTTATGCTTTTACATTATACATTTCACAAACAGAAAGTACAAAGTGTTGATAATTCGTCCAAACTAAACATTAAATTCTTTGAGAACTTTATATAAAATATTCCGTTGGATTTTCCGTTTTGAGATATCCTACAGTGAGCATCGTGA
>NW_017163554.1:0-225 GCF_001652005.2 Ceratina calcarata | reverse complement strand
TCAGCGAATAATTGCGAAGGACGCTACGTTCGGTGAAAGAGCAACTGCAACAGCTATGTGGACTGCAATGAAAGCTAAGACAAAGCTCGGAATGGGACTCAAAACGAAGAAAAAGAGCAATAGTAAGAAAAAGAAACGTGTTTTGCCAAAGCGAAACGTGTTTTGCCGACAGCGAAACGTGGTGGTTTCCTCCCATTCCTCCTACCTGCGTTATCAGCTATAGGA
>NW_017163553.1:0-2855 GCF_001652005.2 Ceratina calcarata | reverse complement strand
AATCGAAACTACTGCAAGATTTACATCAGAATTAAATTAATCTCATTCTATGTAACCATTGGTTGAAAAGCATTGAAATAAAAACGTGCATTAATTTAAATTGCACTTCTTAAATAAACTTAAAATGTAACTGTTAAGAATTATATATAATTTTCAAATAGAAAATAATGCACAAATTTCATTTCCCTGGATACAGCATTATGCAAAGATGAAGATGGTACATGATTGACAGCTGAACATCATACACGTGCGATATATTAATGGTATTCTATATTTATCGTACAAATTGTTGTCGCCCTTGTACAATTAGTCGTTCGCAGAATTCAATTGGCAAGTATGCTCCAAACAAATATCTGACGGAGATTAATGCTAATTGCTAGGTAGGACGCCAATAACGAGCAACATAGATCTAACCGAGTTTTCCAATCAACAGCCAAGGCCAATCAATCGCGGTTAATTCGCGGATCGATACGAACGTTTCTGCCCCTCTGTTTACTATTTCGAGAAGCAAGAGACCAGGAAGAAAACGTCGAGTGGGATAATTGCGAATTAACACAATTATCTTCCTCTCTTTGGTACCCCCGGGCTAGTAATATACTTTATGTAATTAGTTTTCGAAATCACACAACGTCGTAGTTCTCTGACCCGCAAACGTTTCGTTCAAACCAGTTTATTCTTTTTCTTTTCCTCTGCCCACAGCAAAGCCTCTGCGAGAGCCTTTGACGCCCAAACCTCCTTAATTAAGTCCTTCTATCAGATTCTTTCTAACTGACCCCTATTCATGGTACGGTGTATCTACTTTCTCTCTTTGATCCCTGGACAGTGTGATCCCCTTTTCACTGCGAACAGTAGATAACCAAAAATATATTTTACCCTCGTTGCGGTTTCTTACGTATAACGTAGAATACAGGTACTTAATAATTGGGCAAAACTTTCCGCTGATCATGAAACGTTCTTTATTTATTTTACATTCTTTTCATATACTTCCACAAACAAAAATATTGTAATATCATATAAATTTCTAGTTGTTTAAATACTTCTCAAATTCTTATCGTATCTATCTGAGTATGATCGTCAATCTAATTTTCCGAGAGGAAGTTAAAAATGGAATTAAAATAGTTTTCTCTTCAAGATAGTATAATGTTCCAGCTTCGTAGAACTGAAGGTCGAATCGACATTTTGCAATTTGAAAAGTTTTCAAACTTAATAGATATGAACAAGTTTAAGAGAAATTCCTTTGAGATGTAAAACTTATAGATTAAGAAAACAAATCTAATTCTTTTGTTAATCCATTTTCTTTTGTGCTCTCAGCTTCACCATCTAAGACATTACTAGCGGTGCCTTATGTATGACCTATATCATATCTTTTTTAATGGATCAGTGTTTAAATATCAACGTGCATAATTTAGCTACTAAATTTTTCTCAAACCTATATTTTATATTCCATAATAATCAATTTCTACGAGTGGGGTAACTCTGATTTCCATAATACGTTTCCCTTATACGTAATTAAATAAAAAAATATTTTGTATGCATAGCGAAGTGAAATTTTTCTATGGAATTAAATTCCTTATAATAATACGATACTTAATACTGACGGGAAGAAAATCCCTTCGTATAATACGGAACGTGAATCATGCTTAACGCGAGCTGCTATACGTCCAGAAACACTTTCGGGTAACAGGAATCGCTGGCTAAGTTCAATCGTATTACGAGCTAGACATAAGATCTGCAAACGCTAGGAGATTACCGTTGCAGCTTTACGGTGTGATAATTTTTACTGAGCAGTTCTCACTTCGTGACGACACGACTCCTCCATCTTCGGCTCTTCTCTGCCTTCGCGTATTTTCCTTGCACATCAACTTATCGTCCTCCTCAGGCGCCGATTTCTAACTTAATCGTATTATATCTTTGAAACTCTTAACCTTGATACTCTTCGTCCTCCGGTTTAAATGGTACGTGCATTTTCAATGTGCACAAAATCAATGGAGATTGTGTGTCTACTTATACATAGATATTGATCAATCAGTATAATGTACAGTAGTAGCAACATTTTTATGTGAATATTAAAACTTATAGACCACCAATTTTCGTAAATAAAAAAGTTAGTTAGAAAGTTCATCCCCAACAACATAAAAAATCATTCCAATCCGAGTGATTAACTTCGATCGTGACGCTCGGCCGTGGCATAGCGCGAGTCCTACACGCGCTCTTACTCGTCAGTGTTTTCCGTTAATAATTCAAAAACCATGCCTCACTGCATTATGGCAAAGGAAATTGTTGTTCAGAAACACTTACAGAATCACCTCTCTTCGGCTCCAACACTTTTTCTGGAACACCCTGTACATACATTTACTAATATTTGAAAGAAAACGTAAACGGTACACGCAGAAAGTCAGTATTGTGTTTAGGTCTTCTGTAAACGAAACAAATGGTCAGTGGAAATTGAAGTCGTAGATCGAACTGATCCGCGATTGGAGTCAATACACTCCTTTCAATAGATTCTGTTCTTTAAACTCGATCGCAATCGCGTTCAGCGCTGCATCGTTACTGGTATAATCACCAAGACCTAAATCAACAATCGCTATTTATTCCAGCGAGCATCGCTGTTTGCGATTAGGGCTGGTGCAAACGCGTACCCTATATTTGTGAACAAGGCATTCCTGCTTCGGTGTTACAATGCTTACTTACGCTGCCGGCCTATTTGTCCAAGCGATACCTCAAACGACCTTGCTAAAATTGGAAACTAATGCTCAATATTAAGCTTCACTTCAGGTCAAGTTTTCTGTTTACGAGGCTACCTGTACTTAAACATGGAGAATTTAAGTAAGGAAGAGGTAAAATACTATTGTGGG
>NW_017163552.1:0-225 GCF_001652005.2 Ceratina calcarata | reverse complement strand
AGTGTGTACATATATATGTAATTATTATTTTTTATTTGTTCTTCCTTTTTTCTAGGACTTTCCGCATTCACTCTGTGCCATCTTTGTCTCACTTCAATATTCCTCTCACTTTGTTTACTCTTTGCATCCCTTTGCGTTCTCTTACCATGTAACTCAAAGACTCTGACTTATCCTTACATATTAGTTCAATTATATTATGAAAGAAATGAACGCTGAGAATGTCGT
>NW_017163551.1:0-225 GCF_001652005.2 Ceratina calcarata | reverse complement strand
GCACGCTACCAAGTGCTCCGCGTAACCAGGTAACTGCGTACTACCCAACCTTATATTACGCAGCGCGTCTATTCAACTACTACGCAGTCATTTAACAGTTATATTGTACAACAGTTCAGTTATTTTATTGTTATACTGTGCATCGTATTCCACGTGATACCAAGTTTCGCATTGGAAAGACTGAGAAATATATACGCGTAATTTGATATTTTATCGTGTTCATAT
>NW_017163550.1:0-225 GCF_001652005.2 Ceratina calcarata | reverse complement strand
TTTTTTCTTTTTCAGGTTCCGTGACGACGTCATCCTTAAGAAGATTCGAGCTTCTGACTGGATTAACAGGTTCTCCGATCTTAGCAAGGATCGGTTTGCGATTTTTTGAGTGATCATTCACTGAGACCTTTGGTTTGTTATTCGTTTTACTTGCATAATTTTTTAAAGTAAGGCACGTTTTATCACCCATTCTGTGATCACTTTTTAAGTTATTATCTTCACAGA
>NW_017163549.1:0-225 GCF_001652005.2 Ceratina calcarata | reverse complement strand
TGTTTCGGACGCCAATTGGCGCCTACAGTACCGGAAAGCCAATGTGTTTCGGACGTCAATAGGCGCCAACAGTAGTCAAAGGGTTAACAATAAATGTCTGCGAATGTTACAACACTTGCATCAAGCAATTCCTTACTTCTTCGTACGGCACGTATCCATCCCTCCAGTTAATTCCATGATGTTTTCTCGTTAGCCATTGGACCTGATGTTTTTCGATGTAATCCA
>NW_017163548.1:0-225 GCF_001652005.2 Ceratina calcarata | reverse complement strand
CCATGTCACGTTTTTATCTATTATTCGTGTTTTCTTCAGTCTCTTAGAACCGACTGTTCCTTGGCCTGGGTCCAGGTCGTTGATCAGTTCTGGGATGGAGTCGGGCCAGTCTGTTATCACCCCCCATCTTTCTTCTGCTCGTTTGGGAATGTATGCTCTCATATTGAGTAGCTTCCCACTTTCCGTCAAGACCTTGTTGGCGACTTCCTTCTCTTCGATTTTGAC
>NW_017163547.1:0-225 GCF_001652005.2 Ceratina calcarata | reverse complement strand
GACGTAAGACAAACCAGGGGTTACGGTTTTGGAGAAAGAAAAGGTCAAGTGAGGCTTGTTTAAGTGGTTTTTTCAAGTAATTCCAGTCTTCTCTGATACTTAAACTAATTTTCTTGAAAAAAATGAACAATTTCTCATGACATCGAATTTGGCTAAAGAACTACCTTAACACTAGATTGCCCAAGGAAGTGATTTTGACTGCTTTTGGTCAAATGTACAAATAAT
>NW_017163546.1:0-225 GCF_001652005.2 Ceratina calcarata | reverse complement strand
AAGACGAATCAAATGGATGTAAGAGTAAATAGCACGTAGGCCACGTAAGACGATAGAAACCAGATGTTTATACGTTGGGACTTGAATGTTCAAAGAAAGGTCCGATAACGACGCAGAGGGTCCGGTCCGTTAGGAAAAGCGTTGCGTAGAACGCATTGGAAAAAAGGACCGATAATGGAGGAGTCACTTTCTAGTCGACTGTCGACCGAGACACACCGTACTCCT
>NW_017163545.1:0-225 GCF_001652005.2 Ceratina calcarata | reverse complement strand
TATAACAAAAATAATTTTTTACAAATCTTATAAATGAGCGAGGAACCCCAACGTAGATGAAAAATATTTTATGCAAATCATTTTTTCTCTTGGAATGTCTGAGGAGTATCTTCCTTGCCAAGCGTTTAATGGGTAGAATATTCAGTTTTTATAAAAACAGTAATTTTTTATCATTGATGTTTAAATCGTGTTCATCCACCGAACGAGATATTTAGTTATTGCTAT
>NW_017163544.1:0-225 GCF_001652005.2 Ceratina calcarata | reverse complement strand
ATTTTTTGTATATATATTTGTATATATTTATTATTATATACAATGTGATTATAGTCTCGCGATTGAAGTCACATCAAGGACGAACGATAGAAGAGAATGCTGTATTTCTCGAGAGTACAATGTAAGTATTTTCGCATTTTCCACTTAAAATAATTTTGCTTTTGAATTTCTATCAATTAATTATCAGGAAAATTTACTCGTTTCAATTAGAGCGTCTTTCGAAAT
>NW_017163543.1:0-225 GCF_001652005.2 Ceratina calcarata | reverse complement strand
AGGGAATGCTCGATTAAGTTTGATGTTAATTATTATTTGTACACGGTAATTATGAGGCTGAGGCTGGTAGAATTTCATTTGACTAATCGGTGGTTGATAACGGTAAGGTGTTATGATTAATGTAATATTGACTATAGATAGGAATTGAGGTGATAGATCATCTATATGTCTGCAGATGTTTGGAGCTAAAATTTACAGAGATTTTTATCTTTTGTAAATGATAAA
>NW_017163542.1:0-2858 GCF_001652005.2 Ceratina calcarata | reverse complement strand
TATATATATATAAATATAAATATACATATTGAACGATTAAGAAAGGCAAGAAATATATATATGACTCTATACATATAAATATATATATATATATATCTAATTAAGGCAGCAAACAGACAAAATAAAGAGTAAGAGGATTATGGAAGATGAACAGATATATTGAGACATTGTTTTATGCATTTGTATATAATATATAGTTATTGATGTTTTAAAAAAGCTAATATACATACTATTGTATTGAACAATTTTTCGATTGTCACCATTGATGATGATCGCGAGATCGGGGTGGGTATCGGGGAGGGCGAGCGGGTTTTGTAACACGGGGTGGGTGAGGGTAGTACGCGGGGTTGGGAAAGTTAGTCGCGGAGGAAGAGGAGAATGAGAAAAACTGGGAAGAAAATGCGAGAGGGCCGAGCTCGTTGTCCGATGCGTTCCAGTCTTCTCCTACTTTTGCCACGCGCCTTCATTTTTTCCTTCTTTTTACGCGACTCTTTTCGACTAGCAGGGTGAGACAAATTTCGGGCGTAGCTGTATGTAAAAAGTTCAGAAGACGTTGTTCGTTCATCGACCGAGCTCGATCACTCGTCGCGCAATTAACACGCTCATACCGACACTCTTATACATTGTACACATACAATAAACATACCTATACATATACAGATACCGACACGTATATATATATAAATATAAATATACACACGCGTATAAATAATAAGTAATAATTACGTTAATCGAAAAAATATATATATATATAAATGAATACGCGCAGCGTGAAGAAGGTATATAGGGGAAATGGAAATTGAGGTCACAGATTGTAAAGAGAGTGCGAGGAAGATGTTAATCAAGCGAGTAATCGATTATTGTCATTCCGTGATTGAACGGTGAAATCGAGGTTACAGTTCAAGCACATGACTGAAAAGAAAAAGAAAACGGATCACGCGACAGGTGTATTATATATATATATATACGCGACGTACACGTCTACGATGATGATAGATGAATGAGTGCAGTGAAATAGCAGCCACTTTACGATACTTAATTCTTATCGGCACTCGAGTGCCAGTAACCAGTCATAAGATTTCCTTGTTCTTGTTATCGTTAAAACGTATCGTTATTATGAAAATACTGTTCTTTTCTTAAGAGAATACAGAAAAACGAGAATTTATTTAATAGTTTCTTACGCGACGAAGGATATTCTTTTCCCTCTCGTTGACAAACGCAACTTCGACCAGCCGGCGCTTAACGAAATTTACAATATCGCGAAGTTGTTCGACCGCGCGATTACATTTCGTAGCGAATAAAGCAATATTGAGTAATAATTATTTAACGAAAATGCCTGTGCGTGAGCAAATTTCTACATAATCAAGCGCGTTTGAAACGTTTCCAATTAATCGAGTATATTGTGCGAAGAACAGATTAGATTATACAACCATATAGGGGCAGTAAATACATAACTTAAATGCATCACGGTCTATTAATATTCACGTTTTAGAGTTGAATCCGTTGGCGCTTGCCTCAAGCAGCAATAGTTGCTCGCGCACAAAGGATCGTTCATCATTTTGAAATAATGTTTCGCGTTCAGTCTATATTAACGATAATAACGATAAAACGGATTCCGAGTCTCGGGATCGATAAATAGAGTGGCCCAAAGCGATTCAAATGTTAGAATACGAGTCGCGAGAACAACAGGACGTTTTTAAAAATCACTTTCGAAATTTTACGATAATTATTGTTCGGTATACACGCATTCCGTACGTAGACACTTTTGATCACGAATTTTTTCCTACGCTACAACGACGAAACAATATTCTACGAATACACCATTCGCGTATTGCAGACACAGTATTTAATTGTTATATGACACATTGAATGATCTCGTCCAGTATCAATTACGCGATTCAAGTACACCAGTTAAACGTTCGACAGACGCGATAAAGACAGAGAGGAACGATTCTGAAACGAGAATTCACTTGGTCTCACGGATTCATCGATATCGATCCTTCAATCACTTTCCACGCACCCTCTATTTCTTGACTGCTGATATGTTTCCTAGAACGGCTAGTTTAGCGTGCATTTCGCTGTGCGACACGAATCTGCGCATTTCGTTTTCGGTTTCCTCAACTGGAAGCTGACGCGGCAGGCGACGACACGGAGCGATTTTAATCTCGCGCGTGACCGTGGGTGAGGAACACGGACGCGACACACGACACGCTACGATATTCGAGAAACAACCCCCGTCGCTCTGCGCGCGATGTGAGCGGGTCGGGAGGAACGGAGAAAAGTAGGAAAGGAGAACGCGAGAGTGTGAACGAGAGACCGCGAGAAAGGGGATCGAGCGAAAGCGAGGGAGAACGATGTGAATGAATGTAAAAGCAGAACTCGCAGAAGTCCGTAGATAGATAGACAATTTTCGAAACAACGTTTTCATGCGTACTAGAAGATGGTTGCTGCGACCTGACACGAGAAGCCTGAGCGTTTCCCTCTACATTGGCTGGCCGAGACTTGCCGGCTGTGTTACCCTCAGTTTCAACTTTTCATTCTTAAACCTCTTCGAGCTTGTTAACTGGCGAACGGAGGGAAACGCTCCAACGAGTACGCGATCCGATCGAGCCAGGATTCAAGTCAAACTGTAATTATAATCGATCGATCCGGATCGTGGAGCTCGATCAACGTTTCTTTTCATTTTCTTTTTTTATGTGGAACGTCGCAGCCAAAGACATAGGCTAAAGGATTCTATTTAGGAGTTATTTTTATTCGCGCTTTGCGGGAACACGTGAGCCAACAGAGCTCGCTCGTTTATTATTATTATTATTATTATTATTATTATTATTATTATTATTATTATTATTATTATTATT
>NW_017163541.1:0-225 GCF_001652005.2 Ceratina calcarata | reverse complement strand
GCACGCTACCAAGTGCTCCGCGTAACCAGGTAACTGCGTACTACTCAACCTTATACTACGCAGCGCGTCTATTCAACTACTACGCAGTCATATAACAGTTATATTGTACAACAGTTCAGTTATTTTATTGTTATACTGTGCATCGTATTCCACGTGATACCAAGTTTCGTATTGGAAAGACTGAGAAATATATACGCGTAATTTGATATTTTATCGTGTTCATAT
>NW_017163540.1:0-225 GCF_001652005.2 Ceratina calcarata | reverse complement strand
GCTCAGGGCTACAACCTATAAAGCGCTATTGTTTATAGCCTAGACCACCAGAACATCTAATCCTGTCTGCTCCGAGACTTTCGTACCTGAGCGTTAGTCTTCGTCTAGTTAGCCACCTTCGCCACAGGTATTCCTCTAGATCTCTATAGATTTTACGGCCAAACCTAAACTTACCCTTTCCATGAAAGTCTAGCTTGCTAGCAAGCTTAATACAATTCCCAGATT
>NW_017163539.1:0-225 GCF_001652005.2 Ceratina calcarata | reverse complement strand
TGATGGCCCTGACGAACTAATCGAAGGCGCAAATCAGTTAAAAGGCTTGTGCATGACGGGCGGTTTTCCGCTTGCTAAATGGCAATCAAATTGTCTGGAGATCATGGGTACACTCGCTCCAGAGAATCGATATAACCAGACTCTCCTATCCTTAGACGACTGCAATACCCAAATTCTCGGAATGAATTGGAACTCTTTGAAGGATACATTCACTTTTACATCCAA
>NW_017163538.1:0-225 GCF_001652005.2 Ceratina calcarata | reverse complement strand
CCTTGACTTTCCACCCTCTGCTCTTTTTTTCCCATACCCATCTATTGATCTCCTCCTGCACTCTTCTTTCCTCATATGACCTGTCATTCTCAATGAAAATCTTTGTTCCCATCAGTTTTCTTTTATTCCTCATAACTTCCCTTTTTTCTACCTCATTACCCAGCTTGAATACCCCTACACTCCCTGCCGTCCAAGCTTCTTTTATCATTACCCTCACCCCAATTC
>NW_017163537.1:0-225 GCF_001652005.2 Ceratina calcarata | reverse complement strand
CTTGGTTATCAGCAGAAGAGTGAGCAGAGCTGTTTGACGCTGCTCTCTCCTCCTGCTGTTCCAGTTTCTCCAGGATCCTCAGTTGTCCATATATATACCCGTTAGTTTCGTGGAATCGAAGTACTCTTCGTTCTTCCGATCCTCCAAGGATACCGATGCAAGTAATCGTGCATGTCGGTTCTGGGCCTGATCCCACTCTCTCTCGAGAATCTCGAGTTGACTTCT
>NW_017163536.1:0-225 GCF_001652005.2 Ceratina calcarata | reverse complement strand
TAATTCGGAATTTAACAACAATTTATTCTACCGGGCGTACAACGCCCGATAATCCCCAAATAGAATACAATAAGAAAAATAAATTCAAAATAAGTTTGAATATAAGTATTGTTCGTGTCCTCGTCCTTAACGGCGAGATCTGTAAACAGAAAATAAACAACGGCAAATTGAATTTGCGATTCGTTGTTAAAATTAGTGGACTGTATTGGTGAGACGAGAATAATT
>NW_017163534.1:0-225 GCF_001652005.2 Ceratina calcarata | reverse complement strand
TTTTACACATTGGGCAATTATATTTTTGAAGTAGTTTGTTAAGGCCTTCCCCAACGGGGGGAGTATGTTTAATCGCGGAATAACAGTTCGACCGCGATTCGAGAATTCCTTTTCGTTTCAAGTGGCTCGGTCCGTAGACCACCGTGAGCAGCCCTACGCCTCGAAACAGGACTCGAGGCAAGGTCTTTGTCTCTTAATGTTTTTCCGTATCGGTCCTAGCATAAA
>NW_017163533.1:0-225 GCF_001652005.2 Ceratina calcarata | reverse complement strand
GAATAAGTCCAATTTGTCCTGCTCTTTAGTTTTTTTTTTAAATTAATGTTCACTGTAATTTCCTAATTTCTTATTTATTTTATATTACTCATTTTGCACTATTCGGTCTAGTTAAGTACAAATTAACGCAGTTAATCTTTATTCATAAATATTGAACAATTTAATTGCAGGATTATTTATTTAGTTTAGTCATTTTATTTCGTTATATTGATTCGTTATTTTCTT
>NW_017163532.1:0-225 GCF_001652005.2 Ceratina calcarata | reverse complement strand
GATAACGTGTTGAACATCAAGAATCTGGACAAGAGGGACGAGGGGATGTACCAGTATAGAGCGAAGAATCAATTGAAGGCGAGATATACGTCGGCGCAGTTGCGGATTTTATTTGAGCAACCGTCTATCGTATCAATCTATCGCAAAATGTTACGGTCCATACGCCCATACGTTGTCTTTGCATTTTACCAGCACTGAGACCGTCCTTCAAGAAACGTCCGATGG
>NW_017163531.1:26848-27571 GCF_001652005.2 Ceratina calcarata | reverse complement strand
TTTTTCTAAGGTACATAAACTTTTGGGATTGACTGTATAGCCAATACATGCTTAAATTGTAAGCCGCGCTGAACGCCATGCTCCTCGTCCCGATTTACGAGATCAGAGCTTAAACACGTTTCGATGAAAAATGCAACGGGTATTCAAGTGCGGTGTTCGCGTCGAAATATTTCGTCTCGTACGACTGTTAATTATCGTAGTCAATGTTCTACGACATTTCAATATCAGCCAATATATTCTACGTATACAAGCAGAGCACTTAGGATGAAAACGGCTGAGAAATTGAATTTCCCGTGCTTGCAAACTCCCCGTTGGGTCGTTCGGTCAGATTTATCGCGAATTCGCGTTTAACGTGGTTTACCTTTGCCCATATATGGCCACTCGGTGCTCCTTGACTGAGCTTTTCGGCCTCTAAATTCGATTCACCGGTGGTTCACGGTGGATCGACTATGGTTCGAGGGGACACGGCCGACTGACAGACCCTTCCGTCAAAATCTCCGCAACAATGCGGCAATTTATTATTACGCTTCGTGCACACGTTCAACACGAAGGGCTGCACGCGTCGATTAAGGAAATGTTAAACTCAAAGCCAGTGAGTACTTTCGGCGAATCTCGACCGTGCGGAATATTACGAAACGTGTTCATAATGTACTTCTGTGTATTCATTTTCAGTCGATCAATTTCTGACGTTCTACTATTTTATTATGGATGCATTGGATATAC
>NW_017163531.1:24982-26674 GCF_001652005.2 Ceratina calcarata | reverse complement strand
GCGAAAGCCACTATAGTGGCGCGTCGTACAGAAAGATGACATCCGCGAAAGCCACTATAGTGGCGCGTCGTACTGAGAGACGACATTTGCGAAAGCCACTATAGTGGTGCGTCGTACAGAAAGATGATATCCGCGAAAGCCACTATAGTGGCACGTCGTACTGAGAGATGACATCCGCGAAAGCCACTATAGTGGCGAATAGTGCTTAAGAGATTAATTACGATTTAAAGCGGAGCGATCGATGTTCGGGGAACACTCGAGTCTCCGTCGAAATTGAAATACCCGTTTCACCTGAGGAGCCAGCTAAAGGACCATTTACAGGCACAATGACGCGTGTCTGAGCTTCTTTCACGGTCACGCACCCCCTGATGTTCGCATCGAATTCTCGTTCGAAGCCCCGCCAGCTTCTAACGAGGCAAAAATGTCGAGATTACGTGGCAGACGTGGAATTGATCGACAGTTCTATCGTCTGCAGCTTTGTTCCGCGAACGCGAAGGGAACATAAGGAACGGGGGGTGCGAACGAGCTTTCCCCGAGAAAACCTTCACTTTTCACGTTTTTGCTTCTCGCCGGGTGACACCTGCGCCAGACTTTATTAAATCCCCTACCAGACGAAAATAAAGACTCCCCAGACGATTCTCGTACTCTCTTCTCTTTTTTTTTTCTTTTTTTTTCATTATCAACTAGCCGGTAAATGAACTCCGCGGTGTTCATGGTAATGAGAGAGAAGAACACGTTTAAATGATCAGAACGAGAGATCTTGGTAAGGATCTGTTTATGCAAGGACGGAGGAAACCTGATTCTAAATTCTATGCATTTGATTCAGAAAAAAACAGGGGAAGAGCGTCCTGGAGCTTCTTTTATTAAAATTTCTCAGATCGCACTGGCGTCTGGAAATCTGGAATTTTGGAAAATCGTGCAACTTCTATGTCTCTTCTCCCTTTCACATTTAACATGACGAGGTTCGATATGAGATCTACTGGGACATCGTTTGGAAAGATCGTGTTCCATTTTGTAGAAAGTTTCTGTACGATCGTCCCTTTGTCTGGGAAGAAGAGGGTACGTCAGAATCACGACGGACGATCGCGATGCCACGGAATTAGCTTGAATTGGCTGAACTGGGCCCGCATACACCCGTATGCCCGTCAATGGAGACGTCGACCGTCTCCGCTCGTTCTTTCCTCGCAGCGAATTCTAAGAACCTTTCAAAATTTCGGACCGAACCAAATTTTTACGTATTTCAATATCTGATGCGTTGATCGTAATATGAAAAAGAGTTCGCGTACTCGTTTTTTAAAATACGATCCAAGCGTCGACTGACCGATCATGACAGACGGGGTGCTCGTAATACAAAAAAATGAAACAATTTTTTACAGTCTGCCATCGATAGGCGAAATATTTACAGCCAAAAGATTATTGGCAGACTGTAAAAAATTGCTCCGAATTATTGTAAAAAATGTGTTAATACACTAGTGTGGGATTTTATTTAGAAACGAGCATACAATTGAAATAGAAATGATGAAAAACTTAAATAAATGAACCGTAACTATTAAATACTGCGTAAATAATTTTAAACGTTGTAATGCTTCGTTAATTTGTGTTCTCGTACTTTAAACGACACTTGTATTCCGACGCAAACAATATTATATTTCGACGCGAACGACGCTGTTAAGACTCGACACACAGCAGTAC
>NW_017163531.1:20222-24719 GCF_001652005.2 Ceratina calcarata | reverse complement strand
TAACTAACATAAATATGATTTATTCTTATAGAGAAAAAAACCGTCTGCCGATAAGCTTCTAGTGGATTGCGCAATCTTGCCTTGTGCTAAAATAAATGGGAGACTGTAAAAAATTGTTCGATTT
Source organism: Ceratina calcarata (assembly GCF_001652005.2). NCBI lineage: Eukaryota > Metazoa > Arthropoda > Insecta > Hymenoptera > Apidae > Ceratina > Ceratina calcarata. Next base: position 24,595 of record NW_017163531.1, on the reverse strand, counting down.
TTTGTGTTACGAGCACCCGGATTATGAGACGGAGCTTCGAACCACGCGTTCGCTAAGCGTCGATGTAAATTACTATTAACGAAACGAGACGTAACGGTGCTGCATCTAAATTGAGGCAATACGGTTTCTTTATCGAGTAGAAGAGGGAGAGTAGGCGGACTGGAGAGGAGGCCGACCAAGCTGACAATAAAGTAGCCAGAGTGGCTCGTCTGTACGATAAGTTAGCGAGCAACAAGCCTCAATCACAATTTTAAAACCCGAGCCCCTTTACACACCCAGCGACGCTTTCTCGATTAATCAATTCTTCGATCGTTTAAATGAAAACTTCGTGTCAGAGCGAATGAATATCATTTTTAATTCAGAAAACGAATCGGCGATTTATTCACGACTATCGATCGTCGACCTGGCAAAATCTATTCAAAATGCGAATTCCAACGCGAAGCAACTGTCCGTCGATCGACTCAGGGATTGGCTTCGCGATAAATAAATGCTGCCATCGATTTAAGAACCCTTGAAAACCGGACACGTACTTCGGAAGGCATACCGCGTACGCATCGTGCGTAGTTCCTGTCCACTGAATGGAATCGTCGTTCCCTCGGCTCGGGTAAAAAGGAGGACGCAACACCTCGGAATCGCGCGCGATGAATCACCGGGTTTTTCACCGTTCCCACATTTTTCCAAGAGAGACGGTCAAATACAGAAATTCACTCGTTCAGTTATTACGCTACTATTTTCTGTCGCACGTGAGTTCAGATGAGAAACCCCGTAATTCTGTACATCGTAAATCTACGAAACTACGGAAGAGTGAAGAGAAAGCTGAAAGCATGCAGCGGGAAGAACGAAATCGTTCCGTACGTACCCGACACATGGCGACTTCAACGGCACTTCCACTGAAAATTCTCGACGAACTCCGAAACGAAGGCACGCGTTAAAAATAAGAGAAAACGGCACAATCACGATTCGGTGTTATTACGTTTCACCTAACGAAGAACGCGATTTTCAGGGACGCCTTGACCGAAGCACAGACACAGAGCCACTGTACTCCCGTCCTTGGTCGAAATGGTCAGCTGATTTGTTTATCACTCGATCTCCTTACGTACACCCACATTAACGTACCTCGGCTGAAAGTAAACACCGACCAGCGATGTGTATGTAAAGGTCGAATCACATTGAGTTTCATAAAAAAATGTGACTGATGAACGCCCTTGATAAAGATCGGAATGCGATGAGAAAAAATTATTATTAGATAGTCTAGACGGTTTCTGGAAACAATAGAAAAACGGAAGATCGGAATGAGAGTAAGGCCGAGTAATGGGGGAGCGTTGATAGGAACAAATTTAGCAAGACGAGCCACGGAAGAGGACGACGACCAGAGAAAGACTCCAGCGTCACTGGTCGCGGCATTAACATCATCATCGCCATCAACCTCCTCGTCACTACCACTACCAACCGTTTCACCGGCTTGTGAGCCGAGCTGCTGCTGCTGCTGCTGCTGCCTGCCCTTAAAGCCTGTTTCTACTTACTTTCACGTTCGTCCGCGCGGCCTACTCGAGCGTAAACAGTAATAAATTCGTTGTTCCATTCGGCCGAGGTGTAAACGAAAGTGTCGGACACGTGGGAATCAAGAATGATAATTTAACGCGTGTAGGAACGTCACCACTCGCTCGAATCAAATGTCAATTTCTATTAATAAGTCACTTCCTCGATTATTTCTCATCGTTCAGATTATTACAGATTGCATGAGAATTTAAAAAGCGTCTCGTTTCTTGGCCCTGTGACAACGAAACCGAAGTGTTAATAAGTCGCTTGTTAGTTTTTAACACTAGATTGCCCAAGGAAGTCATTTTGACTGCTTTTTAACCCATTCGCTGCCAAGCCTAAATTATATGAAGTCATTCCTATTGCCATTTATATTTTGAGTGCTATTGTTTACCAAAACCCTGTTATTTCTTGGTAAGAGCACATATATTATCATACATAATCATTTAGAAGCAGAAAACCAAAGACGAGTATACTCGTCGTTGGCAATGGGCCTTCAAAAGAGCCTGCATGTTATAATATATTTAAAGCAGGACGAGTATACTCGTCCTGGCAATGCGTGACACCCTGCCAAAGACGAGTATACTCGTCCTTGGCAGCGAATGGGTTAATATATTAANAGACAGACAGAGTGGGACAAGACGGCAGTGGTTGTCCAGGTTTAGCCCCTCACTAATTAATCGCGCTGCAATACCTGGATAAATTCGGATTTGGTATAAAAGGCATTCAATTATTTTAAAACATATATTACAAAAGGTTTTTTTTTTCTTAAATATGACTATGAGATCCCAACTGTCTGCTAAGATGATAAGTTTTCATGTACTGTGCTTAAATTTCGTAGGAAAGAACATTATAAAAAATTTATGTTCAAAAGTGTCCAGGTACTACCTCCTTTACCTTACTTTTCTTAAAACAAAAAATCCCGAAAATGACCTAAATTTTTGGTCACACTGGTAAGGCCCCTTAAATCTATCTAACTAGTTACGTCATTTTAGATTTGTTTTCGTTCGAGTAACCGGTTAATTAATAAAACGACGTACGACGATTGTCTGTGTGTAACCGAGCATTAGGCTAAACACTTTATTATGCATCGGAATCGAGGAACGCATAATCATTGCGCAACTCGTTGAAGAAATTACGTCTCCGAGTTACCAGCGATTAACCACGACATTGTATAATGCAACGCTGCTATTCTGAGCCCTGTAATCCTTCCGACGTTATAAAACAATAAATCTTGTAAGAGAAACGTGACGACCAAGTCAATTATTCTCCCTAATTAGACCAACGAATCCAGCGATGAACGCTTTGTTCCTAAACCATTCGAAAACACTATCCAACGCCGTTGCACTCTGCCATAAATTAGGTTCAACCGGGCCGACTCCCTCTATTCAGGAAAGATAAAAGCCCGCGTAATACGGTTATGGGTGCACGCGATTCGGCGGCAATTAAATCAAAAAACGATCCGCCGTCGTTAATTGCCGAGTGTCAAGCTTCGTTACGACCCACCTTTGTTCTTCCCGTCGCCCATTATTTCGGTTAAGGATGTATTGGCTATACAGTCAATCCTAAAAGTTTATGCACTTTAGAAACACATTTTTTTAAAAAGAAATCAGACGTCGGAAGAACATTGCTAATAATAAACAACAACAAAAAATTTTCGATTTTTCCGAGATTTTTCCAAGGGGTACCCCTTCAATTTCTTCCAAATTTTCGTCTTTTGCCAATAACTCCTAAACCGTTGGATCTACGGAAAAATTGCATACAACCTTTCTTGTAGAGGACAACGAGATCTACAATTTCCATATAAAACTTCTTCGCTAGTGTTAATAGTTTACGAGTAATTTGCAGAAAACTGTTTTTTCGTTTTTCGTCAATAACTCATAAACTATTGACGTTAGCGAAAAAGTTTTATATGGAAATTGTAGATCTCGTTGTCCTCTACAAGAAAGGTTGTATGCAATTTTTCCGTAGATCCAACGGTTTAGGAGTTATTGGCAAAAGACGAAAATTTGGAAGAAATTGAAGGGGTACCCCTTGGAAAAATCTCGGAAAAATCGAAAATTTTTTGTTGTTGTTTATTATTAGCAATGTTCTTCCGACGTCTGATTTCTTTTTAAAAAAATGTGTTTCTAAAGTGCATAAACTTTTAGGATTGACTGTATAGCCAATACATCCTTAACCGAAATAATGGGCGACGGGAAGAACAAAGGTGGGTCGTAACGAAGCTTGACACTCGGCAATTAACGACGGCGGATCGTTTTTTGATTTAATTGCCGCCGAATCGCGTGCACCCATAACCGTATTACGCGGGCTTTTATCTTTCCTGAATAGAGGGAGTCGGCCCGGTTGAACCTAATTTATGGCAGAGTGCAACGGCGTTGGATAGTGTTTTCGAATGGTTTAGGAACAAAGCGTTCATCGCTGGATTCGTTGGTCTAATTAGGGAGAATAATTGACTTGGTCGTCACGTTTCTCTTACAAGATTTATTGTTTTATAACGTCGGAAGGATTACAGGGCTCAGAATAGCAGCGTTGCATTATACAATGTCGTGGTTAATCGCTGGTAACTCGGAGACGTAATTTCTTCAACGAGTTGCGCAATGATTATGCGTTCCTCGATTCCGATGCATAATAAAGTGTTTAGCCTAATGCTCGGTTACACACAGACAATCGTCGTACGTCGTTTTATTAATTAACCGGTTACTCGAACGAAAACAAATCTAAAATGACGTAACTAGTTAGATAGATTTAAGGGGCCTTACCAGTGTGACCAAAAATTTAGGTCATTTTCGGGATTTTTTGTTTTAAGAAAAGTAAGGTAAAGGAGGTAGTGC
>NW_017163531.1:17372-19163 GCF_001652005.2 Ceratina calcarata | reverse complement strand
AACCTCGAAAATCTAACGACGCACAGTGAAAATTAGTACTAATTAAGCAGCGACGTAACTTCGAAAAAACGCAAAACGAAACGACGCAAAGCGAGGTATTGGTGTATTTTACACTAGTTTTGGGACATTCTGTATACGCGTCCGAGTTCAGATTCAGAAAAAATACATTATACACCTAGAAAGAGAAAGAGATTCCTTCACGGTTCCTCTTCGTCGGCGAATGTACCCCCCCCCCCTCCCCCATTCATTCACACTCCAGATGTTTTATATAGCTCAATGGATACGAGACGTAAAAATTGATGTATTAGAATCTCGATTGTCCAATGGTTTGTGATATGAAATATAACAAAGGGCGCGATGGTGGAGAACGAACAAAGCTTCGGGCGAGATGTAAGTTCTTAATTAAGCTACAGCGACCACCCTTTGCGGAGTTATTATAATTCTGGACGAAGGCTTATCAACGTGCTGTTCGTTACGCAACACGCCATGAAGCTGGATTATTCCTACTAATTAAAGACGTTTAATTAGGCTCACGTTATTCTCATGCCTCGATTCTACAAAGGGTGATTCTTCCCAATTCCTACCACGCTCGCCATTTCGTGCTTTCTACTTTATCTGTTTTTATGTCGAGGAAGGAGCTTGTTTCGTCGGAATCAGAGATCGTTTCCTTTTGTTGAAACCTCTGCCACGGATCAACGAGACCTTGCAATCGTCGTTCCTTGGGAAACTGTTTTCGGTGATATTCTCACGGCGTTCTTTGATAATTAAGGCACTAGGGTTGTCACGTGACTTTTCTAATATTTATCAATAACATTTTGATGTTTTTTGCTCTGGTCTATCCTAACACTTTATCGACCAGTAGCCTATTTTTCAGCTTTTCGTTTGCTAACGCTTATTGATCGGTTGCATGGTATCCAGGGGGCATACAGTGCTCGAGTCTGTTTTTTATTACCTTTCTTTTTTATTGAGATATTACAGTCACCTTCAGTTTTTTAAATGGAATGTCTAACATTTTTGTTCAAATTCGGATAAATCATCAAATTTTCCGTAAAAAAGGACTACACAAAGTGGGACTTCAAATGAATAATTACTGAGATATCTTAAAATTAATAATCTTCTATTAGGAAATACGCTCAGTCAACGTGACATTGTTTACGACGGCAGGTCATGTCTGTAAACAAGTTCCCTGTTGAATGTTAGAAATCATCAACACGAAATGCCTATTTAGTATCTCAGTAAGCGTTAAAGTCGTATTGAGAAAGGTGCTACATTTTTATTACGATGTTCAGCAACAGTGAAAAATACGATATGATAATTGTTTATGGTGCGTGTGAAGAAAATGCTGTAAGAGCTAAGATCTTGTACCAAGCTAAGTATCCTGATCGAAATCAGCCATCGCATTCTACCTTCTTAAGGCTTAGTCAAAGACTCAAAGAACATGGCAATTTTAATGTACAGAAACGTAAAAGGTATCGTAAAATTGTAAATAACGAAGTATGTCGTATTTCAACCTTAGCAGCTATTGCCCATAATCCGCACATCAGTACACGGCAGATTTCGCGTGGTATGGACATTTGTCAAAGCAGCGTTGTGCGTATTCTTGATTCGAAGAACTTTCATCCGTATCACCTGTCAGTACATCAAAAGCTACATGAACGAGACTTTGAAAAACGCGTACAGTTCTGTGAGTGGTTTTTGCATCAGATGCAAGATTCAAATGGTTCGTTTGTACAGACTATTTTATGGACTGACGAAGCCACATTCACAAATTGCGGAAATGTTAATACAAAA
>NW_017163531.1:14989-17013 GCF_001652005.2 Ceratina calcarata | reverse complement strand
ATCTATTGCAAATAATATTTCAACATTATATGTATCGCATAATAAAAAATTAATCATGGCGCCACGGACAATCCCTGTAAAATTAGCGTGGCATTCAACGTGTTAATTGTATTGGACACCTCTGTGTACAGTTATCATTACGTATACATTGAACTTTTATTCGTCTCGACGTGATCATAAAACGATCCCGTTTCCATTGATACGTCAAAATTCGAACGAACGATCTAAAGATCTCGCGCTTCCAATTAATTGAACGCCCGATCGAGTCGAAAGGAGTTGGTAAAAAACGAAAAGTCCCGACGATCGGGTGAATCGAGTGCGGTGAAAAAATGTAATTATCGGGTGAAGTGACCCTTGGACTAATGGCGAGACAGTGGCCGGTGCCTCTTTCTGGCCAGCTGCTCCCGTTTTAAGGGTATCTCTCGAGATACAAGGGTTCGACATTAACGCGAGTCGGCGAAGGGGACGAAGCGAACTAGCGGCCGGTCAGAAGTTCGCAGAAGTTGCGACCTGTGCGGGAGGGGTTCGAGCTCTCGAGACAGTGGCCGTGCCATGATCGCCACGGTCGACGACGCGAACTATAATGGAATAATTTGTCAGCGGTTTTCCACCGTTCAGAGTTCCCTCGCAGTTTTTCACCCATCGAGCGCAGAGTTTCGAAACTAGTTTACGGATGCACGAGTCGAAACTCTGTCGTTTGAGTCAGGAACTTTCGGAATAAATCCGTCGTGCGTCGTTTTCATGCCTGTGGACGTTCTTACGTTAGACGCGTCCGACGTTATTCGGGACGACTCGGCCACCTTCTACGTTACATAAAGTCATCGGGCCTGTCATCAAATTCGCGATCACTGTACTCGAACGTAATCGACGAACGTTAAATCACCGAATTACACCGACGAAATCGCGCGGTATCGCAATCGAAACGCTTATAAAAGCAAGCTGACTCTGAAGAGTCCTCAGTCCATCGGTTCTTCAAGCTCAATCGGTTCGTCTACGTCTTGTTCGATAATTAAAATATGCTGCTCAAGTTACTGATTTGTGTCACGTTCATGTTCGTCGTATTAAAACCAGCGGTGAGCGTGAGTAACGAGCAGCTGGAAAAAATGGTCAAAAGCATGAGGAAGACGTGCATGCAGAAAGTCGGTGTCTCCGAGGGTGAGTAAAAGAAGCAACGAAATTCGTCGATTATAAGTAAAATATTTATCTCAAATCTGTAGATTTGGTCAATGGGGTGTCCAAAGGAGAATTCCCGGACGACGAGAACCTCAAGTGTTACTCGTACTGCATTCTGAAAGCAATGCGAGGCGTAAGTGTAGACGAATCGACGACTTTCTGTACACCAGTTAGAAACGTTTAATTGATATCTATTCTTGTATGCTCAGTATAAGAACGGAGGCATCGACTTTGCCATGATAACCAAACAGATAGACGCGATGCTGCCACCGGATAGGGGAGCTCTGATAAAAGTAGCCATAAACTCGTGCCGTTCGTTAGGTAAGACCGACTCCGATAATAGTATTTGTACAACAACGGGTGAAAATAGGCTTTTCCAAGCAAGGATGTTTGAGCACGAGTTTGAAACAGCCCATTTTCACTGTATTTTTTATAAAAAGTGTATAAAGAAGACCATTTTTTGTCGTCTACAAAGTGGATCGAGGGTATAAGGTAAAGGAAGTAGTACTGGGACAAAACGAATTTTGGAACCAGTACTTGGACATAATAGATATGTATTTAATAATTTACTGTCCAAGTTTACAATCCCTTTTGAAACTTAATACGTACAAGTGGGACAAGACGGCAGTGGTTGTCCAGGTTTAGCCCCTCACTAATTAATCGCGCTGCAATACCTGGATAAATTCGAATCTGGTATAAAAGCCATTCAAACGTATGATATATTTTTCACAATAAATGATTTAGTGTATTTTCATAACTTTTCAACCCTTTCTCTTAATCCAACTGTTTCTCAATTCGCTTAGAGGCGTCATAATAATATTGTCCCAGTTCTGATTCCATACTTGTCCTAC
>NW_017163531.1:12238-14168 GCF_001652005.2 Ceratina calcarata | reverse complement strand
ATGTGTTATACCTATATTGCCCAAAAGCAGTCAGTCTTTCTAGTGTTGAAGCTACGTCAAATGTTTTGAGAATGAAGTTGAATGGTTCAATGGGATTTACACGACATCAAAAATGGTCTTTTTTAGGCACGTGTTATAAAAAATTAATTTTCAACAATTCTCTTAAAACGATTGTACGTAGATTTCGATGGTGACCCATGCGAAGCGACGTATAAATATTTGAAATGCTACTACGAAGCGGATCCAGTAACGTTTTTCTTCCCTTGAAATGCTACAATACAAATCTTTACAGAGTGCGAGATGTAAAATACAATAGGGGGACCTGTTACATTTGAACAAATAATCGAGAATAAAAATTGTACATGGGAATTTTGACGCATTATATTCATTTTTCACATATATACACGTTTTGCCCGATCGCGAATATCATTCATCACTGCAAGAATTGCAGAATCGGCATGTTCGAATTTTCCGGTCCGACTTCTTCTTTGAGAGAAAATTCTTAAGTGTCGGATATCACGGAATCAGAAGAAGCAACGAACGAACTCGACCAACCGTGGTTACGTAACGTTCGGACGTGACTTCGGACTTACGTTATGGCTCTTCCCTTTCCTATAATATTAACCGACCAAAACCGGGACGTACCATGAACGAAAATTGGTAGTTACACATTAATTATTGATCGTGGCCGCGGTAATCAGATAGGCCCGGGATTCGTGTGTCACCTGCGAGATGCAACAATTGTTCGTTCTCCTACCGCCCGCGATCCGATTATAAAAAGAGGCTGGACGGACCGCGTACGAATCACTGCGGACAATCATATTCGCGAGTCGTCGCGATCCGAGTTAGAAGAAACTGGTGAACCTGGTCTCGAACAAGAAGAGATTTTCAAGAACAGGCTGCACAGGATGAAGAGGTTCACCGTTTTCGTCCTAGTGACGCTGATGCTCGTTCTGATGACGATCAACGACGCGGACTGCGTAAGTCGACGATTCTTTAAAAAATATCAATCGATCACATGGAATCTCGGTTTGGTGTACAGAAAAAGCTCACCATGGACGAAGCGAAGAAGACCATAAAGAACCTGAGGAAACCGTGCTCGAAGAAAAACGACACGCCGAAAGGTAGTTTCTCAGTCGAGTCGTAATTTTCACGATATTTTTCTACTCCGTCGTAAACACGTCTTTGTACAGAACTGTTGGACGGCCAATTCGTCGGCGATTTCCCGAAGGACGAGAGACTGATGTGTTACATGAAGTGCATCCTGGTATCGACCAAGACCGTGAGTGAACCATCGCCAAATAATTTCGATTGGTAAAAATTCACGTGACGTCAATTGCTGACGAATCAACGTTTGCCTTTAGATGAAGAACGACGAAGTACAGTGGGACTGGTTCACCAAGAACGCTCGCCTGTTGTTGATCGAAGAACTGATCCCTCGCGTCGACCACATGGTCGAAGTTTGTAGAACTCGAGGTGAGTTAAGGACGTTAGTCCCAAAATCCATTTTCTATAGAATGTTTTGAAATTTTGCATGAGTATTCAATAGAGCATGACAAATATATGTGTAAAATCTTAGAGAGATCTGATGATTGGGAGAGTAGCAATAAATTATCGAATTCGGAACTTTACCATGTGAAAACGAGAAAAGGCCAGTAAAATGATGGATTTCAGTAATTTAAGGAAAAACGGTTCTATAGATATTTTCAAAAAACTGACACATGCTAAATTAACTTATTACAATTGTATTAAAAAAAAAAATCAGAAAATTTTGATGATTCGTTTAGTAGAAATTCTGAGATGAAGTATGGTATTTTTGTACAACGCGTTCTTGAGAACGGCGAGGGAGGGGATAGTGTAGCCAATAGCGGCAACGGCTCTTCTGTGTAAGCTTGTGTAAGTGCGTATGTATACGCTGTGCGATGTATTA
>NW_017163531.1:9622-12151 GCF_001652005.2 Ceratina calcarata | reverse complement strand
TTTAACCCTTTGACTACGGCAGACTTTGGCACGCACTGGCCGTACGGTACGGTACGAATTCATTCGAGACGTCCACTGGGTACGGCGAAATTTTTCGTTAGACATGCATTTCTGAGGAAGTATATTAAAATATTCAAAATACTGAAATTTATTACATTAAACGAATATTACTTGAAGTGAACATTAATTTTAAGCTTTTTTTAAATAACTTTCTACATTACTCTACATTACCATAAGACCAATTATAAAATTTTAAAATAGGCGGAACAAGCGAAATTTGATTTGGACGCCAATTGGCGCCTACAGTACCGGAAAGCCAATGTGTTTCGGACGCCAATAGGCGCCAACAGTAGTCAAAGGGTTAAACAAAAATACGATCGAGAGACACTTATTCCGATGATTAAATCGTGATTTCCAGTGACGGCCACGGATGGCTGCGAGGTTGCCTGGGAGTTTGGCAAGTGCGTTTGGGACGTGGACAAAGAGGTGATTCTTAAATATCATTACGACGACTGTGATACGTTTGCTGGTCCGATTCGTAGTAGCATTCGCAGAGAAATCTGTTCTAACCCTTTGGGGTCGGAGCCGCTCGACGAGCGAGCGTCGCTGAGGACGAGAGGTATTGGAGTGCGCAGTAAAGAAAATAAATACGTTGAACGTTATAAAAACTAAGGCTCTATTTAACACAAGAAAAATTGTTCATAAAGTCAAAAAATAATTATAAACAAACACGTCCGGAACGGTAAAACGGCTTGGGCGACTATATGCCGACACTCGTCCCCAAAGGGTTAATATTCGTTCGTTTCGTTTCGTTTACTCACTGATCGATCGATCTTTCTTTTACGCAGCTGTACCTCGCCCCATGAACCTGACGACCGAATCGCGAGATGACAATTTCCTATTGCTCAAACGACAGAATCATCGTCATCGTCGCAGTTACCTGAGAACATCGAGAGCAGTTTGCAAGGATAATCGAAGGAAGCCACAGTGCAGAAGAGTTTGAACGTGGCAAACATATCAGGAACAACTTTCAAATCCTTAATTTAAACATTCGTAATTCCCATGTTCCTGAACGCTACGACAACACAACTGTACAAATATATTGTATCATATAAACTGGTTTTAATATCATTTCCCCTACTAAATCACTTTCCATATAATTATAATTCAAGCTCGGAGCTATCCGATAAAAGGTATGACGCCTCGTTCAGGCTAATTGGAAAATTATATCGAATGATGATGGGAAAAAAAAAAACTGCTGTTTCATTTTAAAGATAATGCAAATTAGAATTGTACGCAGTAAACATTTAGTTTTGTTAATTAAATAAATGTCAGGTTCGTGGAATTTCTGGAATTATTACTCCTCGTTAGAAAATCCTTGAACTGCGATATACAAACTAGTTACGTATTGTATAACGCTTGAAAATTATTCCCCACGGTCTTTGTAATAAAAGACTCGCCGTTTTCCGGCGTCGTTTCAAGAATTAGTAATTAATAATTAATTGGAATTAATTTTGAACGTTAGAACGATCAACGAGAATTAAGCGAAATAAACAGACCTCTCGGATCTTTTATGTTAATCGGTCGACCGCAAAAAGTGTCTAAAAAAAACTATTCCCACGTCGTTACGTGGAGACGCAGAAGCTGTCAGCGCGGAGCTGATCGGGTGAATCATGGCCGTCCATCTGACATGAACACGTCCATCGTAAAATGTTACGTTTAAAAAATAAATTTTAATTGTTTCCCACTGAAGGTCGCCGTTATTTATATTCCTTTACGAGACCAATCAAGTCTAATTATCAGTTCTAAGCGTAGACGATAGAAATTAGTCGTTTTTCCCGTACGTATCTCGATCCCCATCGCAATGACGTTACGTAAAACAGCGGAGAGTTCTTACCGAGACCAATTATTTCTCTTCCTGTGTTATTTCGCAATGAGGAACCTAACACTTGTTCGCGAGATGTTCGACACATATTTCCGCCACTTCTGTATAAATATGACGTTCACACGTCGCTGGGCATCAGTCAGTGCCTTGATTTCCGTGAATTTCATCGAAGTATATCAGAATGAAAACTATATTTCTCGTCGGTTGCATCTTCCTCATCGCAGTGAGTCATCCATTTCACTTTATCATCCCTTATTCAAGTGCTCGTCAATGCATTAAAGGGTTGGAGTCCGATAGCAACGCGATAAGGCAGACTGTCAATGTTACCCACAAAATTAGCCAAAAATACGCTTTTCGTTCTTGTATGAAAATTTTTTACGGTCGTCAGGTACCTCTTCAGAAAGAGGAAAATCAAATTTGCCGCGCTCTGGTCATTATTTCAATGAAAACAATCTGTTTGATCATTTCATTGAAAACAATCAATATCATAGGGCAAAAAACGTTGAAATGTTACTGAAAAATGTTAGAAAAGTCACGTGACTATCCTTGCCTCTTAAAAATCGTAGTCGCGTCGACACTGTTTCAATTTTCTTTATTTTAAATTTCCCTTACGTCGACACATTTCTATTTGATCAGATGATTTA
>NW_017163531.1:7800-9095 GCF_001652005.2 Ceratina calcarata | reverse complement strand
ATATTCTTTCACAATGCAGTCATTTTGACTGCTTTGGGCAATATAGGTATGTACTAAGTTTCAGTCTTTCTAGTGTTAAAAATGTGAAAGAGATGACCATATCTATTAATTTTGGTGAAAGTCCTGATAATATGATAAGATGATTCAGTCCTCAGGGGTCGATTTTACATAAAAATTCATTCATCCTCACAACGCCTATCCTTTTCTTTACCATGAAACGTTTGACGTGTGTTTCAGGGAGTTGCACAAGGTGTAATAAAAGACGACATCATGCCAGAATTAAAGGAGCACATCGAGCCCTGCGCCAAAGAGCATGATATTCCTCTACGTAAATACGACATACCGATTATACTATCATAAATGCCCTAATTTCTATCGTAAAATAATTCGTTGAAATTTTAGCTTTGGACGTGGAGAAGTTCTACGATGCCAGCGTAACTGGTGAAGAAAAAACGAATTACGGATGCATGAAAGCTTGTATGATGAAGCGCATGGGCTTGGTGAGTACAATGATTTCTGCTCATTGTCATCTTCCATTTACTATGTTATTACGTCTGTGAATTTAGATGGAAAACTCTAAAGTTAACGGAGACAAGATTGTGTCGTGGATGGAGAAACTTTATGAAAAGAAGCCAGACAAAATTCCGAAGAGCCAGGAAGTTGTAAAGAAATGCAGCGACGAGGGTGAGTACAAGCAGAATTCTCATAGTGCATCGAGATATTAATACCTGATTCCCTTTTCAGTCAATACCTTAACCGACGAATGCGAAATGGCCTTCCGCTTCTCGACTTGCACGGTCGAGAACGACAATTAAACGATCGAACGGTTCTGTCTCTCTTTAAAAATATCGATACTCCGGCGAAATGAAACATTTTTACGATTGTATGTATAAACTCGAATAGCGATTCAATAAATTTTTACGTTTGGTTCATGGAATATTGTCTCTCACTTGTCCTTAATCTCTCCTGTCCTTACTCTTTACTTCCTTAGAAAGAATTCTGCTACAATAGTGTGGGATTTTATTTAGAAACGGGTATACAATTGAAATAGAAATTGTGAAGACTTAACACTAGATTGCCCAAGGAAGTAATTTTGACTGCTTTTGGGCAAATGTACAAATAATAATGCATAAATTATTTTTTTTCCCAAGTGAAGTAAATTTTTTTTATCGTTAACATTTACTAATAACTTGTTATATGACTGTAAATAATATAAAAAATATTAAAAATTAATTTTAGACAAATTTCTTTACACATTATTCTTTCACAATGCAGTCATTTTTACTGCTTTTGGG
>NW_017163531.1:6329-7705 GCF_001652005.2 Ceratina calcarata | reverse complement strand
AACGGTAATCTAAATGAGTGCCCTTTATCCCACAATAGTGATCAAAAGAATTCGAAATCTCTATTATAATTCTCAATTAGGGTAGACTATCAAGATTATTCACAAAATTAGCCAAATAGTATATGGGTTTATGGGAATATACTTTTCGTCTTTGTATGAGAATATTTCTCAGTCGTCGGGCACCTCTTCCTGAAGAGGGAAGTCGAATCTGTCGACTTCGTCGAAACAATTTGTTTTGGATAAAAAATCGTTTATATACATAGGCATTGTAACTATGATTTTTCATCTACATTATAACGCTCATATTACTATGTAGGCCGATATTCAGACTCGTTGCTTGTTCTTAAGATCGTCTTAAGAATTTGCTATCCCTGTCTGTCCCATATTCCCAGTCCTTGTCTTGTACAGGGAACAAGGACTGAAGCAAATGCTTAAGACGATCTTAAGAATAAGCAACGACTCTGAATACCGGTAACAGACTGTCGGGAACACGAGTATAAATATCAGCATGTTCTGATTAAATAATGACAGGGCGCGCCAGATTTGAATTTCCTCTTTCTGAAAAGGTACCTGATGACCAAATATTCAAATATTCTCACAGAAGGACGAAAAGTGAAAACCCATATTTTGCACTATTTTTGCCTGGTCATTTTTGATGAAACACAGCAAAAAACGTGAAAATTCTACAAACGCGTGGTCACGTGATTATACTAGCTTCTTACTATCAAAGATCGTGAAGACTGTATTCTATCCAGTGAGAAAATATAAGTTTAAGCAACGATTCGCACTCCTGTTCATGAAACGTAACGACGGTAGATCGAAAACTCTGTATCGTCAATTAAATACGAATCAGATCTGTCGTCGCCGACGAGACGTAATGACGACCGTCGTGTATAGCGGCCAGTTGGTGACAGATCGTTTCCATAGATAAGAACTGATAAAAATAGACCGCGCTAGTCATGGACGAGTCTGTAAGTGGAAGCTTCAGAAGAAGAGAAAGAGAACGACAACCGATAGGCCCCTTCTCTGTCCTTGTCTAACGAACGCCATCCGCAACAGTCAATTCTATGCCTGCCGTCACGAGAGTCCATACCAGTTTCGCGCAACTTGAAGGAAGTGCGTTAAGGACGTTAGTCCCAAAATCCATTTTCTATAGAATGTTTTGAAATTTTGCATTAGTATTCAATAGAGCATCACAAATATATGTGTAAAATCTTAGAGAGATCTGATGATTGGGAGAGTAGCAATAAATTATCAAATTTGGAACTTTACCATGTGAAAACGAGAAAAGGCCAGTAAAATGATGGATTTCAGTAATTTAAGGAAAAACGGTTCTATAGATATTTTCAAAAAACTGACACATGCTAAATTAACTT
>NW_017163531.1:1188-5086 GCF_001652005.2 Ceratina calcarata | reverse complement strand
CATTGAGCTATATAAAATATCTGGAGTGTGCGCGGCTGTCAAAAGTCGTAAGATAGAAGAGTAGCGACGATGCTCCAAGAAGCGAGAAGCTATGGGGGATCTCTATCCTTCTTTTTATATTCTCTCTCTCTCTATTTGTATTATCTTGTAGTAAATTTAACTATGGTGGGGATAGAAGTTCAGTATTCTATCGAATCACTTGAATTTATAACATTGTCAATCACTCGACATATACGCGTCCGAGTTCAGGTTCAGAAAACATGCATTATAACCTAAAAAGAGAAAGAGATTCCTTCACGGTTCCTCTTCGTCGGCGAACGTACCCCCCATTCGTTCACACTCCAGATGTTTTATATATCTCAATGGGTTAACCCAGTGGTGGGCAAACTTTTTTAATGGGGGGTCACAAAGTTTAAGAAATTCTAGAGGAGGGCCAGAATTATAGAAAAAATGCACTTTATACTTCTCGACCGTGAAAACGTAATTATAGCGGGCCATATACTATCCATGTCGATGGGCCCTCGGCGGGCCGGATTAAATAATTTCGCGGGCCGGAGTTGGCCCGCGGGCCGTACTTTGCCCACCACTGGGTTAACCGAATACATAGAACTGAATAGTGGCGAAAATATAGAAAGCACTAGAGAGGAAGTGACAGTGACCGAAAACTGATCTTTGCTGACTATGGACTCTCGTGACGGTTAGACGAGAACACAGCAGGGGCCTATCGGTTGCCGTTCTCTTTCTTTTCTTCCGACGCTTCTTCGAACTGCTTGCGTAGTCTATTCTTATATGTCTATGATCGCTTCTGAGAGTACGGAGGGAAGAGAGGAAGAAACAAACAATGCTCGATTGCACCGTAATTTGTTCCTACTTGAGACAACGGATTCCCGGAGATTGCAGAGTACGCGACTAGATCATTAGAGGACGATTTTGCTAGATCCCGTAATTTGATCTAGGCAACGTTAGTTCCACCCGCGGTAAATAATCATATCCCCGTGACAGGCCTGACGCTTTCCACCGGTGATTAGTCGTATTTCGGACCTTACGTAAATCGAACGAGATCGGTCAATTATCTTGTTTCCTGCTGCTCGCCTTGTCCGTCACTTAGACCGAACATTTACACCTGCTATTGTCCCTACCGCGCGCTCATATAAATATCGAATCTCGCGGAGCCCCGCTAACACACGGATAGCAAGTAGTTCGGCTGCGTAGTTGTATCGTATCGAGCTACAGTTGGACCAAAATGAAGACCACAGCGTTCGTTACTTGCCTTCTAATCGCCGTTGTAAGTGCTTCGTGAATTTACGTTTCAAGTGATCCAAGTGAGACTCGGCGGTTCGATTATTTTTTTTCATAACACGAGGCCGAAAACGACCATTTTCGGCGCCTATAAAGTGGACCGAAAACTATTTTCAATCCGCTTTGTAGGCGACGAAAGATGGTCTTTTTTATGCCCTTTTTATGAAAAATATTGTGTGCGACACGGGCCGAATGGACCTTTCCAGGCTCGGATGATGTTCTGAGCAGCTCGTGTTCATCTCGGGCGCCTGTGGCGCCCTCGACTGCCACTCGTGCTCAAACATCAACCTCGCCCGGAAAGACCCATTTTCGGCCCTTGGTGCACAAAGTACTATTCACGATTCAAAATGCATCGACGCGGTCGTTCGTTCATTTTTCATAACGCAAAAATCTTCAGACCGCACGTTCCCCCCCCCCCTTCCTCCTCATCGCCCCACATCGATTAATTAACGCTCTGATCATCCGTGCAGACGGTCGTACGCGGTTTCGACGAAGACACGATCGTATCCGAGTACCTCGAATACCTGATGCCGGACATAAGACCGTGCGCCGACGAGTTCAAAATGTCGGAAGGTGAAAAACTTTTGAAGGATCCTCAGAAATTCGTTCTGTCGTTGAAACTCATCTTCGAACTTGTTTCTGTCGTCCTGTAGAAGCGGCAACGAATGTCCAGTACCATAAGGACGTCGCCGCCACCAGAACTCTGGGTTGCGTGAAGGCTTGCGTGATGAAACGAATGAAAGTGGTCAGTATCCATCGACGATGAAATTAATTTCATTTAGAAATCGTTCGATTCGTTTTTAATTCGATCGACGTCTCCGTTCTTAGTTGGGCAGCGGGACCGACTTCAATTTGGAGCCAATATACAAGATGATCGACGTGGTTCACGCCAACAATCCGGATGACCACAAATTGGTGATGACGATCGCGCAGGAGTGCGCCGAAAGCAGTGAGTACATGCTCGGTTCATTTGAATACCGATCACGATAAAATCCATCGATCCGTCCTCACGAATTTTTATAGAAATTTATCTTTTATTTATCTTTTTATCGCTAGCAATTTATTTATTTATTTATTTATTTATTTATACCAGAAAAAAATACAATCGTAATCCTATAGAGGTAAATCTTATTACCTGTACATNATTATAGGAAATGCGTTTTTCTGAGGTACATAAACTTTTAGGATTGACTGTATAGCCAATACATCCTTAAAAGACGCTTGAGCAACGTGTTATATTTTTCGCTGACCGATTCAATTTTTATACACGTGTCTCGAGCAACGACAAATAATTCTGTTGAAAATTTTGATGCGCTCGTCAGCCAAATCAAATAAAAGCACGATGCGTTCCCATCGCACTCCACACCTTGTCACTGTTCCGAAGAAGCAGCCTGCGTTCTTATTTCCGTTCGTGTTTCCGAGCGTTGCGAAATGAAGAAGTTACTTGCGATTCTAATCTGTCTCCTGGCTAGCGTAAGTGATACGACGGCGTAACGTACTCGGCGGAGGAATTTATTATCGTGAAAAGTAGGACTGATTACTTGGTACTTCAGGTAACCGCGGAGGTGAAGGAAGCCGCTAAAGTACTCAACGTTCCGCTGAGAGAAATAGGGGAGTGTCTAGACGAGAACAACTTGGACGATGGTATCTCATACGAAATAATTAATAATAATAAGACTCATTCGCACGTCGCGAGTCTAACGATCCTTATTTTCTTTGTGACTTCAGTCGATTTCGACAAATTGGAAAGGGTGATTCATCAGGAGCACGTGGCGAGGGACGAGCTCGATGAATTTTCTATCGATTTCGGTTGCTTCATGGCTTGCGTCTTGGAGAAGTGCAGCATCGTAAGTTCAGAAATTTCAAATCTTATCATTTTATAGAAAATAATTGTGCTACTCGATGATCTCAGATGCAGGACAGTGAAGTTCAGTTAGACAAGTTGTTAGAAGTAGCAGAACGTAACAATTATCGCGTGACGTATGAAACCGTGGAAAAATTGAACAAATGCATCGATTATGGTGAGTCCCATAAACCAAAATTTATAATTAATAAAAAAGTAAATGATTCTCGACGATGCGGTTGGAACTCTCGTACCTCTTCTCACTTCACCCAAATTCGAGAGATCCGTTCTCCCGTGAATCGCCAATTCCCACTCAATAAGGGAGAGACAAATTAATGTTTCGGACGAGGATCTGTTCGTTCGGTCTGACCGCATCGTGAGAATGCTTGAGAATTTCGTAAATCGAATTCAACGAAATAAAACAATCACTCAAACAATGACTCATTGAATTCGTATCGTTTTAGCAAACGAGGAACATGACAAATGCAGCGTCGCACTCTCATTCTTCACCTGCACCATACAACAGCTTAAATAAAATTCACCCGTTAAGCTCTTAGGCACTTTGCGCCACTATAGTGGCTTTCGCGGATGTCATCTCTCAGTACGACGCGCCACTATAGTGGCATTCGCGGATATCATCTTCCTGTACGACGCGCCACTATAGTGGCGCTTGCGGATGTCGTCTCTCAGTACGACGCGCCACTATAGTGGCATTCGCGGATGTCATTTCTCAATACGACGCGCCACTATAGTGGC
>NW_017163531.1:0-492 GCF_001652005.2 Ceratina calcarata | reverse complement strand
TTTACGAGCACCACCCCAAGAAATTATACCATAATTAATAATTATCTCGTGCCGAAGCTTAAGTATCATCATTTATTATGATGATAGTGTCGTCAGCATAAGAGATTACAGTTTTTATAGTATTTCCAGTTATTCAGTATTTAAATAAAATATTTGTCATGCTTCTCGTCCAGAGAATCGATTTGAAGAGTATGAAGCAACGTATTTATGTTACAGTCAAAGGTGAACCCGATGAATGCGTGATCGGCAACAAGTACACCGATTGCTACGTAGAGAAGCTGTTCAATTAAACCGCCCCGTTCAAGTCGTTCAGTGAAGTCTACCTAATTGTAATTTCAATCACCACGAGTACTATGTCGAATAAAATGATAGAAGAATACCTCTCAGATTAATCGAATACCTCAATTCCAATTCCCGAATATCTACGTCATTTAAAGATGTATAGGCTATATATTTAAACAATGCTAGCAAGTTGAATTTGCTATTATAGAT
>NW_017163530.1:0-225 GCF_001652005.2 Ceratina calcarata | reverse complement strand
GGATGTACAAAATGGCCGACTTGACTGTTCCCCCCTCACGGACGGAGCTTCACTTCGCTTCGTCTATAAAAGCAGTTTATACTCCGTCCTTTAGGTCCATGGAAGAAAGTATAGTATATGACTTACGACAGTTCATCTTCCGATACATCGGATGCCCAGAAGCACCCAGAAGTTCGACGGGTTCGACGCATCGCCATCGCCTTTGTGATTCCTGGCCCGTTTTTC
>NW_017163529.1:0-225 GCF_001652005.2 Ceratina calcarata | reverse complement strand
AAACCGTTCGCCACCCTCTTCGTTTTATAGTTAGATTTTCGTAGAATCTTACATGTGAAAAGTTATTTTTATTTGGGGTTTTATGATTATTTAAAGATGCGTATACGGTAAAGAAAATAGATAAGTCTTTGTATTGGATGTATACGAAAATTGTTATCATTATTTTGTGGGAATGTAAGGATGTGTGTGGCCACGTGTTGCCAGACGGCACGTGGAAGACCCACT
>NW_017163528.1:0-225 GCF_001652005.2 Ceratina calcarata | reverse complement strand
TTTGCTCTTTTCAATAAATTCTATCGGAAGCAACCTGTACACAAAGCTTGAACGTTCTCGAGTGGCTGCGTTTCTCGCGAATCCGATTAAAGTCTAAATTAATTCTCCAGAGGGATAAGGACTAATCCAGGGGGAACACGCGGCCCTGAGGCCGTATGCAGCTAGCGATGGGCACCATCGACTAAAAACTATCGATTTAGTCAATAGTAGCCAACGATACTTTTA
>NW_017163527.1:0-225 GCF_001652005.2 Ceratina calcarata | reverse complement strand
TAAAATTTGGAATACTGACGGTGTCATTTAGAGATAACAAAGTTTCCGTGAGCAAGATGATGTCGGGTTGTTCTTTAGTAATAAGATAAATGAGTTCGTTTCTGTTTTTTATAAAAGATCTGATGTTCCATAGTATTATTTTAGGGAAAGAAGCCATTGTAGCTTATTAATCAAGGGAGTTTACGGTAAGCATGAATGCTTGGAACTTTTCACCATTAGTTCTGC
>NW_017163526.1:0-225 GCF_001652005.2 Ceratina calcarata | reverse complement strand
TTGTACAAATTACCTCATGAATATGATAGGTCATTTTTTTTTATATCTTTATTTTGCTCGCATTGAGTGCGTTAGAAGTAATCATTAGACGAAACGAAGGAATATCAAATGACACTTGGTGACGAAACTCAAATTGGTGGTGAGAATTGATTGGGGAACATTTTTAAAATAGTACGCGTGCACCGTGCGTTATCTTCGTGTTCGTCTCGTTTCCCTACGCCACTG
>NW_017163525.1:0-225 GCF_001652005.2 Ceratina calcarata | reverse complement strand
CAATCTCAATGTTGTAAATTATTGCCGATGTTCGCTGTAACTTTCACACATTGTTTTATTAACTGTTGAAATATAATGTATATAAATTAAAGCTATTATTCGTGTATTTTATTTATTAATATATTGTTAATTACAATTTATAGGAAAAATAGTATTCTGTGATTATATCCACCATATTATCCTAATAATTTTTTTAATACGTACTTCTTTTAGAAGCTGTAATGT
>NW_017163524.1:0-225 GCF_001652005.2 Ceratina calcarata | reverse complement strand
TGTTGAGGGTATAGATATACCTGAAACATGAAGATTAATTTTTATACCGTTTAAAACAACGTAATAATTTATTTTAATTATTATTAAAAATAAATAATAATAATAATAATAATAAAATATGAGATCAGTATCTATATTACGATAAGATACTTTAAACTTGTTTCTTTTATCGTGCCAAGCACGCCTTAATATTACTACACTTAGTTACCAGTACTTTACTTACAG
>NW_017163523.1:0-225 GCF_001652005.2 Ceratina calcarata | reverse complement strand
CGTCTTTCTTACGTAACGGTGCTTAACTCACGGCGGGCGGAGTCGTCTACTTCTCTTGCGCCAGTACAAGTGATGCACTGTACTTCAATGCAAGAGTTGGATCAGTCTTTGATGCGGTTTTGGACACTTGAAGATGTCCCTTCGACAGTCTGTAAGTTGAAACCTGAAGATGAGGCCTGTGAGGAGTTGTTCAGGTCGAGCCTTAGTCGTGATCCACAAGGCCAT
>NW_017163522.1:0-225 GCF_001652005.2 Ceratina calcarata | reverse complement strand
TTTTTTATCTTTTTTAAATGAAGAATTTTTATATTCCACAGAAACCATAAAACTCATTTCATTTCAATTTATGCCATTTACTTTCAATAATTCTACTATTAACCTCTACGTTATTTGATTTAGATATGATGAGAATAGAAGCTATTATAATTCCTCTTACATAAATTCTGTAATGGAATTTCTTTATTGCAAAATGTGGTTAGTATTTTGAGTACAAAGTTTAAT
>NW_017163521.1:0-225 GCF_001652005.2 Ceratina calcarata | reverse complement strand
TTCAGTAATACTGAACATAAAGACATTACCGTGGCTAATAACCAGAGTATGCCTAACGCTGGTATAGGTAACGTTAAAGTTGTTTGTAACAATTCTGAATATAGGACTCTTCTTGATGTTATTTATGTTCCGGATAGTGCTGCGAATTTTTTTTCGGTGAATAAAATCATAGAAAAAGGGTATATTGTCGTATTTGATAATGAAAAATGTTATATATATGATAGG
>NW_017163520.1:0-225 GCF_001652005.2 Ceratina calcarata | reverse complement strand
GTCTAATGCTTCACTCTCTATCTGTTTTGCCGCCTTGAACAACACGGGTTGTGCTTATTCCTGGCAACACAACACAAATGTAACCAATAACCTTAGTGTTGGGGGATATGCCCTGTAAAGTGTTTTATACAAAAATGTAGAAATCCTGCGTGCGAACGGGTTTGTAATCGTCTGATTACATGGGGTTATACAGGATAGTTATGTCGAATCGAGGACTAAGTGTGG
>NW_017163519.1:0-225 GCF_001652005.2 Ceratina calcarata | reverse complement strand
CTATTGTAGTTGAAAACTCCTCCTCACAGTTTATAAAAACAATATTATGTGAGAACGACGTTGTTGCCATCATCCTCCATACGACGCTTACCTCGTGTACTGCTCACGTAGTGAGAATCGTTTGCTGTTCTAGAAACGCTTGCGCAGTACCTCTACTTTGATCTCTCAGAGGAACAGTATTCCAATAATCGTTGGAGGAGATTTCAACGCTGCATGCACCGTGTG
>NW_017163518.1:0-225 GCF_001652005.2 Ceratina calcarata | reverse complement strand
GGGTTACTGTTGCTTCTGTTAAAAGCCATCGGATCGTCGCTGATGTTCAGCACCTCTAGCGTGGGGGCGCTAAGAGCGCGAAAACTGGGGCTTATTCAGTTGACCAAGTTTACCACCGAAGGGATGATGCAGCTCCTAGTGGACGAGCATCCAGCATCTACGCTGTGGGTTAACTGCACAACCCCGGTGCCACCCACCCCGGCATGCACGCCAGCACTTATCCTG
>NW_017163517.1:0-225 GCF_001652005.2 Ceratina calcarata | reverse complement strand
CACATCACATGAACGTTTGACACGTTTTTCGAACTCGACACTACCGAACTTCCAATGGCTTCCACTGTAAACATGCAATCACGCGCCTTTTCACCATCTTGAAATTTTTCACTTTGGTCACGTGGCTTTCGTTTGTTTCTACATTTGCGCGCAATATGTCCTATACCTTGACATTTGTAGCATTTAATGGTTTTATTCTCCTTTTTATTATCAACTTTCCTTGTA
>NW_017163516.1:0-225 GCF_001652005.2 Ceratina calcarata | reverse complement strand
TTCATCTACTTCATAAGCTTAAGAGACCAGACCGAACATCGTTACCAGACGACCTCGAAACGCGACTTTTCATTATATTGGGTTGGCAAATAAGTTCGTTCAGTTTCTTAGAGAAACAAACACGGAACAAAAACTGAACGAACTTATTTGTCAACCCAATAACAGAAAAAAAGTAAGTAACATTTTGGTTTAATTTTAAATCCTTAATTTAGCAATGTTGTAACT
>NW_017163515.1:0-225 GCF_001652005.2 Ceratina calcarata | reverse complement strand
TGATTATATTTTATATAATATCAGAGAATACACCGACACGGACACGTAATATTGTCCTCGTTTCTTATTATTTATTATATGTTATCGTTTCTTTCTTTATGTTTATTTTGTATTTTTTGTACTTTAAATGTATTAGCCATACTTATTGTAATTGTGTGTTTCTGTCACTTAGTTATTTATTGTAGGTTATACCAATTTAAGCTACTGAGAAGATGTCGATTGAGT
>NW_017163514.1:0-225 GCF_001652005.2 Ceratina calcarata | reverse complement strand
TTATCGGGTCTCTCTCGTTGTGCGGCATGTACATCGATACTATTACTATCTTTGTGGTTCTTGCCGTCCCTCTGTCGTTTTCTAGTAGCGTTGTGGTGATGTCTCTGTCACTGAACTGCGGTAGAATAATCGGTTTGATCCTGTCTGTGTGCACTATGCACGATCTCGGTCTTTCGTCTGTATTCTTGTTTATTACTCTTCCTATCATGCCCATTCCTTTAATTC
>NW_017163513.1:0-225 GCF_001652005.2 Ceratina calcarata | reverse complement strand
AATTATAAGGGACAATTTCCAATAAGGCGAAGAAGGATTTCGACTGGAAGTCAATAACGCAAGTCATAAGTAAAGGAAGACTAAAAATAAGAATTTAGTAAATTTATTTTAAGTGCAACCTTAAAGTCTCGTATCATATTTGATCATTACATCAGTTTATGGAAGTGTTCCCTTCTTTTTGGGACCTTCTTTAATTTTCAAGAAACGATCTACTGCAGTCGAAAA
>NW_017163512.1:0-225 GCF_001652005.2 Ceratina calcarata | reverse complement strand
TATTCTGACTCCCCGATGGGGAGTGTATCAGATATTAAGCTGATAAGAACAGATACTACACTTTGATCTTAGCCATCAGGCCGAGAAGCGATGCCTTTTCCTGCTTTTACAGCGTTTTTAAACACTTCTGTATCACTTCTTACTTGCGAGAGACTCTTCCTCGAAAGTTCCACCTAGCGGCGGACGCGTTAACGCGCGTAGCGTCGGCTCCGCCGAGCGGCTGTT
>NW_017163511.1:0-225 GCF_001652005.2 Ceratina calcarata | reverse complement strand
TCCCTGACCTTAGGTACTTTGACGCTGATATCGCCAATGCCGGTCTGAATACGGCGCTTAGCAAAATTCGTCACGTGCACCACAGCTTGGCGATGGTCTTCAAATCAAAGACCAACAGTAAGAGTTATGCATAACTCAAATAAATAGCATAAGCGATAAAAGAATTAATATACCAACATCAGCGACACGGTCAGTTATTAAAGTAACGCTACCCGTTCAACAATA
>NW_017163510.1:0-2867 GCF_001652005.2 Ceratina calcarata | reverse complement strand
ATTTCCTTGAAATTCCCTTTCTGTGGCTATATCGATACACTGAATCCACATTAATATTCCGGATATTCACGAGAAATTGAATAAACTATGACGTCGACGTTATACCTGAAGGGACTGTCGCGTCGTGTCTAAATTCTTTACTCGAAGAAAATCAATGTGATAGGTATGAGGAGCGGTTTTATACAATGGCTGAGTCGAACTCTCCTTTGTTCGAGAAGAAAACGAGGAACTGCATAGTCGGGCTGTCGGAACCAGTGCTCCCCACAAAGAGAAACATTATTGTCAAATAAACATATGTCCTTCCGCATTGTCTTCCAATAGCCGTTATATCACCGCTCCTTTCAAGAGAAGCGGTCAGATATCTTACAATCTTTACGACAAAAACAAATGTTAATGAGTTATTCGATGACTGAGCTCGAAACGAGATACACTTTTAGAAAAAATGATTATTACAGAGGAATAAGGTTTATAAAATTGTTCGACCTTCTTTTCTCAGTCATAAGGAATTTTTAACGCATAATTTCTAATATCCTAATACATAGTTTTGGCATTTTTTTATTAGACTGTACGTGACTTGCAACTGTCTACATTGTCTACATATTCTATAATTTTGTGCAGTGTTTTATTACTGTAATTTCAATGCTTTGTCATTGTTTTGATTTCATAGACTCTTACAGATTTTATTCTAAAATAATCTCCAAGTCGTGAATCCTTAAACTGAGTCTTCTAGAGAGAGAAAAAAATAAATGGAAGGGAGAATAATCAGTTTCACGAATTTTCCATTCAGAACCGAATCCCGAAAATCGCAAACTTGGTGAACGCCGCCAGGCGTTAGCTTTTTAAAATTCATCGACTGGTGCCGGTTGAACGAAATTTAAGGCAGGTGCAAGCAATCGTTTCGCCGATGGATGCAGGCGAACGTGCGAAGAAATGGGACGTTGGCAATAAGGTTTGATCGGGAGCAGCTCCCGGACGCGGCGAAGATTATCGTATAAAATTTATTCGATCGGCCGAACCCGCGACGGTCCCCCCGGTACGACCCTCGTTCCTCATTTCTGTACACTGTGGATGCTGCCGCTACCGTGTGAAATCGTGCACGCACACTGCGACGAATCAATCGAACCGTAACAACTGTCACGTGTTGCAACGTAGAAAATGCATTATAATGCGAGCGGAGACGTGAGCGCGGTGTCAATCGGCGGCGCCCGCTCGACCCCGTCGCGAATTTATAACGGGCCAGGATTGCGTCGCGCCCCGCTTTAAATTGCTTTTCGCAAGAACAACAGACTTGTCACACACCCCCGACGCTGCTCGTGTTGATCTTTCCTCGCTTGTGTGTCCACGCTTCCTCGCCCGTTCTCTCTTACCCATTTACTCTTCGGCTTAACCGTTTTGCCATGAGGATTGTACATATGTAATCAGATTTATAATTCGAGATGCACACGTTTCATTTATTATAGCATGTTCTGTTCTGTTGCTTGTATTGCAGTAGGATGATCATTTCAGTATTGGAGTATCGATATTATTTAAGCATGAAAATCTAGTTACTGCGCAAATATTTTGCAGTCGTAAGGAGACACGGAATTTTGCGGTGAACGTCGTTGCAATTGGCCTTGCCATATTCGTTTTCTTATTATGCATGTTCCGTGCTGACGAAGACAGGATGCCCCTGCGGATATAACCTTGTTGCCATGCATTCCCTTTGAAGTATTCGCCCCCAACTTCATTTTATCATGAAACACGCGGTAAGGGATCTAATATTGCCAAAGCAATAAGTATACTCGTGGACCCCTTTATGTCTGTATACATCCGTCGACGTTGACATCGACGATCGACGGGCAGAGAGTATACTAGCCTGCGTTTCATTTTTTTTCTTTTACCAAGGGTATTTTCGCTCAGAGCTATCCTTTGATTTCAATATCTATAGTTGTCTGGCTTTGGAAAAATACTGGCAGAAAGTATAAAGGATGTAAACGAGTATTTATGAAACAGAAAGAATGCAAAATCAATGGTCTTTAATGGTAAGAAAATTTTATGGAATTAAGTACACATTTTCATGTTTTGGAGTATTTCAAGTTTCATTTATATTTAATGCTTTATAATAAGTTTTGTAAATGTTTGTATCAAGGATTGGGTAACAGTTCTAAAGTTTCATACATATCAATCAATCTTATACATTTAAGTGTTCCAAAGAAGTAGCTAGATATCTTTGATGAACAACGTGCATGTTTGAGGAAGCATCCTTACAGGAATAGATGAAGAACCGAGTCTACGGGAATAGCTAAGGGGGATAAATAATAAAATAAGAATTGCTCTCACCTGCCGATGTCGAAAGTGCGATGGATAACTAAAAATAGTGGTAAGAGGGTGGGTGGGGATAAGGAAACGTCGAGCGCAGCGAGAAGACGTATTGTTCCTTCTTCGTGCAGATAATAGAACTCACCTGTCAGACCAAGTTATGTCTCTGGTGTTGGAAGAATGCGTTATGCTTCCACCTCGCTTACATCCCTCTCTATCCATGCCCCATAGTTTTTCTTCTTTACTTATGCCAGATACGAAAGAAGAAATCAATGTTCGAAGGATCCTTGATTCTTCTATCCTATTCCAATAATCGGAAAAAAGTGAAGGAAGGAAACTATCAACCATTTGTGTTCTGGTATAAATTACACAATTAAACGAAAAAGCACTTTTTTCATTTTTTGCAATATCCACAGTATTGATTCTACATTTTTGATAAAGAAACCATCTGCAGAAACATGTAATATATCATTTCCACAAAATCATGCGTTCCTACAAAAATCGATATTTTTCAAGAATGATACGTGATAGAACATTTATACTTTCAGATTTCTCTTTGACATGAGAAA
>NW_017163509.1:0-225 GCF_001652005.2 Ceratina calcarata | reverse complement strand
GCTATTTATTATCGGCCTGATAGTAGGATACTTTCCTACTACTCGCGCCTTCCTGTGCGTTGGCGCAGTGTGCATTTTATTGTTGGTGTGTGTGAGGATACCTGCCGCGTAAAAACGAAGCGCGTAGCCGCCTCCTAGGGACCGTGCCAGAGATTGTGCTGTGACGGGGAAGCCCTCCTGGTGTAAGAGGCATGCCTCTAAACACCCGGCATAAAAGCCGGTCGG
>NW_017163508.1:0-225 GCF_001652005.2 Ceratina calcarata | reverse complement strand
GAATTATGCATTTCTACAATAAATTAGACTCGAAAATGCGTAATGCGTGATCGATACTTTAGATCATGTTTGGTCAAGTAAAAATGCTATTTAAATATGAACGCTATGATTATAACCGCGAGAGCGATTTTTCATCCGCCAAAAACTATCGACTAATGAGTCGATAGTATGTTGCGATTATTCCCTAAGTAGTCGATACTTTAAATTAGTCGATAGTGCCCATCA
>NW_017163507.1:0-225 GCF_001652005.2 Ceratina calcarata | reverse complement strand
TTATTTTATTCGGGACATGACCGGCAGATGTGCATTTACATTATTCACCATCTCGTAAAGTGAAATTATTTTCAAACTTTCCATAAAGCACATACTGAACACTTAACGATCATTAAATCTCACACGTCACAAATAAAGAGGAAAGAAAGGAGAGAAGACTAATTATCTGTTGCCCCGTTTTCGAATTCTACTCAACGCATAAACAAACTTAAATTTATTTATACT
>NW_017163506.1:0-225 GCF_001652005.2 Ceratina calcarata | reverse complement strand
AGTTCAGTTCACTTCCTTCTTGTTCGAAGTTGCGTATGTACAAAGAAGTAATAAAGTTGTGTGGTCACAAAGCAAATCTTCAATTCAAAGTTAATAAAAAACCTAAGTAATACGCCACAAGTAATATAAGTATTTTAACAAGCTGCAATGTTTTTTTCAGCTTGTAAAGCTGATTCATACGTATCTAATAAAGTACGTAAATAATTTTAACAAAAATAAGGACAT
>NW_017163505.1:0-225 GCF_001652005.2 Ceratina calcarata | reverse complement strand
TTATTGAATAAATCCCATATTCCAATTATGATCCTATTGGATCTAAGTAATTGCGGATTTTAAATAAGATGTCTATCGACAAAGTCTGCAATTATTTAGTTGCCAACCCAATATTTTTATCTTCGGAAATTAGTTCGTTCATAATCGTTAATAACTTCTCCAATACGTCATTGACCAATGCATTCTGCCATAGTTCCTCGTATCCTGCAAATTGGGTTATTATAT
>NW_017163504.1:0-225 GCF_001652005.2 Ceratina calcarata | reverse complement strand
ACAATGAGATACTAGAATTCACTATTGTAAAGTTAATTACGCTCAATTCGAAAACGTTATTTTTAATAAGCGCTTACGCCAACTATGATAATCGTAGCTTATATACGCAGGAGTTGAATAAGCTTTTCAGCGATCTTAATTTGGCGTCGGAACACCATTATTATATCCTTGCGGGTGATCTCAACGCGAGGAGAACTGCCTGGGGCGATCACACGGATAACCCAA
>NW_017163503.1:0-225 GCF_001652005.2 Ceratina calcarata | reverse complement strand
AGTTAATGGTGCATTACGATAGTAATGACTAGAGCTTGAATGAAATTGTTAACATTTTTAATTAATTATAAAGTATTTTAGTATATAATAATATATAATTAATATAAAAGTAACTATAATACAATTCTGTAACTATTACCTTTATTGTTCCGAGAAAGGTATTAAATTATTTAATGTAT
Source organism: Ceratina calcarata (assembly GCF_001652005.2). Lineage (NCBI taxonomy): Eukaryota > Metazoa > Arthropoda > Insecta > Hymenoptera > Apidae > Ceratina > Ceratina calcarata. The sequence goes on along the minus strand of NW_017163503.1, from coordinate 46 downwards.
TAAGTGAAACTTCTATAAATAAGAAATTTATTGGAGATGTAAAAAT
>NW_017163502.1:0-225 GCF_001652005.2 Ceratina calcarata | reverse complement strand
TTTTCCGACTTGTCCTTGAAACTGCATGGCGGTCGGCATTTGCGCGCCATTTCTCCGAATCGAGAGTGAAAATAACAAAAGTCAACGTTTCTTTCCTCTTTGTTACGGCCCTTACTTGCCGACCGTGCGCGCGAGCGGTTGCGAGTCGGTTTGTTATTGTTGTTATTACGACTTCTGCGAAATTCTTGGAAGTCACGCGTGAGTTTCTCGATGGCGGTTTTCATG
>NW_017163501.1:0-225 GCF_001652005.2 Ceratina calcarata | reverse complement strand
GGAAGAACACACCTTATGTTTTTACATCATGCTTTTACCCACAAGAACAGACTTCGTCTATAGTGTGAATTGGCGTCAGGACATTTTGCATTTTCGAAAGCATTTATTGACCAGGCCGCTAGATGTCTCGTTGAAGCTAGAGAAATGATTGGTCTGGATTATCTGGCGGGACAACAGACAATTAATAGTAATCGTGTAACGATGGATCGAGGTTTGAGGATAATT
>NW_017163500.1:1907-2590 GCF_001652005.2 Ceratina calcarata | reverse complement strand
GATGACTGATGAATGAATTGATTTTACAAATTGAAGTGAACGAAACATGGCTGGAATGAAATTTAAGGTCTGAGAAAGAGGACGCGGAAAAGGGGACACGTGGTAATCCTAATTCAGCTGGTGAATACCGAATTCACTTTCGCTGGGAACAATCAATAGCCAAAACAAAGAAGAATATCCTTCTGTTTGTTCTCTCGTAACCATGAAGATTTCTCGCTGACACGCGCTTTCGTCTGCTTATGAAATCAGGAACGCGGTTAATTGATGGTTTTGCCCGTATACATTTTTTATTCTTTGGCTTCCCATGGCCTGCCCTTTTTCGCCCGGGGCCCTACCGCGTGTATACGAATTTAAAGAACGTTAACACTTCGCGATCGAAGACCGAGGGAGCTCGCTCGTCCCCCGGAGTAGCTCCTCCTGGCGTTTCGTCATTTTTCAAGAGAAATAAACTGGCGATCATTCAAATTCGACCGGCAACAAATTTATGGCGTGTCTCCGTTCTACTGGTATTAACCACGCGATCTTCGACGATAGTGTTCCTGTGCTTAGAAGATATTCAACGGTACGAGACTCTCATAACGTGCACAAGAAAAATGAAAATTACTATGCAAATGAATAGAAGATATTTGTGTTAGAATTTATATTAAACGTTAGATTTGGAACGTTTACGATCTATTATAGAC
>NW_017163500.1:0-1010 GCF_001652005.2 Ceratina calcarata | reverse complement strand
TATTTGTATCCCGCGAAACACGGTACACGGGCAACCTACATACTTAATACATGGCATAGGGCTGGCACTCGTTTCAAAACGAAAGGAAAAGAATAGAGGAGAACGGTCGGCGTGGGTGCATCACTTTGTTCAGGGTCCACCACGAGAAAAAAGTGGATAGAAAAAGGGACAGGATTAACAGAGGCTGAGGATGCAAGAAACACACATCGGCGGCCGTGTTCGTGGGATGATCGATCTTATAAGCCAGCAGGATCTATCGCGAGCGATAAAAATTATGCTAATGCGATCGCCGCGTTCCTAGCTCATTTGATGTCGAAAGGGTAGCGGATACCGCTTGTGATCATCGGTCATCAGCCGCGGCAACTGTTTCTCCCGACTAATTCAATTATCAGTAGAAAAATCTGCTGACACGTCTCACCCATCGGCGTTGCTCTTAAATTATTCATTTGTTCTATTTACTTGCCTTCGTGTACAGACCTTTGGGAATGTCTGTAATAGTTATTAAATATGTAAATCATTGCGCGGTGGGCGTGAAAATTACATTTCGAAATAAATGCATTATTAATCGTATCGTATTGATATAATTTACGGATAGGTTTCAAACTGTCTCTGTACGACAAATATATTCGCTATTCAATCATTTTCGCTTTCAATAACCCGATCATTAATTCTGCTGAATTTATGAGCTTCTCAAGCTTAAACCTGGCAAGAGTCTAGTCAGTTTCGTTATCGCGTGGGTTGGTTTCGCAAGCGTACCGTCGTTAGTCACCATTAATTAGCTCACTTCAATCAAATATTCTAAGAATTTCCATGGCTCAGTAGGGCTCGTGTTGAGGGGAATACTGTCTATTGAACCGCGCTTTTCAGCGCGGAAGATAGCGCAACGACGGATATTTAGAAGCCGTGTACGTGCGTACATACATCTCGGAGACATAAATTTTCGTGAGCGAGTATGCCACGGCCCGCGGCGTACGATTCATCGTCGGGAGAATAGAAAGTACAAGTTGCAC
>NW_017163499.1:0-225 GCF_001652005.2 Ceratina calcarata | reverse complement strand
GCGGTACCCAAGGTGTTAGGGTGCCAGTGTAACTGGCGAAGAGGAATTGGGATTGAATGGAAATTGGAAAAGGATCATCGAGGGATTATTGAAAAACATCGAAGGACAACGTGGGATGTATTAAATTGATCATCGAGGGACAACGAGGGAAGAGAAGAAAGAGGAAGAAGCAACAAAAGAAGGACGCAACTGACACTGTTATCAACCAGAAGTGGAAGAGGGAAG
>NW_017163498.1:0-225 GCF_001652005.2 Ceratina calcarata | reverse complement strand
TTGGGCAATCTAGTGTTAATCTGAAGTCCTTCATTTTTAAAACTCTGCAATTTCTAATACTGAGAGCGTCACGATTCTCTTCCACAGAAATCACATAAGGTAAACGAGGTATATACTGGGACAAAACGAATTTTGCAACCAATACTTGGACATAATAGATATGTATTTAGTAATTTACTGTCCAAGTTTACAATCCCTTTTGAAACTTAATACGTACAAGTGGGA
>NW_017163497.1:0-225 GCF_001652005.2 Ceratina calcarata | reverse complement strand
GATTAATATTACTATTAAAAAGTTACGTGCAAAATTCATGTACTCTCATAGTAATTAGCAGTCACCCAAAGAAAACTTTCTGGTATTTAGAGTGCATGCGCGAAATTGGAAGAAACAATTGACTTGAGGAAATATAAGCCTGAAAGGTCTGGAAGTTTTTACGATTTTTGGAATATACTTCGATATTTTTCGATATTTTGACAAAAAAAAATTTTTTTATTTTTC
>NW_017163496.1:0-225 GCF_001652005.2 Ceratina calcarata | reverse complement strand
CTCGATTTAAAATAAAAAATAGGAACTGCTAAAATTTGGAACTAAAAATTGGACTTTTTGTAAGCTATCGAATGTCGCAAACTGCGGTTCATTCTGCTCAAGGGCAATGTTGACCAGCGGTGCTGTGAAAATGATCGGCCAAGCCCGGTAACCGATAGCACCGAGGAGAGATTACTAAAGAATGGCAACGCCTGTGTTAACGCGCGATCTGAAAAAAGGACCCAT
>NW_017163495.1:0-225 GCF_001652005.2 Ceratina calcarata | reverse complement strand
GTAAGAAAATAAAAATTTTGAGATGCGATAACGGTCGAGAGTACATAAATAGCGACGTAATAAATTTAGTAAGACGAAAAGGAATTTTCATGGACAAATGTCCTCCAAATGTACATGAATTGAACGGTACTGCGGAAAGATACAATAGGACCGTTATGGATTCAGCTAGATGCTTGCTTGCTGATGCAAAGTTAAATGTGAGATATTGGCCGGAAACAGTTAAGA
>NW_017163494.1:0-225 GCF_001652005.2 Ceratina calcarata | reverse complement strand
AGCTGCAAACTCAGGTGAAACCACGGAGCGAGACGCGTTATGGAGTTGGTTGTAACGCAATTCCGTTTAAATAGGGACGATGCCGTCTCAAACAGTTTCTTCTACCACCGAAAGGCAAAGATATTAGAAACTTAGGATCTTAATCTCGATAGAAGATCCCTAACTCGATTAGCCACGAACGAAAACCGTTCGAGTACGAGAGGCGAATACGTCGTATTCGACTGT
>NW_017163493.1:0-225 GCF_001652005.2 Ceratina calcarata | reverse complement strand
TTGTTGGCCTGTATACATTGAGGTAAAGACAATCGTCGCTTCCCTCGATTTCATTGGTCATAGGGTTAAAGCTGGCGCATACGTCGCGAAATTTCGAAGCGTCCCTCTCCCCTATCCATGATTCCGGTAATTCTGGATCCTAAATTCAGAGATTAAGGTTTCTACCATTCAGGATGTGTAGGCTATACAGGGTGTCCCAAAACTAGTGTAAGATATTGAAATGGT
>NW_017163492.1:0-225 GCF_001652005.2 Ceratina calcarata | reverse complement strand
ATCACGTTCCGTCGTTTAAACGTTTGTTCGGTTTATTCTGTTAGTACGCTTGCTTCGTCACGATGCTTGTCTCAGCATTTAATTATCGTGGTTCCTAGATTTTGATAGTTGAACTTATGCGCGTTATTCAATGTAATATTTCCTAAAACAGTTTGCGATTATCGTAATGGGCAAGGATCGAGCAGGACCGATGGCTTCAGACTCATATCCGGATTTTGCGAGTTA
>NW_017163491.1:0-225 GCF_001652005.2 Ceratina calcarata | reverse complement strand
AGTCTAGGACGTGATGTATGTGTGTAGTGTAGTGTTCACTTTGAAGAAGTGGCGCCTCTGATGGAAAGAAAAGTGGTCTGACGGCGGCCAAATCGATTCTTACACAAATCTCAGAAAAATAAAAAAAGAATTTCTTCAAAATTTTGAAAAATACTTCACATAGAAGTTGTAGGTATCCCTATTACCTGTAAAAAAGGTCGTATACCATTTTTTTCTATCTTGATT
>NW_017163490.1:0-225 GCF_001652005.2 Ceratina calcarata | reverse complement strand
TTGTTTCGTGGGTTTGTTAATTCTGGTTCTTGCCGTGGTAATAGTTGTTCGTGTGGATGAATTTGTTGAATGAATTTTTGTTGCTTTGTTTTAAGGAGATGGGTTCTTTCCCGGTTGTCTGCTGTTATCTAGGTTGTTTTTTAATAGTTAGTGAATGGGTTCTCTTTTTCCTTTTTGTACAGATTTTTGCCTTGAATTTGTTGGTTGCTTGTCAATTGTGTGCGT
>NW_017163489.1:0-2873 GCF_001652005.2 Ceratina calcarata | reverse complement strand
TTTCGCCTGAATACATTAAATTAGTGTATAAGTTCAACCCTTTCCGATACAAATTATTATTAACGAATCAAAATATTCTTTATCTATGATTAATTTATTTTTTATAGAGATAAATTTTGTGATGAATGGATGGTCAGAAAGGGCTAATTAATAAAGTCTGTTCGAGAAATAAATGTTTGCATACTTTTCTGTATTGGTAAAGAAACTGGTGGGTAACGCCGTCAGTGCGTTGTCTTGTAACGTTAAGTGAACGATGTTTAGCGGTTTTCTGGGTGGTGGAAGGGCTTGCAATCTATTGTGGGGTAAGTGAAGAACTTCCAGTCTCGACGGCTGCGTTAGCAGTCTGTCTGGGAGGGCTGTTAAAGCGTTATGAGACGCGAAAAGTGCTCTTAACAAGGGCAGATCCGGCGTCCATTCTGGGAGCGCATCTAAATTATTACTGTGAAATAAATTTATAGAATAAATTTATATCTTCCTTATATTCTTTACACTTCTCATTGTTTTACTTACTAGGAAACGTCTAAGTGTTCGAGGTTCACGGGCACTGGTTCGATAGTTAATTTTTTCAATTCTGCAATAAACGATTCGTGTGAAACAAAGTATAGTTTAAATATTTAAATGATGAATTTGAAAATAGTCTCACTGTTGTTTCCTGCGATAAGAGAAACTAGATTCCTGCCGCAGACAGTCAATTCTGTTAAAATATTTCGTGCACAGCGAACGCTCCTTAATTCGTGAAGCGCACTGATGTCCAATTTCTCAATGCTATTTTCACTGACGTCTAGATGCGTTAAATTCTTGATTAAAGCAGAAATAGAAACGGTACGGATCAATATTCAATTATCTCAATACACCTGTGTACATTCTAATTTCTAATAATACTTTTATTTTTACGAAAGAACACTTACTCCGTAATTTCCAAGTATGATGTTCCCCTTTAATTGATTATTCCGTAAATTGACTTTGTATAAATTATTTTGATTATTTCTTTCATCTTTGCAATTTCTGCTATGCTCTGACCTCGATAATACATCCTAAAATATTGAAAATTTGTCTCTCGAAAAACGTAACATGATTGAATTATTTAAATAATTATTTAAATATCTTTAATAATTTTTTGTATAAGATTATATGCCTGTGCGTACATGTATGTATTTATATAATTATGTTTTGTGCATTATGCATGGATGTGTGTATACATACCATGAATAATACATACATGCACGCAAGTACATAGCTAGCGCGTGGTATAGTGTTTCATGCAGCCACTAGGTGGCTACCGCAAAATCGGAGTTGCTCGAAAGTGAGAACTGACTGAAGAGTGCATATAAGCGTGTTGAATACTATGTTTCGTTACTCTGGTTTCCCTTCAAATCACGCATAAATCTTTCGCCTTTTACTAAAGATTTCCGTGGAGGGGAACAATTGATGAGTCTATAGACCAATTTTTTGTGTGCCCGGCGCAAGCTGGGTCGTAATTACAATTAAAACAAAATTTCCAGAATGTTCATTATTTATAATGTAAGCAGGACAAAATTTGATGTAGGTTTACGCTATTTTAATAAAATAGCCTTTGAGAGAATTTGAGAGAACATGAATTATATTGATATTAATTATCAGAAGTGCATCGAATGCATTCGTTGTTATTTTTATTCGATAATTTATAAGCATCACGTTTCTCTCCTGTCGAATGCAGTATCTAATAATATTCAATAAATTTTCAATTTTTCATTCATGTTACAATTAAATAATTTTCGTTTGATTGAATAAAACATTTGCAGATAAGGAAGTTTCTAGGTATTGCGTGAAAAGAAATCAGATTTCTAGAGCGTGTTTTTTCGACCCTATATTTTTTCCTGGAATTAATTAATCGGAATAATTACCCGATTTGTAAGATAGTACGATTTTTTTATAACGCGGCACGGTTTGCCTTACATGTTGACTTACACCGTTCATCGTAACGGTACTTCCGCATGAATTTCGAATTACAAAACGCATTAATAATTTATTTCGCGAAATGCAATCTGGTACGTACCGTTAACGCGAGGGCTCGCATGTTGAACAGAGACGGCAGACTGGTCAGGCAATTTCCAGCCAACGAAATGTTTCGCAAGTTTTTCAACTCCGCGAGCTCAGGTGGCAACTCCCTGATTCCATTACGATCCAAAATCAGCTCTTGCAGGCTGTAAAACAATGTTCTGTATTTACTTTTGATTCTACTAGGGCCATAATACTTTGAATTAGAGTTATAAATTGATTTGTAAGGTCATAGTACTGATTATTTCTATCCGTGAAGCTACATGATCATTAATTGAATTTCGTCATACATAATAGTGATACACGTTTTAACGATAAACGCTTGCGAAGCATTAGAAACTACGTACTCGTTTTATCTCCAAATATATCTACGATTATTTAATCATGTTCCTTTACCAAAAAATTGTAAATTAACATTTATGTATAATCATGTACATGCAAACTGTATTTGCAAAAACATGTATATGAATATCACTAGATCTATTTATAAGTGTAATAGCCAATTCAACCAATTCCCATTATTTTCTCATTAGCAAGCAATGCATAATTTCCGGTTCCCAATTTGATCACAATAAATGCAGAATTAGCATGAACTGTTAAAACGATTCGATGTCAATGCACGTTGCACCCTCATTGCACGGACAAACGAATCGGTGAACCTAAACGAACGGACCGCCCACAGGATGTGCACTTGAGTAGAAAGTTTCAAATTATGGTGAAAACCTTCCTGGCAGTAAGCATCTGTGTCATGGGATAGACTTTCAGTTTTTAAAGTAAAATCGAAAACGTTAATGTTTTGACAATGCATTTGTATTTATAAAAATTCAACTACAATT
>NW_017163487.1:0-225 GCF_001652005.2 Ceratina calcarata | reverse complement strand
CCACCCGATATAATGACACTAAAAATCGTCTATCAGCATTACTTTTCCAATTTTATTTTAAAAGTATATCATAAAAATCACATAATGATATTTTTATTTATTTATTTATTATCCAGGTATTTTATCATTTATTATCGTGACTTATTTCATTTATCTATTAAACTGTATAAAATTGTGCTAATTTGTATATAATAGTTTATGCAAAATTAATGCATAATAATGATG
>NW_017163486.1:0-225 GCF_001652005.2 Ceratina calcarata | reverse complement strand
CTGTCGGAAAATTTTACTCCGTAAGATAATTCGGATTCATTGCGTCGCGATTCATTGTCATTGCAAATACAGAGGTATAGAAAATCAAAATTTCAATTTGCACCCGTGTGGCTACAGAATGCTAAGATATCTGAGGGTTAAGATTATAAGATAAATTATGTTCTATGATATTATGCAAACTAAATCCTACATATATAAATAAATTATATCATGCTGTATAATCTG
>NW_017163485.1:0-225 GCF_001652005.2 Ceratina calcarata | reverse complement strand
ATGTCCACTAGGTGTGACTTAGTTAAAGGTCAATAAGCCTAGGTTTTAACTAAGATGAAACAGAAATGAACTTATGGTCTTCAGTGAACATTATTTCTATTTTTAACTCAGAGTCCGTCAGAATGTCCGCTAGATGGACCCCAATTGGTAGATTTTGCTAGAAGCCTGTGTTTTAATTAAGATGAAACAGGAACCAAGCTCTGATCTTCAATGAACGTTATTTTC
>NW_017163484.1:0-225 GCF_001652005.2 Ceratina calcarata | reverse complement strand
GAAGGAAGTCGCGTTCTTCGCGTGCGATTAGCAGGCGTCACGTGATCGATCATCGTGCTAATTGGACGCGCGCGCGGCAAATTCAAGCGGCGCGAACAATTATTAATAGAAAACGTAAATTGAAATATGATTCTAATCAGAATGAAGCAAGTAAAATACGTAAAGTATAAAATCAATCAAACAAAGAGAATGTTTCTTAACGAAAGAGAACATATTACAATCAAA
>NW_017163483.1:0-225 GCF_001652005.2 Ceratina calcarata | reverse complement strand
GTATTGAGCGGAGCGGTTGTTCACGCGTCAAAGGCCGGACGTCCGAGCCAACGCTCCGATTCGTAGATCGCGCCAATCGAGCGCTCTGATTGGTCGGGGTTTTTTTTGTTAATAACTGCTCAACCAGGCCTCAGATAACTTTTTCGCTAAGGAAAATGTTGTTTAAAATCACGTCAGGAACCTCCATTTCAATATCTTACACTAGTTTTGGGACAACCTGTAGAT
>NW_017163482.1:0-225 GCF_001652005.2 Ceratina calcarata | reverse complement strand
GAATGAATGCAATCAATTTGCTTTTCTCTCCTCCTACTCTCTACTTGTGTCTTTGAGTATATTATGTACAATAATTATATTTTATCCACCTGCCAATCGATGGACCCAGCCTCCGAATTAAAATAAGTGCTGTACACGTCCCTTATTCTAAAAGTCTCTCTCGTGGCCTGGCCTCCTTGGTGTTGTAAATGTACCAGCGAGTTAGAACTTTGTGCAGAAGAATTT
>NW_017163481.1:0-225 GCF_001652005.2 Ceratina calcarata | reverse complement strand
GATATAGGTCTTTCTACAATTAGTCTTGCTAGCAATAATGCCAAATACGAATTCATATCATGCTCCTCGTTAAATTAACGAATGTTTTCTTGTATTTTTATGTAACTTGTCGCTTACAAGAACACAATTTATAATTTGTAGTAATTCACTTTTATCCCTAAATGACTGGATGAGCTTATCGTGAATCGGTTTCATTATATTGAACATTTCGAATCATTTTATCAT
>NW_017163480.1:0-225 GCF_001652005.2 Ceratina calcarata | reverse complement strand
TGTTCCATTGACCTCACGTGCGTAAATTAGTTCACCTTTTGTTAAGAATTTAGATGGATAGATAAATAAGTGGGTGTATAAGTGATTCTTCCGTGTCTATCGTTATCTTGATACCTTTAATTATTGTTATTAGTATTATTATCAACGTCGGTTCATAACCGCAGTGTCCATGGATTCATTTCAGGTCTTATAATATCATTGTCTATGAACGACACGTTTACCATT
>NW_017163479.1:0-1308 GCF_001652005.2 Ceratina calcarata | reverse complement strand
GAACATACTTCCGAAAATCAATAGAAAAGAGGAAGCGGTAAAACAATACGTACACTACCAACGCACCTGCATTGATTTCGATTTCTCTAATAAAAACTCCTACGAGGATTAAGGATCAGCTCCAGAAAACGTAGAAATCAAAGCAGCAAGAAATGATTAAATTACTGACACATCTACAACGTTGCTATACTAAATTTTTCTCCAGCGTGGCACTGGGTCTCGACTGTGTATGCCCCGGGAACCTGAAATTAATCCAGGAGTTATAAAAATAAAACAAAGAAATAACAAAGCTAGGATACATACAAACTCATTATTGTTTCGCTACGGCACCGGATCCACTACACANCACGCTGCACACCTGCAAAATTGAAGCGATAAACAATTAATCCCTTAAAGAACAAACCTCTCTACAGATAACCTAAACGATCTACTTCCAATTCTTCTTTCAAATGCTCTCCCATTTTATATACAGAGCAACTGGTAATGTCACGCACTTTACGAATTACTGTCCTGGAAAGTCATCACTTTAATAGAATGATCCAACGAAACATTAGAACGACATTGACAACTTACACACAGAACTGCACCACCTGTAGAGCCGAAGACTCCCTCCTCGTCCACAATCTCATGGCCAACCAGACATATGAACACACGCCCCTGAGTTGAAAACAAGCGCGAAATACAAACGCGATACTTACGTCTAAAACATAAAAACTCTAATTTATAAAGAGACACCATGGATAAAACTCAGGAATGAACGGAACGAAATGAAACGAAATAAAACCCACAATAAATTGTAATTCCTAAAAACAGGAACCCAGGAACAATATGAACAAGACCTTGCGTATTAGAAACAAACCGGGCACCGATCGAGATAAGCAATAACTAATAAAACCACAGACAACGGTAAAACACGTACAATAAGAACAAAACGCAGCAAAGAAATAAATAAAACAAATAAATAGAACAGACGCTTCAGAACTACTGACATGTTTATTGACCCAGTAACAGAAATATACAACATAAACAATGATAGAAACTCCACAGGCACATTACATTAAAAAAACAGAGAGAGAGAGAGAAATGAACGACGATAAACACGCAAAAAATAAAAAACAAATAATAATAATACATAAAAAAGAAAGTATACAAATACACCCCTCTACCAATAGGCAAATCACCCTTTAAGGAGCAGCCCCGTTCTCAGGAGGAACGCTATGCGACCCCTCGCCAGCCGCAAGACACGATGCCGAATAATATACATTGTACACCAATGTTAAAGGACATGGATGATTCAATGACCCGGAA
>NW_017163478.1:0-225 GCF_001652005.2 Ceratina calcarata | reverse complement strand
CCGTTTCGGTTGACAAACGTGCGGTTGCAAAACGCCAATTGAAAGATGCGTTCGTACATTGCATGAAAATTCTTGAAGAGAAGGATGTGATCGACACGCAGTCGTCAGGAACAATTCCGGCAAAGGCGATTGGAGAAGAGATTCCAGAATTATACCATAGAAATGTTAGGCGAGAAGAAGCTTGTTGTTGATGAAGACCTGATCCATTGTGATCCATTGTGATGA
>NW_017163477.1:0-225 GCF_001652005.2 Ceratina calcarata | reverse complement strand
TACGGCGAACTGTGACGAGAGGCATCGTGTCAATTCGTCAGATAAGATAAGCACGAAGGATATATCCACGCGGCGATGGGGTATTTTCTGAAATTTTCTTATAGAACGCGCTATTTTTACGTTTCATTCTTAATTAATTGATCAAGCAACTTACGCTTGTCATTGAAACTCAAATTGAAGAAGATCTTTTCATAATCGCTTCGCCTGGCATTTTTCTTTTTTTGG
>NW_017163476.1:0-225 GCF_001652005.2 Ceratina calcarata | reverse complement strand
TTCTAAACAGTGCGGAAAATTCCAAGCCTGTTCAAAATTGTTTGATACTTCTCTTCACTCTTCAATGGGTGAAGGTACCTAAAACAAAATAACGTTTTCATTTTAGAATTATGACGCCGAAGTGACGCTCGAAGTGACTCCCGAAGTGATGGCCGAAGACCTAAAGGAAGCAGACAGTTGATGTCGGCCGTTGGTCGCGTTGCGAGGCGCCGCTCCTCAGGGTTT
>NW_017163475.1:0-225 GCF_001652005.2 Ceratina calcarata | reverse complement strand
ACGGTAAGGTGATTTTTAAATTTTTCCAAGACGTGGGGAAGGATCTTCATGTTTTGGAAAACATGATGATGGGTCGATCAAAGTGTGCGTATATTATATCGAACGTTCTGTACCCTCGGTAGTGTAAGAGAGTGGAAGATTAAGGGTCAGGAAACGGTCAGTTACGAAGAAGAGAGAAAATGGATACCAGATGACCAGGCTTTCGGGATTCGAACGCCTTTGTTT
>NW_017163474.1:0-225 GCF_001652005.2 Ceratina calcarata | reverse complement strand
TTTTTTACAAATTTCGGAATTAACGATTTCGAAATTTGAAAGTAGAACTTGAATAGATTGCAGGATTTATACAAGGCGTTTCAATATTGATGGTAGAAGGGTGGGGGTGATTGTGGATCAAAAAACAAGATCGAAAATATGGAATAAATTTTGTTCATCTAATTTCGAAAAAATCAAGTTGAATGAAGTCTTATAAAAAAGTGTATTCTAAATTTTCGACCTATT
>NW_017163473.1:0-225 GCF_001652005.2 Ceratina calcarata | reverse complement strand
ATATGTACATTGCTATTAGGATAGTGGTTTCGATTTGAGAACTGTGCAGCAGCTAAATCAGATTATAACCTGAACGGATTAATTATCATCACATAGACATACAAGTTCCAGAAATTATTTACGGAATAAACTGTAAAGTGTTTAATAAATATGATCGTTTATATATAATCAGTAAATGAAATTATATTATGTGTAGATGACATACAAGTAATCAACGTCTCGCAA
>NW_017163471.1:0-225 GCF_001652005.2 Ceratina calcarata | reverse complement strand
TTGGCGCCTACAGTACCGGAAAGCCAATGTGTTTCGGACGCCAATAGGCGCCAACGGTAGTCAAAGGGTTAAATTTCGTGTGTTTCCTAAAACTACAGTATAGCAAACCCACTCAGGGGGGAATACTGTAGAGACTATGTATGTACAGTTTAGTTTAAGCCTAGGGTTAGTTGCGTTTACATATATAAGTTCCTAGAGTCACATAGCAACTACAGACACGTGATG
>NW_017163470.1:0-225 GCF_001652005.2 Ceratina calcarata | reverse complement strand
GTACATTTGCCCAAAAGCAGTCAAAGTGACTTCCTTGGGCAATCTAGTGTTAATAAAGAATCTAGAATTTTATATTTTCCTTAAGAGTAAGTTCGTAACCAGGAGGATTTTGGGAGCGTCAAATCATTACAGATACTTGATCATATTTTATAAAAATTGATTGAAATCCTTATCGCGGATGTCGAAGCAGCACCTTTTACCGCAACCTTATCACGTAAGACCCGA
>NW_017163469.1:0-225 GCF_001652005.2 Ceratina calcarata | reverse complement strand
AGACTATTGCTATTAACAAATATAATTGTCCAATTAAAATAGAATTATTAAATGTAGTGCATTAACGACTTTGATACAAATAAAATAAACTGTGTCAAAGAATAATAAATTATAATTGGAGATATAATAATGAAGATAAAAGAATGCAAACTGAACATTCAATTCTACGTAGAAATTAGTCGAATCGATAATTAATAAAACATTTCATACGTTCGTTGAATTAAT
>NW_017163468.1:1759-2405 GCF_001652005.2 Ceratina calcarata | reverse complement strand
TGGCTTACTTCCCTCTTCAAATACAGCCTGTGTCTGCTGTTGGCGTTTTTTATGGTTTTTGTCCCCTTTAGGTGTTAGGAAGACATCATTCTCAGAGCTACCATCAGGTGAGCCCTTCTCATTATTATACACTTCACTCACTATTTTTACAGTTTTATTGTCACGGAATTTTTTTTCCTTCCTCGTTATTTTTGATGTCTGCGCTAAGTTTTGCGCTAACGGCGAAATTTCTTTACGTTTTTTGTTACTCGTTTCATACTTTTCCATTGTGCTGCCTGTTGCACGTGGTCCCTGCTTTTTTGAGGTTAAGAACTTCTTTGATACGAACTTCTTCGCCTTCTTACTTAGTAAAGACTTAATCGAATATACATATTTAATATCTTACTTTTCTGGAACATTACTAAGCCCAGATTTTGTATTTAAGCTTGTACAATGTATATTATTATAATAAATTGCACCTCGTGCCTAGTAATAAGCGTGTGCTTCTTACCGTATCCAAACGCCCTCTGACAAAAGAAAGATGCCAACGATACGCGGAGTTCCCAAGCGGTCACCCATCTAAGTACTATCCGCGCCCAATGCTGTTTAACTTCAGTGATCGGACGAGAACTGGTGCTTTGCAACATAGAATGATCGTTGACGTAAA
>NW_017163468.1:0-657 GCF_001652005.2 Ceratina calcarata | reverse complement strand
ATGTGGTATCGAACGCGTTCGCGAGATCGAGGAGAGCCGCACCCACCATTTTGTTATTGTTGATGCTGGTGTTCACATCATTGAGCAGTTTGTGGATAGCGTGGGTGGTTGAATGCTTGAATTTAAAGCCGAATTGGTAGTCGGAGATAAGATTATTGGAGTTAAAGTGATGGAGTATTTTCGAATTGATAATGGCTTCGTATACTTTGCTCAAGTTGGATGTGAGGCTTATCGGTCTGTAGCTCTTGGGATAGGTAGGGTCCTTATTTTTTTTCAGAATGGGCAAGACTTTGGCTTGTTTCCAGGCTACGGGGAAATAACTATGATTGATAGCGTTGTTAAATAAAATTAGTAGGATTCGGATTATTTTAAGGGGTAGGTGTTTAAGGACGATTGATGGGATGTTGTCTAAACTAGCTGATGTTTTGTTGGGGAGATGTTTTAAGATACGTATTAGTTGACCGGGGTGACAGAAATTGGAATATGTGCTACTATCCTCTAAAGGATTTGTGGCTAAATTATTGTTAGAAAAAGTGATTATGGTGTGATTGTTTATTATTCGATAATTGTGTTCGGTTTTGAACGCGTTCGCATGGGAATCGACGAGATCTTTAAGTCTGGAGCCGTTATTGAGTGGTCTGGGGGAGTTGATTAGCT
>NW_017163467.1:0-225 GCF_001652005.2 Ceratina calcarata | reverse complement strand
CGTATGTCTTAACGGGACACGCTCCGTTGGGATATCATTTATATAGGATGGGAGTCCGGGAAAGTGGATTATGTTCTTGTGACACGGGTGAATTACATTCTGTGAAACATCTTCTTTCTCATTGTGATAAATTTGTTAGAAAAAGACGTGAGATTTTTGGTAGCTTAGACTTACAGGACCTTTCATTGGATTCAATACCTTATGAGAAATTGATAAGATTTTTCA
>NW_017163466.1:0-225 GCF_001652005.2 Ceratina calcarata | reverse complement strand
CGAATCATGCCAAAAGCTTACTTAAACAATAATTATTAATATAATTACAACGTTAAGCGAGGGTATCACATGTATAAATTAATAGTAAATGTCTACCTTGTCTCTGTACTTAACTACGATTATTAAAAAAGATTGTATTATCAAAATGCACTAATCGAATTGCCTAAGGTCGTTCGTGCTGTAAATTAAAATAGTGACACATACATAGAATTTTGCAAACAGATA
>NW_017163465.1:0-225 GCF_001652005.2 Ceratina calcarata | reverse complement strand
CTCTCTCTCTCTCTCTCTCTCTCTTCCTCTGTCTCTCTGTCTCTCTCTGATCGACGACGATGTCCTGATAAGATTTCTACAATCAATTAATCGATAATAAAACGGAGGATGGGGAATAATAGAAGAGCATTTCTTTTCCGTAGGAAAATATGAAATTTGTTTTTTTTTTTTAATACATAACAACAATTTCTATTATTATATACAAGAAATTCAATAGTTCATCAT
>NW_017163464.1:0-225 GCF_001652005.2 Ceratina calcarata | reverse complement strand
TGGGGCAATGTTTGTTAAAACCAATCTTCTTTAAATAGACAATATTTACATTGTTAATAACTGTGTAATTATAAATAACTTTTCTGTTTCTTGTTCTAACATTATTATCATTTTTACATACAGTAGAACCTTATTTGTCAAAACCGTTGGGGGAAAAGAAGTTCACCTGTTATCTCTGTACCGCTGTTTTTAAGTTCGGATACGAGACACTAATACGTGTAAATT
>NW_017163463.1:0-225 GCF_001652005.2 Ceratina calcarata | reverse complement strand
GTAACAGAAACAACGATACAGACAGAGACACAGAAATTCGCGACGAAGATTTTGAATGGGCGCAAGTCACAGACACAAATCAAAACGACCAAGCGACTCCAGAAAACATCGGGACAATGAATAATGAAGATGTATCCATGATGCTGATAAGGGAATTAGAGGAAGTGTCACAGGAATCCAACGGCCTATTCGACAAGGAAGGCGATGACATACTTATGGACCTAA
>NW_017163462.1:0-225 GCF_001652005.2 Ceratina calcarata | reverse complement strand
AAACCGAGATCCTTATCCCGCCGAACGACTCGTGCACCGCGAAGATCCCCATCAACGACCGTATCCACTTAGTCCACCTTTACAACCCTACCGACGAACTACTCACGTACCCAGTTAACAATTTAAACCTCGCGTTGCCAAAACGAATCGAAATTTTAAAAGATAAAATAAATCTACAGCATATGGACCCAGCACTAAAACCGGGTTTAGAAAAAATAATAATGT
>NW_017163461.1:0-225 GCF_001652005.2 Ceratina calcarata | reverse complement strand
GTTGTAAGTCACGTATAGTTCAATAAAAAAATACCAGAACTATGTATTAGAATATTAGAAATTATGCATTAAAAATTTCTTATGACCGCGGAAAAAGAAAGATTCTATGTATTTTTCTTCTAACTCCAGTATTTAACGAGATAAGTGCAGTTAACTGGCATTTTATTGGTATTGACGAAATCCGACCGTCCCACCCTCGAAACAGCCAACTTTTGGCAAAAAATT
>NW_017163460.1:0-225 GCF_001652005.2 Ceratina calcarata | reverse complement strand
GGTCGCCGAGCCGAGATCGGGACGACCGAAGACGACGCCGCCGTCGCTGAGTGACGCATAAGCTGAAGGAGGCCCCCGACCGCCGGACGAGACTATTTCCGAGCGAGGCTACGGCGAAATCGTCCGGAGGAAACAGAAGGAGCCTTAAGAAATAAACCAGGTTTTTTTTTAAAAGATTCGTGTTCCATTTAATTACACGTAACACCCGTTCTCCCGGCTGAACCG
>NW_017163459.1:0-225 GCF_001652005.2 Ceratina calcarata | reverse complement strand
TGTTTTGTCTGCCGATCCGTTTAGGATGGGTTTTTTCCAGGATTTCGGAGGACTAAGGTTACGGGAGGGTTGACTATAGTTTGACCTGGTATGGGTTAGAGGGTTTCCTTAAAAATATTAAAGGTTTTTCTTTTATATGATTTATGTTAGAGTTGTTAAAGAGGGGATGGAAATTTATTAGTTGAAGTTTTGAGGAAAGGTGAGGATAGTATGGTGAAAGTTTAT
>NW_017163458.1:0-225 GCF_001652005.2 Ceratina calcarata | reverse complement strand
GCGTGCTTATCGCGAAAGAAATGAATTTATTTATAATATGCAATTAATTTTCATAATACGTCAGTCGCATAAACTGGCAGCTAGCCTGTAATTACGGAGCATTAGAGTATACGATACTTTAATGATCTTTACTTGTTTAGAATACCAGCGGCGCGTCGAGGAATGACAGAAAAAAAAGGGAAAAGTTATCCTCCGGCGTTGCGCGAATTCTGATGCCGACGCTAA
>NW_017163457.1:0-2673 GCF_001652005.2 Ceratina calcarata | reverse complement strand
GTGAAGAAGGTGATGATAGAAGGTATTATGACTCAGAGTGATCGATGGATCAATAATGTGTAGTGGAATAGCTTGTTGTTTGCAGACGAAAGACGCTTTGCGTTGTTTTGACACGGTGACTGATCCCTGGGGAAACGCGAGACGGATGATCACGGAGCGAAGGGAACGAGAGTCGATGGAAAGGTCTTTGAATCCAGGGACTGGGCCGATGGATATTTGATATGGAGATGACCTTGAACGAAGTGATTTGACTACGTATGGAGTGTGAGGTAAGAAGGTGTGAAAAGGTAGGGGATCAAGGACGAGGAAAATGAGCACAATAGAGGAATAGGTAAATATGGTATAATTGTCTTCCAGGGAACAGATCGATGGACGGGAATGGGGTAAGGAGACGAATCGCGAAGTAGTGGGACAACGGGAGCAAGAGGCAAGAAGCGATAGAAAGGATCGTCGTGAAATCTCTCTTAGGGATTTCTGCATTTGTATCAGAGTCGACCGTCTGCTGATGGACGCGAAGAGAAATGATATGTGGCGACGTGTGGTATGGAGAAAAGATTGCGTGCACGAGTAAATTGGGCTCCTTTTGAGTCTTGTATGCAAGGTTCATTGAAACGGTACGAGTGATTGTTACCTTATTATGAAATGTTATTTTGGGTGTGCATTGTGGTCTTTGTGACGATTACAGAGAGAGATTAAGCAGTTTCGAGCATTGTCGGGGCAGCAACGAAGGCTGGGACTGGTTAATTAGGAAGGATCGACGTCTCTCTCAGAGGAGAGTGGAACATCGGAAAGTGGAGAGGTCATGACGGAGCGAGAACGAGGGGGCGACGTCGACTCCTGTAGAGAATGACGCAGCGATAAGAGAGGCAGCAGTGACGAGTGTCAGGCAAGATAGACTCGATGATGATAATGACCAATGGATCATGGATCGTGGATGAGGTGTCTGGAAAGTTCCTGAACAGGTCCTGTCGTAGAATCGATACGTGGAGCCTGGGGGGGGAAAACGGTAAGGATGGTGGGAAGTGGTCTCGCGAGATACAGTTGTAAGTCTACAATTTGGCCTGTCGTCGTTACAGGGAGATCGAGATTGAACGAGAGGTGTCGTCGATACTGAGGTTGCGGAGGACGCTGTGACTGGTTATATGGTGCCTCTGAGGGGAACAGTAACATCGCGAATAAGTAACGAATTGTCGACCGACTGGATGGTAAAGAGCAGAGCGATGTCACGCTAGTCGATTGGAATCAAGGAGGGAAGATGGACTGTGAGTGATTCCGACTTCAACGATTGGACAGAGTGGAACGCCTGACGATGGATTAGCGAGGCGGAGCGAGTCACGAAGTGTGTGCAAGTGACTGGGGTGGAGCAATTTCAATTTCTATTTCATCCTTATTGACATTCATGACGTCTGTGCGTACAGAAAACAGACGGGGCTGGACTGTTTGTAGAGAGTGGAATGGATTGTCAGCTATGCGGAGAGAAATTTATAAGCCGTAAGATAGAAGGAATGAGTGAATGTTTTGTATTTTAGAACGAGAACGTGCTCGAGAAGTTGGCCGGAGATCTTTGTAACGGAGCGGTAGTTAAAAAGAATGCCCAGTATGATCGAATGACTGGAGATTGCGAGAGATCCGGGAGGAAACGATTCGAATGGAAGGTATCGAAGAATGAGTAAGTCTGACAGGAATGGAGAATGACGTTGAACAATGAGAATAATGATTAAGTAGCGAGCCCACGGACAAGCGAAGGTTCATTCTTATAAGAAACGTATGTGGTGTCGCGTGGGGTGAGTCCTTTTGGGAAAATACTTTGTAAATTCTTTATTGATTTGTATCTTTTTATACACCCTTCTTCTAGTAATAGATTAAACTGATTAAACCGATTGGTGCGCAATATCTTTGGATAGGTGTCGAAAATACGGTCCGAGCCTTGAGAGATAGTGCGTAGTCGAACCCGTTGACAACGGAGAGATCCTGACGAGTGGTTGGGTGACGAGTCGGATCTGGGTGGTTTCTGTAAAAAGCATATGAGAGATGAATCGTAACGTGTGAACCGAGTGCGAAGTGAAACGTGGCGAGACAGGTGCGAAACGAAGGGACAGTTGACACGGGCGAGCGATGGGGCCGGAGTAGACCGTGACAGACGCGAGAGGATGTGAACGCCAATGATAGGAATAAGAATGGGAAAGAAATTGACAGTTCGAAGGTTTGCTTGTGTACTGGCTCATTGGCCTGTTTGAGAGAGTATGGTGACGATGATACTGTCTTTGACGGGACGCGGTACCAGAAGTGGAGACGCGGAAGAAAGGACAGGATTGAGAGAATTGTAAACGGATGTCAAGAGTGTGTGAGATATGTATGGTTACGCGAGGAATTGCGAGAGGATCGTGGTTGTCTCGAGACACATTTGTACGATGCCGACAATGAAATTTGTAATAAACTGAAAGTCGATGGTTTATTCATTCGTTTGTTTTATTTCTAATCATCCGACCAGTCGGTTCGTCTCTCTTTTGAGTCTCCTCTCCCTCTTTCTGAGACATGCTTGTACATCGCCGGCGATAGAACTTGCAATAAAAAACTAAAGTCGACGATTTAATCATTCGACTATTCTACTCTTGATCATTCATTCAACCAATAAGTTTGTCTCTTGCTCGAGATAAGTTTGTACGACACTGA
>NW_017163456.1:0-225 GCF_001652005.2 Ceratina calcarata | reverse complement strand
CGCTCAACTTTATGATATATTTAAATACTGTTTGTTAAATGCTTACTTCCCGGTGAAGTGGAAAATTGCCAGGGTCTCTCCTATTCATAAAAGCGGAAAGCCAAAGGAGTTGGCATCTAGCTATAGGCCTATCAGCCTACTACCAATTGCTGGTAAAGTTTTGGAGACGTTCATCCACGATGCGCTAAACGCACATCTCTCCGCACAGCATATTGTTATCAATGA
>NW_017163455.1:0-225 GCF_001652005.2 Ceratina calcarata | reverse complement strand
GAACAAGAATATCTAAATTTTATCGCATTTTTCTCAAAATTATGTCTAGAAAACGGGAAATGAGTTTTCGTAGTTCCCAGTTTTTCCCCCAGGGGTACTAGTTTGACTCCTGTATAACCTTAAAGCTAAGACATAACAGCATTCTAGACTGGGTCTACGCTATGGGTGGAACATTGAGTTATATAAAATATCTGGAGTGTGCGCGGCTGTCAAAAGTCGTAAGAT
>NW_017163454.1:0-225 GCF_001652005.2 Ceratina calcarata | reverse complement strand
TTACACGTACAATTGTAAGACCAATTTTAATTTTTACAGGAGCATATGCAGAGGAATGGAAAGTTATGGGAAAGAGCAATAATGAATCAAGACCTGTAAGTACGTCGGTAACATAGCCTTTATTCTTTCAGTACTTTCTCTTTATAATTGTTAAACCGTTTTTAATTTTTACACGAGCATATGCAGAGAATTCAGTTATGGGAAGGAGCAATAATGAATCAAAAC
>NW_017163453.1:0-225 GCF_001652005.2 Ceratina calcarata | reverse complement strand
TTGGTCAACTGTTTTTCGTTAATAATTCAAAAACCGTGCCTCGCATTGAATTTTGTCAAAGGAAATTGTTGCTCAGAAAAACCTAAGCTATCTTTTTCTGGAATACCCTGTGTACCCCAAAAATATGGAGATCCTAAGTCCATTTTTGAATGCATCCAACATCTTCTTTTATTTATAAAGGCTGAATTAATGATATATTATTATTCCTTTTCACAGCAAACCTAA
>NW_017163452.1:0-225 GCF_001652005.2 Ceratina calcarata | reverse complement strand
GTTGAACGTATGCCATTATCAGTGCAATCCCTGCCCTGAAGCACTTTTACGCTAACAGCGCCGATGCCGGCCTGAATACCTGGCTCCGGCAGAAACCCATGACGCCCCGCCTACTGAGCATCCTCCAGCTGACGATCGGCATACTGTGAAAGTATAACTTCAAGTTAGGTCTTAATAGCACTGGCGATCCACGTCTGGGCGCCCACGCGAAGAAGGGCATCAAGT
>NW_017163451.1:0-225 GCF_001652005.2 Ceratina calcarata | reverse complement strand
TGAAATTGAAGAAATGCTTGTTTACGAAGAATCAGCTTCGGCTGCTAGGGCAAGAAATTCTTCATTGCTTACCGTATCTGAAAGGCTAAGTTGATTAATTAGTTGCTAAACATTCTGGTGGTGGAAGTATATTTATAAATTATACGTATTAACTTCTGATCCATCGGTGTACATGTATATCTATACCCTATTATCTATATTTCTGATCTATCAGCGTGTATGTAT
>NW_017163450.1:0-225 GCF_001652005.2 Ceratina calcarata | reverse complement strand
TCGTTTACTAGATACTTCTGAGATAAGATTCTGCCCTTTACTAATAGACGTTTTACATGACATCGTCTGTTCCTACGAAAACATTCTTTAGACGCGGAGTCATAGTTATAGAAGCGTGACAAAGCATAGCTAAAGACTTTAGTTTGCAGCTGTTAGTCTAATATTTTACTATCCAAAGGGCCTAGCTGGATAAGGGGGTCAAATGTGCCCTTGAGCCGAATGAAG
>NW_017163449.1:0-225 GCF_001652005.2 Ceratina calcarata | reverse complement strand
TCTTTTGTCATTTTGAGTTTCCGAAAGTGTTTTGAACAAAGTATTCTTTTCTTTATGCTATTTGCACAAATATATAACTTTTTAGAGCAGAACTCCAAATTTCTTCAATTACTACATTAACAATTCTAATCGATAATTTGATTAAACTATTTCTGAACTGATGGTTAACATTCGGTCGTTAACTGAGGTTTTTCCTAATTAAGAAATGACATTTAATTCTTGTTG
>NW_017163448.1:0-225 GCF_001652005.2 Ceratina calcarata | reverse complement strand
GGACGACATCACCTCTTGAAGTGTGGCTTGGTGGCCGTGGAAACCTATTTAGGATAGTCGCTCATGGGAAAGGTTCCGCGGATTAGTGATGATGATCGTTACGAAAAAAGTTCTGCTTTGGGCACGATCAATATCTTCACACAGCACGATCGCATTAAAGAATTATGGTCACTGGACGTATTGGGCATCAAAGACCCGATTGAGCCGAAAAGCCAGAAAGAATAT
>NW_017163447.1:0-225 GCF_001652005.2 Ceratina calcarata | reverse complement strand
GCCCAGCGTATGGTAAATCGTGCAATTTTTGTCGCGGACTTAATCATTTTGCGAACGTGTGTCGTAAACGCAAGGTAAATTCTCTAGATAAAGATAATTTAAATTCTTTTGTAATTGATACGGTTAAAAATAAGAATGATAATTTTAAAAGTGATTTTAAAAATACGTACGAATGGATTGAGAAAGTATTAGTAGAAAGACAATTCGAAATACAAGTAAAGTTAG
>NW_017163446.1:0-2780 GCF_001652005.2 Ceratina calcarata | reverse complement strand
ACATGTCAGAATTTTGTGAGATTTTTTGCTAAACATTAGTAGAGAAATATGTCAAAAACGTTAGAATTGTTTAACCCCCATAGCTACCATCCGGATTGAGATAGCGGGTTGAAAACTGACATGGAACGTTTTCTTTGGACACTCTATCGAATGGCTCATTGCAAGTTGTATTTTGTTCAAGGGCACATTTTGCCATCTTATCCGGCTAGACCCTTCGTATAAGTTTTTTACAGCTAGGCGGCGTCACTTGTTGCTTCTAGAATATGGCCGACTTGACGGTTTCCCCTGCACGGACGAAGCTTCACCCCCCTTCATCGATAATAGTACTTTGTGCACCAAGGGCCGAAAATGGGTCTTTCCGGGCGAGGTTGATGTTTGAGCACGAGTGGCAGTCGAGGGCGCCACGGGCGCCCGAGATGAACACGAGCTGCTCAGAACATCATCCGAGCCTGGAAAGGTCCATTCGGCCCGTGTCGCACACAATATTTTTCATAAAAAGGGCATAAAAAAGACCATCTTTCGTCGCCTACAAAGCGGATTGAAAATAGAGTTTTCGGTCCACTTTATAGGCGCCGAAAATGGTCGTTTTCGGCCTCGTGTTATGAAAAAGCATTTTAAGGCATATCTGGAAGGTTAGCTGTACTCGCTCCTAATGTTTTGGGAAGGATGGGTGATACTACTCCAAGTGAGGTATCTCCGGGTTGAGTGACAGTAATGCTCTTAAAAGTAGGCATTAAAAGTCCAGGTACTGGTAGTCTCTCTGGTGATATGTCTTTAATAAGCTGTTCTGCCCATTGTCTTGTCTTAATATCTCCTTGTCTGGAGTATATCATGCATCTAAGTGTTTGGTAGAACACTAATTCAGCAAAGTAAATTGAAGATAAGAATGGATGCCATGGATATCCGGTGTTGACAAAAGATTTGTCTTCAGAAACAAGTAAATCCATGTAATAGATCACTTCAAGTAAATTCTGGGTTGTCGAAGAAAAGGTAGAGGTTTGAGGGCGTCGTCTTTCCCTAAGTGGGAATCTGAGGAGTGGTAAAGCAAGTTGATCCTTGATTGCACTTGAGCTGGCTTTGGTTCGGGTTTGAACTCAACGTCTGCTTTTGGTATCTCTCTCTCATCGATAGTTCTTTCCGATGATCTTAACGTCTGTGCTTGAACTGGTATGTCAGTTTTGGTAGCACTTAGCGTCTCTGCTTTAATCTGAGTTTCTGTTGCCCTGGTGATTGGGGCGCTTGAACTCGAGGCTTCTTCTATCTTAGCGGCTTTCGCTGTGTAAGACATGTTAGTAGAGGGTGTTGTTTTAATTCTGGTGCAATTTCTTAAGGTTAGAAAGCTGTGTGGCTCAAAGGGTTTTGAGGAACAGAGGAAACTATTCCAGAACAGTGTTATCGGCACAGTCGCTCTTTGATGATGGACACGACAGTGAAAAACGATTTAAACGGCTCCAATTATTTTAANGTGCATGATTATGCGTAACGTAAGTGGGGCAAAAAAAAGTAGTGGGGGACAGCTCGGGAAGAGGAAAAATCCTACATTCTGGCGTGGGTGGAACCGAGTGACTTTCCAACACTCTACCAGCTCTGACTGATTCATGACGGGCCATAAATATATACAATAACACAAATTAACAAAAATGGCATTAGTAGTTGAAACAACATAAAAAAAAGTGTGGGAACGAAAAATGCGCTGGCTCTGGTTTTCAATGCATCGGTTTTCTCGCGAAGAACAATTACTGTTTAAATGGATTGAAGTTACATAAATGAGATCCGTTTCGAAGCAGACACTTATTTGTGCGTTGCATTTTAAACCATCTGATTATATTAATCTAAGTAAGTGGGAAATTTGCATAATTGTCTATTTATTTAATTTTATACACGTGCGTGTTATTAATATTTGTTTTATATTTTAGATGCTGCAAAAAGGATATTAAAGCCTAATATTATACCATACCATCATTATGCCTTTCTCCAGAAGAGACTTTGGAGCATGATCACTTTGAAGAAGAGACCGATACTGGTGATGAGTTTGAAGCTGAAAAAAGTGATATAGAAAGTGTATGTGAAAACGTTGATGATATCAATAATAGTGCATGTGAAAATGTTGATGATATGAATGACAGTGACATGGGAAAAATTAAGAAAAATTGGAGATGAAATCCACCACGTAGTTACTTCTGTAATGAGCTTGAGTGACAGTGGAAAAAAATGTTATTTTATTAACAAAGAAGTGCAAACAGACAATAATGTTCAAGATAAACAAATTGAAACTGAAAAATGGAGTATTATGAAACTCATAAAAGCAGACAATAGTTTGAAAGCGTTTACAGGCATAAAGTTGTGTGTACTAGGGTAACTGTAAACTTGTGTGAAAGGGCTAGACTTCTTGTCATTTGTCGCTTACGTAATACGCGCTTGGTAACAGTCAGCAAATATCGAAATGTGGCGACTAATCATTTCTACACTTCAGGCCATCAGTCTGAGATGCGCTCGGAATGCAGAGCATGTCGAAATGACGACTAAGCTTTTCGACATAATTAAGGTATTTTGAGATACATACGAAGACCAGGACATGTCGAAATGATTAAAGGAAAATAGACTTTTTAGCTTTTCGGCTATAAAGCCTGGCCATCGGGGCCTGTACGTCAATTTGGATTTTCGACTCTTAACCCGTGACTCTGTCCGAGTCCTCATCGGTATCAAAGCATCGTTCAGCTGATTTCCTGAATCAAAAGATTCTTAAACGGCTTACCCGAGGGACGAACGCATTGCCTAGA
>NW_017163445.1:0-225 GCF_001652005.2 Ceratina calcarata | reverse complement strand
TTGTTGAACTGATTTACGATAAAACGAGATTTGTGTGTAATGTTAATTTCATTTTGTTCGATTAAGGTTTTAACTGCTTTATGAAATTTTTAACAAACTTTAGGGATTAACTAGTACAAGGAATTTTAAGTGCTGTAAGTAGTACGTTCTATCATTGGTCAGACATATGGCCCTTAAAACATTGGGATCATTTTATCCTTTATTTTTTTAATCTTTTACGATTCT
>NW_017163444.1:0-225 GCF_001652005.2 Ceratina calcarata | reverse complement strand
GGGGCTGCGAATTTTCTACACGAGTCGTGAACTTAATTTTTAGTATCAGGATCAAAGCGACGACCTGATATCTCTGTTGCCCTGGTTAAAATTGACGATACTCTTTTAATAATTGAAACCAAGTGGGATCAAATTAACTCGTTGTCGTGTTGTCTTTCATTCCTGAAGCGGTCAGCAATTTAAATTATTGAAATCTCGTTCTACTATGCTTTCGTTATACTGAAT
>NW_017163443.1:0-225 GCF_001652005.2 Ceratina calcarata | reverse complement strand
ACATAAAGTTTTGGGATTGATTGTATAGCCAATACATCCTTAAGAGTCTTAAGCATCTATTGTTATAAAAGTAATCATGTAATAACGTTCCAACGTGATAAATCAAGCTGTTAAATACGAGCATACTAAATTAAATAAACCCAGACGATTTTAATTAAAAAAGAAAAACAGAGCAATTTTATACAGAGTGGTTCACCAGATATTACCACCTCGGTTATCATCGTT
>NW_017163442.1:0-225 GCF_001652005.2 Ceratina calcarata | reverse complement strand
GGTCGCGTCGTCCCCACTTTCCGGCCGCGGGATAAAATATCCGAGCCCTGGTGACCGCTTGGGAACTCCGCGTATCATTGACATCTTCCTTTTGTTATTTCGAGTTTCCAAAAGTCTTTCTATCAAACTATTCTTTTCTTTAACTGCTTGCACAAACTTCTAACTTTTTAGAGTAGAATTCCAAATTTTTTAATTACCACATTAACAATTAATGATTAAATTCTA
>NW_017163441.1:0-225 GCF_001652005.2 Ceratina calcarata | reverse complement strand
TGATTGCCTCCGCAACAATCACATTGGAATGAGGAGCTTGATGATGCTGTTGATTAGGAGGTCAGATGATATGATGCCCTATGCTGCTTCTGCGTCGCTCCGCTACTTGATTTGGCTGATGAGTGGGCTTCTATGGTCTCCACGTGCTTGAGAGCCTGCGCTTTGTTCCATAGGAATGCTTCGAGTTGGGCGTACGTTGGATACTCCTTGGCGTTGCCCAGTGAG
>NW_017163440.1:0-225 GCF_001652005.2 Ceratina calcarata | reverse complement strand
TTTCAAAACGTTTCTGACGAAGATTTCGAATTGTTGGCGCGAAAAGGCATCTTCCACTATGAATACCTTTCGCTGACAGGCGAAACAGTATCTGAGAGCGACTATGCACATGCTGAGAACGCCGTTGTTTTTATTTTACGCATTTGTTCTGCACTATGTATTCAAATCGGTGTAGTCGCGAAGCCATGGAGATTGTGCGAATTGGAGGATGCGGTGTATCTTTGT
>NW_017163439.1:0-225 GCF_001652005.2 Ceratina calcarata | reverse complement strand
TATTAATAATATTATAATGCGATATATTAATAATATTAATAATATATTTAATATTACTGAAAAATTGAAGTAACGTAACTTGATATAAACTTGACTTTTTAAAACAAACAGACGTTTTAAGCATTTATTTATTGCTGCTAAAAAATCGTAAAAGGCGTAATACACATCTCTGGCTTACTACCGTCTATTTGTTACGTTAGATGATCGGGAATATTGCGTGAGAGG
>NW_017163438.1:0-225 GCF_001652005.2 Ceratina calcarata | reverse complement strand
TGAGGAAAAATTTTTTAAAATTGTTAGACATGTTTTTTTAAGTCACAGAGAATTTTTAACGGATAATTTCTAATATTCCAATATATGGTTTCGATACTTTCTTACTTTTGCTTACTTTTTATTATCTATCTAAAATAATGTCCTGGAAGTTGATATTATTTCAACTTCAAAATATTCTTAAAACTTGTATTAACAATTATACAAAATTCTCTCTTTGTGGCATTT
>NW_017163437.1:0-225 GCF_001652005.2 Ceratina calcarata | reverse complement strand
TTTGAATTATTAACGAAAAACACTGACCAATAAGAGCGCGTGTAGGGCCCGCGCTGAGCCACGGCCGAGCGCCACGATCCGAGCCACGGCCGAGCGCCACGATCCGAACCACGGCCGAGCGCCACGATCCGAGCCAACCTATGCGTGGCTGGGCGCGAATCCTACGCGTACTCTCATTGGTCAGTGTTTTTCGTTAATAATTCAAAAACTATAGATCACTTTGCA
>NW_017163436.1:0-225 GCF_001652005.2 Ceratina calcarata | reverse complement strand
GGCCCGACGTGGAGGGGGCTCCGGCCCGTGGCCCGCCTTTTGCAGTTCTCTGATCGGCATGGATGCCGATTGACCACGCTTATTTCATATTCAAAGTGCCTTATCATTTTGTCCTCACTAAATTTCAATTTTTATTGTATCAATCACGACTGGTTTGAATAAATCTTTCCATTTTTCGCTGTACTGTGTACAAGTACTTCATTTAAGAAGTAAAAATGCCATGAG
>NW_017163435.1:242-1400 GCF_001652005.2 Ceratina calcarata | reverse complement strand
TGTTAATAAGTCGTTCGCGATATTCGCCCATGATCGGCCTAGAGCTTGCAACGAGTGGATGTGTAATTGCATATGGTTCGCCAAATCTCGAATCGATTCCGACGAATCGTCGTTCATGGCGGGTGTATCGCGAAGTAGAACAGCATCGCGTAATACTAATGCGCGTTTATTATCGTAAATATCGGACAGATGTTCCCATGCGGCTTCGTAATTGTCTTCGGTTACGGTAAATGCACCGATCGCAGCTTCAGCTTTGCCCGATAACGAAAGTCGCAAATAATGTAATTTTTGTACGTTATTAAGACCTGGTTGTAAATGAATCAAGGTATTGAATGCGACCTTGAACGTCACCCAAGTTTCAATACGTCCGTCGAAATTCGGCAAATTTATCTTCGGTAAATGTACAGATAAAGGAGTCGGACCCGTTGCAGATGAAAGCGATGGTGAATTGCATATCATTACGTTTTCGGTAGCGATACGCGAAGGCGTTGCCTCGACTCGTTGTAAATGCTGTAAAAGTACGACCGCGGCGGCTATTACATCGTCACAATATTCGGTGGTTGCTTCTCGCTCCTGTTCGGCGGATTCATAATCTTCAATTACCGCTAATTCATCTTGTAAAAGATTGAAGGAGCTGAATTGTGTCCGAAGGCGTTGTAGACGTTCCCATAGCTCCACCCGATCTTTCTCCGTGTCCTCATACTGATCGAGGTAGTTTTTAAATAATGTGATTTGACTTTTAAAAGTCCGACGCTTCGATTTTAAATCGCGAATACGTGCGCTAATTCGATCGGCCGAATTGCCAGACACACTCGCGGTTGCACTCGGATTCGGAGTCGACATTGTCATAATCGAGGTAAAAGGGAAACGAGTAAGACGAAGGAAATTGTGAAGGAATTATCAGTAACTTCGTCACAGGCCTACCTTGACCGACGTGGCTGTTGGATGATCTCGAATGAATTGATCCGATGTCTGGTCCACGTGGTGTTGCCATGAAGAAGGTGATCTCGGTGATTTTCGGCCTCGAAAGGACGATGATGATGTGCCGGAACACGCTCACTGAAGGAATCACGTTGTCGGTACGTGCGTGCTACACTCCCGATCGTGTATCCGGCTCGAAGGACCAAAAACTATGGTGCGTCGCGAAATGCACCTGAT
>NW_017163435.1:0-186 GCF_001652005.2 Ceratina calcarata | reverse complement strand
AATCGATACGCCAGATACTGGTCAAACTGATAACATGAATCAACGTACTCGTCGATTAGTGATTACCTACAAGATTCAGTGACTATGTCATGGGAAATAATAGCTCTAATATAGCTATGATTGGTGAAATAGAAGATATTTCGGTCACTGAAGCACTGAAGGATGAAAAATGGCGTCATGCAATGT
>NW_017163434.1:0-225 GCF_001652005.2 Ceratina calcarata | reverse complement strand
TATTGGCATTACTGCATTCCTATATTACCAGGGGATTTAAATCTGATTTCGTAGGCATTTAAATGTGACATTGAGTTAATAAATTGCAGAGATGATTAATTATAAATCAATGAGACAATATCGCATAAGATCGCAAAGATCTCAGGTTCATAGTCAATTAATTTATTAACGTTGCAGCTATACTGCCTGGGGATTTAAATCTGATTTATCAGCATAATCATTGAA
>NW_017163433.1:0-225 GCF_001652005.2 Ceratina calcarata | reverse complement strand
GTCGCCCCTTCCCCTCGCGCGTACGCAGCGACAGTGCACAGGCACTAGCCGCAGAAGCTCATCTAAAAGACTGTCTAGTGTAAGGCGCACGAGGAATGTTTGCGTTGCGACAGTTGGTACGATTGGTACCAAACCGTTCGAAAAGAGAGGAAGTAACGACCATAGGTCGTTCATCATTGATCATTCGACATTCATCATTCGAGCATTCGAGTCGAGATCCTTCGA
>NW_017163432.1:0-225 GCF_001652005.2 Ceratina calcarata | reverse complement strand
TCTATTGGATACTCATGCAAAATTTAAAAAAATTCTATAGAAAATGGATTTTGGGACTAACGTCCTTAACAGTGATTGGACATTGTAACGACGGCTCGGAGCATGAATTCTACAGAACGTCTCAGATTAATTATAAAAAACTAGCTGCACTCGGCGCGCCTACGGCACGCCGTTTGCATCTCGACAGTGGCAGTGTGGCCAGTGTGGTTGCGAAGTTCAGAGAGG
>NW_017163431.1:0-225 GCF_001652005.2 Ceratina calcarata | reverse complement strand
TAAACGGAACGAAACGTATATAAACGAAATGCTAACAGAAGATAACATAAACAAAACGTTTTAAACAAGTTTATTTGGGCGCGTTCTAAGAATTGGGGGAAGGGCAACGCTTTATAGTATGTACTATATATGATTACGTGGTATTTCAATAGAAAACGTCAAAAATATTCGTCGAGGTAAATCTAACTAATTGTAAAAATGGAAGATGAAAATCGAATAATAGAA
>NW_017163430.1:0-225 GCF_001652005.2 Ceratina calcarata | reverse complement strand
ATAAGAGATTACTGCATTCAATTGACTATTTTTCTCTCTAAGGCTAGTAGTATAAATCATTATTGGTCAGGCATAAGAGATTAATTGATTTAATTGAGTATTTTTCTTTCTAAGGCTAGTAGTACAAATCGTTATTAGTCAGACATAAGAAACCACTGCATTTAATTGAGTATTTTTCTCTCTAAGGCTAGTAGTATAAGTCGTTATTGGTCAGACATGAGAGAT
>NW_017163429.1:0-225 GCF_001652005.2 Ceratina calcarata | reverse complement strand
TTTCATCAAGATTTATCGTAATGCAGATTGAATTCAGTTTACGAAATGTTTATTTAGAACGGAGGAGAATGGAAGATAAAAATTAAATAGACCACGAATTTATTTAAGTAGGCCGAATTATAAGTTCCAAAATATTTATCAGATGAAAAAAAGGATGAAAGGTTGACGACTGATGAAAAGTTAGACTTAAGGAAAATATTTGTACTAATTTTATGACATAATCGT
>NW_017163428.1:0-225 GCF_001652005.2 Ceratina calcarata | reverse complement strand
GAAGTACCTTCAATCCTGCCTCTTCGGCCTGATGAAATCAGGATTATATTGTTTTCTTTTTAAGGGGAAATGCTTTATGCACACCTCTAGAAGACGGATGTAATGTGGGACTCCACAGGGAAGGGATAGCCTGGGTTACCCACTAGAACCCCTTGTACGTGACTAGTTTTGAACGTTCTGGATACATTACCACCAGAGAAACGATCCTCTGTACTCGTTTCTATT
>NW_017163427.1:0-225 GCF_001652005.2 Ceratina calcarata | reverse complement strand
CGTTATACCTCCAACGTATTTATTTCGTTGAAGAATGCCAGTGTCTGACTGAGCACCGTGCAATCCCGGCGAAATACCCGCTAAATCCATTTCTGGACGAGACTGGGGTCCTAAGAGTCGGTGAAAGACTTAAACATGCGGTAATCGCGTGGGACACGAAATATCCGATGATACTGCCGAAACATAATGTATCAGAAATGATCATTCGGCAGTGTCATCTAAATA
>NW_017163426.1:0-225 GCF_001652005.2 Ceratina calcarata | reverse complement strand
AGCGGTCACCCATCTAAGTACTATCCGCGCCCAATGCTGTTTAACTTCAGTGATCAGGCAAGAACTGGTGCTTTTTTTTTTTTTGCGAGAATAGTCTTTTTATTTAGTCAGGTACAATTAACAGATAGAATCTTGTATTATAAAAACATCAATAAAAATGATACTTATACCTAAGATTGTACACTCCCATTGTTCCTTACATTAGGAAAGACTCCAAGAATGGTG
>NW_017163425.1:0-225 GCF_001652005.2 Ceratina calcarata | reverse complement strand
CGCTGAATAAAATTTATTATTAATGGAATGCCTATTTCATGCACTTATGAGGAAATTAAATAGTATAAGACACAAAAACTGCAAGTAAATATACAGAATATCAAACGCAAAGTGCACATTGTAATGTGTAAAAGATAAAAGACAGTATTAAAACTCACGTTTTCTCAAACTGATCCCACAAATAGTTTATTTCGCTTAAAAATCCGAAATTTAATTATTAATTAA
>NW_017163424.1:0-1204 GCF_001652005.2 Ceratina calcarata | reverse complement strand
CTCGCCTTGCCTCGTTTGCATTCATACTCAGATGAATACGCGGCTTTAGGGCCCATGTACGTTCGCAGTGATCTCACTCTTCCCGGCGCATCCGCAATAGGAATTTGCAGTATCAGCAATTTTTGAAGGTTGCGATAGTCCCCCTCTCTCCGTAAATCGCGTTATCGCCTGTGTACGTTCGCGATGATCCCCCCTCTCACCCCCCTTCAAAAAAAAATGTAGTATCAGCAATTTTGGAGGTCACATCGCGTTAGGGCCCGTGTACGTTCACGATGTTGAAAAATGCAACATCAGCAATTGCTTGAAGGTCGCACAAAATCGTTGATTCAGCAATTTTCAAGGTCACCGAAATGCTGAATCAGCGATTTTGGAGGTCGTACACGTGCGCTTCCCCCCTCCCCACACCCCCGCGCGCCTACAAAAATGCTGTCAGCCTCCCCGCCCCGCATCCCCCTCAGCACTCCCGGGTTAGAAACCGCCTACTACACCTACTGTAAAGTATAAGTAAAAATGATAAATAAAAATTCATTGTTATTGCAATCTGTAACTTGGAAAATATTTTCCGTTGTAGTCCCTTCCCTCTGCCCCATTTAATGCGCATACCTCGACTATGTAAATTGTTGAATAAACAAAAAAAGAAGTGATGCGCCCGGGTTTCGAACATACGGAGCTTCGAAGGCTCCGAGCNAAAATCAACGAAGTACTAAATGAAAATATGAATCTTCAATTAAAAATGCTGACGAGAAAATTAAATCGAATTTTGTGCTTTCCTCTGAATTATTAATTAATAAAATCGAATTCTGTGCTCTTCTCTAATTTATTATTTATCGTGAGTGTACAGGCCCTCCACGAAGGAATCGGGAATGGGAAAATTCTGACACTGAAAGCGAAAAACGAATCTACTTTATAGGAAATACACCCGGATACATTATCCGACGTTCAAGGATAACCAGTCCCATAGGAAACCAGGCTCACCCGGATCCGTTCCGCAGTTCACTTAAGCCGAAAGAAATGGATACTTAACAAGGCTCACCCGGATTCACTCTACATTATCCGACGTTCAAGGGTAGCCAGTCCCATTTTACTTAGAGCCAAAGGAATGGATTAATGATGCAACTCTAGAACGGAATTGCAAAACGATACCACTCAATACCAGTGTACGGCCTTCCTTAATCAGGTATTAAGAGGGAAGATTTTCGACACT
>NW_017163423.1:379236-387822 GCF_001652005.2 Ceratina calcarata | reverse complement strand
AAATTGATTTCCTGGCATCAGATAATCTTGGATCTGAAATAGAAATTTTATTAGAAATATATAAAATTAATAGACAAACAATTAAATTACGCTTTTAATAACTCACTGCTACTATAATTATTTTGCATTAAGTTATTTAAAGCGTAACAAGAATTAATTGTCCGTCTATTCATTTCATTTCTAACACAATTTCTATTTGAGATCCAAGCTAAGTTGGGATATCAATTTAAATTAAGAATCACATTCTTTCACGATGAGTTTTTAATCAACGAACTATGCCTAATAGATTTTTAATTTATCAAATTTAGTTTACTCACGACAAATCAGCTCAGGACAGCACTTTTCGTGATTATGCCTATAGAAGCAATGATTCCGCTCAAAAAATGCGCAATGGAGATACACGCACCAGAAATTGGCACTGTTCATAGAGAATAATAACGAAATTACGAAAGATGTGATAGACGAAAATAAATAATATTCTTGCTTTCAAGAAATATTCAATTCTTTTATTCATTTCTCAAATACTGTGAAATCTTGTATGTAATGTCACTGAAGCGAATTTACTCACGTTTGATTCTGATGTGACTCGCACGTACAAGCCAGATCGCAACGATTTGCGTCCTCTTTTCTCAGCTTTTCTCCTAAGCTATACTCATTGCCATTCAGATAGCATTTATCTTTCGATAAATTGTTTAAGAAACTGCAATTGTATGCTGTCGCGCAGCAATCGTCAGGATTTTTATAAATAGGAGCACAACCGAGGTCCTTGTAATATCTTAAGGGACCAGGACATTTTGTCTCGTCGCAGATCTCTTAGCAA
Organism: Ceratina calcarata; assembly: GCF_001652005.2. Classification (NCBI taxonomy): domain Eukaryota; kingdom Metazoa; phylum Arthropoda; class Insecta; order Hymenoptera; family Apidae; genus Ceratina; species Ceratina calcarata. The sequence continues at coordinate 387,002 of NW_017163423.1, read as the reverse complement.
TTGGAACGTAAACAAAACTAAATTAAATTAAAACTATATAACTATGAAAAGTTTAGAATCATCCCACGAGTAAAACTTAAAGATTTCTCACCTCGGTCTGCCACGTAAGCCGTCACAAGAATAAGTGATAAAAACAAGACACTTGTATTAATAAAACAGTGTACTTCAATCATCTTACAATTTAGAACTTATAATTGTGAACTGTGCACACGCAGTCCTGAATTTCGATTGCGCCCTGTCTTTTATGCGCACCTCTTAAAGAAACATGAAACTGAACGGAAATTCCAGGTTTCACCGAATGGGAGAAACCTGTTTCGCAACACCATCGACGATTTTTATGAGACGTGCACAGGCTCAGGATAAAGGGGGAAAACCGAAGAGGGAATCAAAAGGGATAAAAAATCATTGATCTTGTATAAAATTGAAGCGATTTATAAAACACTCTTATAAAGAATAGTAAGGAATATAGTGAAGGTCAGGGTCAATTAATAAATTGTCATAACTTTTATACGTATATCTTCATAAGAATGCTACATATATATTTTCAAACATAAGTCAAGAAAACAAACTAATAACTAAGTCTTTACATTCTACCATTAGTAATGACTATAATCGTTATCTTGGATCTACCTAAGAATATAGAAAATATATCACTAAACTGTGTCGTGCGAATTTAACCTTTGGTAAGCACTGAAACTTTGTGCATTCGACACAGTTTTAATATATTATTTAAAAATTCGCAGCCCATTAGATCACTCAATCAAGGATAAACCCACTGGAAAAGGGTGGGTGATTCCTGATGTCGCATTTGTCATCCGGAAGTCGTTGGCACGTTGGGATCGGTGGTATTTCGCAAACGCATTTCACGCAAACGGAATCATAATCCGTTGCCTGATTGAGTTCGTCACCGATGTGCATTTTCATATCACCAAACACACACATCTTATCTTCTGTAAATCAATATTCCAAAGTTATTATATAGGATGTTGGAGTAAATAGTTCAGCCATGTTAAGTGATAAATGAAGAATACGGTATTATGAATATAATTAGATGGGAGCCTGGTTCGTTAAATTTTTCAAAATATTTAGCTATAACTTCACTAGATTAATTAGTTGCAGTAATATGAGTAATTTTTTAAATAGGGGTGAGGCGAAAATTAAGGAGACATACGTATACATTAAATCAGATTAAAATTCGCCTCGCTCGCGCAACTCGTATTAAGATCTGAATTTACATGAAAAGCTTTGCTTGGTTCCAGTGTAAAATTTGTTTGATCGCGATAAGCCCCGAGATATTTCGGCCAAATCTCGTGCGAAGTTCCAACAGAATCCAATATGTTCTGTCTAGAGCCCGAAACTTGTAGTTAAGAACTTAAAACAGTCATAAAAATATGACTATTCGTTCTTGAAAGTTTCAAGCTCGATTATCGGTTTCTTTGTCATCCAACTATTTTATTGCATTGGAATGAAAATTAAAATAGATTTTATTATACTCTCTAATGGCTTATTAGATTTTTTTCTTTTATGGGATGTGAAATTATATTGTTTAATAATATTACGAAGTGTATCTATGTGCAATGTAAATATGTTAATGCACAGTAAATGTTAGAAGAAGCGATGGAAGCATTAGTTTTTACAAGCATATTTTGCACGTACCTTCCTCAGAAATCGATTTGGTACTATCATGATTGTGGATAACTGAGTCGTTCGCGTTTTCTGTAAGAACGAAGTTAATCTCACTGACAAAGCTCCTCTAGGTACAGACTTACTCGACTTCTTTTTTAAAAGAAGAAACAATTTGTATTTGGACAATCATTATTTCAAACTTACGACATCTGGAAGCATAGTTGCAATCTTTCTGCGGGTTCTGGTTGTCGTAGAAAACGGGCGCACAATTCTTATAAATATTGTCGGCATTTCGGAACAAGGGAGTGCAATAAGAATTCTTCGGTTTCTTGCAGAACGGCTCGATGTTTTCACCTAAACGAGCGGTTCAATTTGTAAATTGCTACCTTCGATTCTTGTTTTATTAATATGAATAGAAATTTAACTCTGCTGGGTCAAATTGCAAACTCAGCTCTGATAATTCAGAAAATGCGATTTAAAATTGTAAACCAATTATCCAATGCGATTTCTTAAGTATTTAGAACGAAATTGGAAAATTGAAATTAATATCACTGATTATTTTAATCTGTATTAAATATTAACATTGTAAAAATTTGTTGAATTTATTATATCAGTCTTTATCTCTGTACCTGTGTACCCAGGCATGCAGTAACAGTTCAATTCGGGGTCAGATTTTGGACTAAAATATTCGCCATCCATGTAAGTTTTGCCGTCAACCTCACAGGTTGCCCTCGTCTCGCCTTCCGCTACTGAAGGATGTAAGATATATTTAAATCTATTGTTTACGTGTTCTAAGTTACGATTTAGATGTATGAATTTATGTTGGACAACGATCACAAAAATTTAATTATTGAACTAGGGGGATTCAGCATGACCGGTTTTAACTGACCTTTCGGTATGTATAATGTAAATATTGATCTAATTAGAATTACTTACAGCAAACCTCCGGTCCAAGACAACACGACTCGTGATTATTTCTGAAGAAACAATTTTCTTTCGGCGGGTAAAAACCACAATCGTAAGCCGCACAGATGAAAGCGGCACTGTTCGAAAAGCACAACAACGTATTAAAATTTAGACTGCCTTACACAGTGTGATATAATCATAAGTTTGATGATCTTATTCTTTTGACTAATTAGCATGAAGGACTTTTTAATTATACTTTTTAGTTAATTATTCGATTTATATTATAAATAATTATGTTCTCAATCGAAATAGCCTCTTATAATTATTAGAGATAATTCTGGATATCAGTTTCTTTCCAAAGTCCAGGTAACTTATGGTCCAGGGACAGATCGTATGTACTCACGTTGTATTATCGAATGATCTACACGTGCAAGCTATGTCGCAAGGATCCGCGTCCTCCGGTTTGAGCTCCTCCCCAATGTTGTACTCATGGCCGTTCGCGTAACATTTATCTTTAGCCAAATTCTTTAAATGGCTGCAATCGTATTGGATGGGGCAACATTCACCGGGATTCGCATACACTGGTTTACAGTTGAGCGCTTCGTAGTATTTCAGAGGACCGCGACACTTCGATTTATCGCAATCATCTTTGAAACAAGGAAAAATAAATGAAATCGTTCTATGGAACTCGTCAATATGCGAGGACAAAGAGCAGAACGTGATAATGTTTGACAGTAAGATAAAAATAAACATTCATTTTTAATTGATTTCATAAATATTTGATAAAAATTGACAATAAGGAGAAATTAATTGTTAATAAAAACTATTAATTTAGGTAAAGATTTTTAGTTTTCTTTCTATTTTCACAAACGAGCGTAAATCGTTGCACCTTGTCATCGTGAAGTCGGAGTGTTAACTGTCAACGTGCGTGTTTCTCGCGCTGTGATCGTGCCGCGTTTCTTATAGTCTGTCTTGTACCGAAGAGAAACATTGAACTATGCCACTAGGTGGGAGGATCGGTTATTTTATCAAATCGTTTCTCGCGAAGGACGCCGCGCCGATGAAGGCACACAATGTCAGGAAGTAAACGAAGAACGTGACTCATAGAACAATAGAGAAACGAATATCGTCGAAGGATATCCTACATGTATACTACGAATCGAAAGTGGGAATCCTTGAATGAAAATTAATCGAGCTCGTCGACTTTATGCTAATTATTATGAAATAAGATCAGTTTTATATTTCAGTGTTTCCTGAGTAAAAAATGTTACGGTAGAACTAGAAATAAATCAGGTATTAAGAACGAATCAATTTTAATTTTTCCATACAGCACTTGAGAAATCTTGAACAATTTAAGAATTTAACATTTTGTTAGAATTTTTAAGAATTTAACAAATCGTAACTTATTCAATACTTCCAAATTAATTTTCAATCTGCCCATAAACTGATTTGTTCGGCTCGTCTTCTTTCTCCTCAGCCCCTTCTTTCTCTTGTTTCTTATTATTTATCGGTAGACGTCAAACGAATTGGAACTTACTGCAGCTAACCATTATTACGGTAGATAGGTAAGTAAAGACTTTGCGAAGAGGGTTTGAGACCCGAAGAGTCGAAAATAATTCGTGTTAATGCCCCAAGAAAATTGTTATTATGGAATTCCTTGAGCAATTTCCAATAATGCAGCTAATGAAACTTTGCGACTCTCTTAAAGCCCGCCGGCGAGAAAATGAAAATTAACTTTAATTATTCCCTTCCATTGTATTTTGTTGTGATTATCTCATTTAGTTATGAAAATCAGTATAGTTTCTACAGATAATTCTGTCCACAAATCTCATTATTTCCAAATAGAATTATCGCATAATGCATTCTTTTTATGGTAAAATCAAGTATTTATTGTTTTTAAAAATATCTCAATAGCAGTTAAATGATCAAAACAAACCCAATGAAAATAAATTAACTTCAGAATATAAATGAATCCAGTAAATTGGAGATCACAAGTAACGTCCATATGTCTTTACATAATTTGACGTGTTTCTTAGAACAAGTCATTATTGTACATCCGTTAACTCTGATAAAAATACTTTTAACGCAGCTTAAGAGGAAAATGGAAACAAGACGTTATGCGTATTTCACAGATTATATAATTTTCATTTGCGTTTACGTTAGTATGTGTACTAATCGCTATGCTATCAAAATTTATTATCTTTTATCACATTACATTTTTGCGGGAAATAACCGCATTGGAAATTTATAATATCCGCAGTTTCAAAGAATAGTTGCTAAAAAAAGTATTTGTACATATACATATACTTAATAATCGAATCGTTAATTACATGTGACTTATAAATTCTGTATACTATAAACTGAGAACAAATTAAGGAAAAAATAAAAAATTGAAAATCATATTGTACCAAATGCAGTTTGAAAAATTCGTTGCTTCGACGTTCCAATAAAATCGTCCTTGACCTCGTTCACAGACTTTCTAGAATTTCATGGCAGACAACGATAAACTCCGTGAAAACCATATTATGTACCAGCAAGTTTTATTATTCCTTAACTTACAATTAGTCAAAGAACCAACAAGCAAATATGCTCTTTAAAAATTAACCCTTCTGCGTACTTAGTACTTAGAGTGTAAACGTTTTACTTAGAAACAGGTCTTCCTATATAAAATAGTTACATATAACTTCTTTCATCTTTTAAATACTTATCCAAATGTTCCGTGTTAAAATTCATGTTTGCTAATACATAATGATGCGGGTAGAACGATACGAACGGGACTTTAATTACTCTTTCAACACTTCTTATAAATTTTGCAATGTGATTTCACTCTTATTTTGCAATGAGATTCAACACTCTTATATTTTACAAAGAATTTTTGTATTTTTTCTTGACATATTTGTATTTTTAAACATATCAAAGAAATTATAAAATAATAAATGTTATCAATCTAATCTAATAACTAGACTGCGAATGTTTATGCATTTATGGATATTTCCAATAATAATTTAGAGAAATACATGTGGAATAATATGTAAGGAAATACAATATATCCAAAGTGAAATACAATTTACAATACTTAGAGGAGAAAATAAATGTTCATATGAATTACGGTTTTTTAATTTTATTCATAAAAATAGGAATTTGCATAAGTACCCGCAATCTACTCATAACACTGCTATTAAAAAAAGTACATTTATGTCTGGCATACTAAAACAAATATGTATAGTGTCGCCTTTACGATCCTCAAAGAGACGAACTTATTAAAAATTGAAGGCAAACTAAGTTCTTCCTGCCTCTAAAGGCAGAAACAATAATTGCTGAATCTAATATTCCGACATGCTATTTTATCTGTATGTTCCTAAAAGATTGTAATCATCACATATGAAAAGAGTTTCAAATATTAATTGTATTAATTATACAACAGATGCAGCTGTAATAAACCTCATTGAGGTGTGACAAGCTTAATCCTTTCACTACTACTGGGATATATACGTATGTTCGATGAGATCATTTCTCCTTATTGTGGGACACAATTCAGTATTAGTATGCCAGAGCCATGTCCCACTGGTTATTAAGAGCTTTATTAGTGTTCGAACCATGTACAATGTACATTTTGTAAATGAAAGCTTAGCAACCAGTAAATGCAAAGAAATAAAATTGGTAGTGGAAGGTTTAAATAAAAACAAAACAGATGATGAAGAGCTGACTAGAAACGTCTCAACAGAATTTCAAGAATTAGGAAGCACAGTCTGCACGCTTCATTACGATGCGTGTAGATTTAAGCAGAGCTCATGTTCGACGTTAATAATAATCCACGGATCATTATTTCGGGCGGCAAGTATACGTGTTCTGAATGTACATGTATAGTTAATTGCAAGAAGACGAACTCCGAGTACGCTTCTGTTGTAATTCGAACATAATTACGTCGTTTCGTCCTTCCCAGGTATGAATAATGATCACGTATTTACCTCGAAGGAGGATTCAGCCGTTATAAGGTAAAACGTAATATGAATCGCAATCCCAAAATATTTTCAGTCCACGAACTCACTGCACTCCGTAAATATCCATTGATCTACTCAAATTTAAGTATGTTCATTATTAATTACGATAGATGATATCTAATTTTACTTTCTATAGAACTGCAGCTTTCGAATCAATATCGTTCTACTTAATGAATGTAATTTTCATAAAATAATTGACCAATGGGTAACGAAATAATTATTAGGGCCATTTTTCGGTGATTATCACGTCCCCGCTATCTCTGAAAGATGGAACACGAAAAGTCGATATGTTGTGGCTTGAACGTCGCGCAGGCGTCCTTCAGGGAAACGTCCCCTGTTTTACCCCGATTTTTACAGATAATACAACATACTATTACGTTCAGGAAAGATTCTAAACAAGATATTTTCCACATTTAGAGAAAGCGATATTTTAATAAAATATACCTCAGCATAATCTATCATACCTCTGCAAGGTTAATAAAGCAATATTTAAAGTAAAAAATAATGGAAGGAACAATGATAAAATATTTATAAGTAGTGAATAATTTTTTATAGAATTTAGCATAAAATGTACATAAAGCAAGTTGTACGTTTTTGATTCACATGGAAGACTCACGGGCAATCGATCGCTTCGTGAAAGAATATTTCCCTGATGTATTAAATCCGCTGTCAACCACAGAGGGAATTCCAGAACAATTTGCGGTGGTTCTATATCGGAAGGGTCAGCGTACAATATACTGAGAACTGTGAGTGAAGATTAAGTACATAACAGGCATGATAAACAAACGTTGATGGAAGTTATTACGTTAATTCATTCATTATCTTAATCGAGCTCGTTTTGCTTAAACAATTCTATTGTATTTCGCGTAGTTTGTGGAAGCGAAGGAATCGTTAGTTATGGATACTTTCATAACTACAAATAAAATGGATGTTCAACAATTTCTAGACTCTCATGTACCACACGTGTCACTCGTCTCACACACACGCTTCCACGTTCAAGACGCATCACCATTTTCATTGACATGAGAACCCTCCTTGTATTAGATTGCCTCAGAAGTTTCTTTCGCTTTTATTAATAAATAATGATTATGTCCTGTTGTTGAATTATGTATGATCCATTCTACTTTATTAAGCTTCTATATCCCTCCGGAAGTAGCATAATTTGTTGTTTGGGGTTTGATAATAAAATATTGTTTTAGATTTATTTTATATCATTTATTAAACCTTTTGGCC
>NW_017163423.1:367762-378755 GCF_001652005.2 Ceratina calcarata | reverse complement strand
GTAAAAAAATATGTAATACGGGGAAGGCAAAACATACAAGACATGTAAATTTCTGTTTTTCGTGAAATAAATTTTATTTAAACTCGAGTTCAAACATTTTCCAAGCTAAATTGTACGGTATTATAAAATCATCGCGGTACTCATATTTCTGCCTCTATTTTTCTTTTTAAATGAAGACATTCCGGGAGAATCTAGTTTGCCACATTATCGAAGTAACTTCTTCTCGTTTACGTATCGCATTCTGGGCATTTCCAAGTGAAATCCGCTTTTGACGGGCGGCTCGATCCAATCAGTAAACACCGAGAGAAATTAAGGTCTTCCTCGCCGAGAAAGAGAAACGCAGAAAGAGGATCAGAACTGATTAAAAAAAAAGAGAAATGGCGGTGCAAGGGTGGTAATAAAGGACACGCTTAGCGGGCCATTACGCGGGCCATAATAGGGATTAAATTTAAGCAGCCGTTATGCAAAATTGCGTTACTTTTCGGCTATCTTCCTACACTATTCTATGAATTCTCTTATATGTTATAAATATGCATAATGTTAGTTCAAGAAATATCATTAATCTTTACATAAGGACGTAGAGTGCATGTACGACGTTCGACGCGCGAGGATTTTAATGATCCGCTATTAAAATATCTGGGTCAATCTGAAAATACAACTGGAATTATTCTTCGGATATTAAAGTTTTTAATCCCTGAGAAATTGCGATATCGCGTGACTCACTCGTGGAACAAGCACAAATCTACGTTTATAGGGCTTTGAATTCATAAAAAAAAAATACGTAAACTTGTGCTCATTTTTCATACGCCCGCCCACGCGGCCGAGCTTTTAGTTCTCAAACTGCAAACTCGCCGGCCTTTTCATTCGGTCGCGTTGCAAAGCTAGCACGTGCGTAAAAGTTTTTAATTCATGCAAACACATTTCTTAAAAAAAACTATCAACTAACTAACTTTATCACGGTCCTGGATATCGTACATGCGATGTACAATTTTCTGTTTTATAAATATTCATGTTTGGTAGAGACTTGCGCTGTGTGCCCTGCAGGAACCGTCTAAAAACTGATGGCAAAGCGAGTTACGAATGTTTCAGAAATCTGAGTTATTCAGTGGGACAAAGATATCAGCACGGTGAAGGATATTCCAGGTGCCTCGAAAATCTAGGTTACCCAGAACGGCTAAAATATCTGGAACGGATACAACATCTAGGACGTTGGAGATGTCTAAAATATATAGAGCACTTAAAGTATCTAGATCGCATGAAGTTTCTCAAGTACTTAGGGCACACGGAACGTCTTTAATGCCTCGATTATGAGGAATACGCAGACGTACTAACAACATCTAATAGCAGAGTGCCTAAACACATATGGCAGCTAAATCACGTTAACTACCTAGCTACTTCGTAAACTGTTCAGAAGGCCTTACCTAACATATTCAGGAAACCCGAAATGTCTATAATACATCTATAATTATCTTTATGGTACTAAGCATATGCTTACAGAGTAGAGTAATAAAATTCAGTAAAACAAGTAATGCACAAATTCACTTCAGGGTTCTGTGTGCAAATAAGTGGATAAAAGAGAAGAGCAACGAGACTGTTTCTCGAAATCACGTTAGATCGGTGAATAATTTCGAACGGAAACACCCTGTCGCGATCGGGGAAGGTGAAGGAAGGAACTGGCGAACGAAGCAGAACCTTTTCTTTTTCGTCGCAAGACGAATCTTGATTAATGGCGCAAGTTTCCAGCAGAGACGTCGGTTATGGCCCGGAATTTATAATGGGAGGAATACATTAAAATGGTCTACGCGAATGAAACTCGGACCCCCGGATCGAGGGGAGGCCATTGTCCCAGGCGGTAATCATGGAAAAATAATGTCGTTTCTGGCGTAATTAGTGCCTCATCTTTTGATCGATTGCGACGATTAAGCTTCGGTGATGTCGATCGAGTAGAAGAAACCGCGTTTTGTACCTAGCTAACTTTAAATTGATCATTACCCTCCGGTGGCGATCTGGTCGCGATTATGCATTATGAATGATCACTGCTTAATACTTATGCGAACATAGCGTGTCTTCTTCCACTAGTCCGTTTTTAAAAGTATATTTAAAAGTATATGTACACATTCCATTTCGCCGAAGATAGTTGAAACTCCATTCGCTGAAGATGATGTTAAAGTTCCATTCTGAGTTTTATTACATGGTTACAAACATTTAGCATAATATCAAAATATTTACTTAGTGAAATTCCGCACTATAATATTTAATCTACTCGATAAAGTAATTTAAAAGGTTGTTTGATAAAACAACTTACATAAAACCGAACATCTGTATGACCTTTGCCAGTTAACGAATACGTAAAGATTATCAAACGTCTGCCACGTAAGAATAAATAAATTAATCATATCTTAACTATTATTCGAAAACGACAAACACGATTGTACAAACATATTTACATTTTCAGAAATGGTCAAAGCTCGCACAGATTATAATTTCGATAATTCGCTATCCGTTTTCGATATGCTATGGTTATGTGATTTCACGTGAAAAGCATCACTCTATGAGTTCATTTCAGCCATTCTGTTTTTGGTTGAGATTGAATGAAGAGCGCGGGACTTACCTTGTAACTGCTGACAGCGTGCGCGCCATCGTAGATGTAAAGGTGGTCATTGCAATCCAATTGCAGCTGGTCGAAGCGGAGCATGAACCGCTGAAGGATACTGTGCGTTTGGAAGGTGATGGTGCAGTCGACGTCTTTCTCGAGCTGCGAGATTAGTACGGCACCGTCTATCTTCCTGTACACATCTCGCATGTAATTCTTACTGCACACATCGTTTATCTGAACTGTAATCAGAAAAGGTACATCAAGTGAGATTACTAAGCTGGGCCACGTACAATTGAACCCTCTAACCATAGTTCGGTTTGGTAAATGCACAGCGGGCGAAATTCCTATAAACTCACGTAAATACACTGTGCCTTCAGTATCGATTCTTTTTTGTAGTTTCATAAAAAAACCGTTTGCAGTAACACGCAACGTTTGTTATACAACGTTCATTTGTCATTAGCAATTGAAATTTTACAACAATTTGAAATGTACTCGATCGATCGAATGTTTTTTGGTTCAATTGTGACTGTTCTGTTTTACGCTTTGTTATTTTTTAATTTCCATTCGTAGCTGGTTCTCTCGTTATAATTTTCTCCAAGTTACTGTGCAGCATACAATCAGAACAATTAATTTCTTTTCCAGTTTTTCTATTCGACTGTCCCTTGATTTTAAAAATAGTAATTATGGCTTGCTCATATTCATTTAAAAATTTCCATTTCGCCATTCTTCCTAGTTTCATCGAGATAATTATCACGTTCTAAACGCGAGATAATTACAGAAAAATCGCACTTGCAAATATCAGAGAAGAAACAGTCCACGTATATGAATAATATTCATATGAACTAAAAACGAGATAACTACACAAAATTCGCTGTTTCAAACGTCAGAAAAAATAAATATTGCATTAATATGAATTTCTCACTCGTATAGTTTACTAAATACGTTTCACTACGCTAATTAATATTACGCATAGATACAAAAAACTGTGACGCAAGTATATCAAAATAAAATGCACCATCTTGACAAAATTATTTGGTTTTTCTTATTTAATTAAACAGAAAAGTTATTAACTCCCAAAGTGCGTTTATACGAAATGCACTCGTCGAAAAGTAGAAAAGCAATTGTCAAGTGGAAAATTGTATTTTGTCTTATTAAGTTTTCATGGTTCGTTTTCAATCGGTTAATGGTATGCAATTACGGTTCATCTATCCTTCAAAACGTTTTCGGCGATTCGCTTAGAGAGTAAAATGGACTGCGAATGACGATTGTGCCACGTCTCAGTGCTCGTAACCTGGTTGCATTGATAAGGAACAATTTTATCGACTTTTAAATCCAGCCAAGTGCACCAGACAACGAGGGCCCGGTGTCTGTCCCGGCTGTTGGCAAGCCAGGTCGAATTATCCAATCGATTGACGACCGATTGATTCGCGCATCGCCGGGATAATAGCCTTGAATTCGATGCGCTCGCGATTTAATTTCGGTCTGCTGAATTCCACGCGATATCGAGGGATAAGGAAAAAAAAGATGTTCCAACGTTGCCTAAGTGTTCGCGTTACGTGATACGACGCGCAAGACGTCCAGTCTGTCGACTATCGAGTTAAATACCCCTAAAGTGGCGCGCCGGTTGACGATATCCAAAATCGATTTTACCCGCGCTAAAAGCACAGTGCTCTGGTACAGTTTCAGACTCCTGGTTAAACTGCATTTACTTACGCATGAAAAATGGAATTCACAATATTCATTTTATGGAACTTGTGAAATTCTGGTTGAAAACTATCGTCCGTGAACGAATTCGTTCCATATGTAATAAAAATTTTCGTATTTTCCCGGGAACACTGTGGCGAAATCAATTTTCACTTGCCACATGAATTATGTATACAATACCATGACAATTGTAAAATTAAATACAAGTACAATCAACTAGCATCCCGTCACGACTTCACTAATTATCGTACATAGGATTCAAAATGTGTAAAACAGAAGGGAGGTTTTAGTGGATGATTAGGGTAAAATCCTGAAGTTGATATGGGCAACCCTTGTGAGAGTAAACCAAATCTGTAACTCATCAAACTTGAAAAACATTGAAAAGTACATAAAAGTACATAAAAATGCTTTACCTCAGTAAGGAGTAAATTTCGAAAAATCCATAAATTAATTTTATCGAGTTGATTACGTAATATTTTAGAGCAAAGATCTCTCGGATACCTCATCGCGTTAAAGGAATATTGATAAAACGGTAAAAGCTATTTTCACTCTTTTTCGACTCAGTAATTATTCATAATAATATTCTTTGCTTTAGAAATATAGTTCTAGGGTATATGAGAAAGCTACAATTTCGTCATGATTACTTCATTCGTTCTTCAGATTTTTACTACAAGAAACATTCTGGGAATTTTTAGAATCACTTCAAAAGTCTACCTCTTTTTCTTTAATTGCTTTTAGAAACAACTATTAACTGTTCCATTAGCTTGTTAAACTCTTTATATGTAAAATAGTTTAAAGTAAAATACTTTAGTATTAGTAATATTATTTATAGTTTATAGTAAAATAAACCAGTAATGAGATGACCAATTAATAATGGTGCAACGTATAAACAACACGTGTAATTCACATATTTTTATTTTAAATAAGAGACAAAATAAATAACCGAAAATGTGTTCTGGCGTAAAATAGAAAGTGTCAAACTCTTGATTCGCTTACTTGCGAAACTGCTTGCAATTCCAATTTCTACGCAACACAGTTATTCCCTCCCTTCTCGACTTTGTCTCCGGCGTCCCCCGACTCACGGAGCAAATGAATCGTAATGCGCGCGTGGGAGGGCGAATTAATTCGTGAATTCGATAAAACTCGCGCCCCACGACAATTTCACGGATGAAAGTCGGTAAAGGCGCGACGGGACGAGGACGTCGACGCGACGCGATGCAAGGATTCGTTTCGGCCGGACGGGTGCGAAAATAGAAAAGACTGCGAGAGGGCGAAGAAACTCGATTGAAAAGTTTTTCGTTGGCTCACGTTGCTTCGGGCAACATCGCGTCGTATGCTACGGCGGCCATGAGATAGTTTTCTGCATGGCGTGGTTGCAGCTGCAGCCTCTACTCGAATATGGGCCGAGAGCATTCCCGATCAAATCCCATCTTCCCGATGAAACTATGTCAAGCCATTATTAACGTGAAATGTTTGAGAAATGATTGTTTATCTTGAACCATGCGGATCGTATCACTATATCGATTTTTCGACAGTAGAACAATATTTATTTCTTGAGTTATCGTACAATCGTCGTTCTGCTGTGTATAAAGAAATAAGTCGCATTTGAATAATTAAGAAGCCACTTCATTAATCATCCTTATGTTGTTTCTAGTTTTAAGATAAACGACCAGCACTTCACATTGTGCATAGGTGATGACATTAATCATATTCGTTAGTCGTGGAGACTTAACAGGTGTTTGATTCACGCGCATAGCTGGTCATAATTGATCGGTATACGAGTCGCGACGCACAATTGACGCAGAAGTGCTTATGTACATCCAGCGCTCGCCCGTTGCTAATGATAACGACGCGACAATGCAAGTCGTATTCGTGAATTCGCTTCAGCAACGTTAACCGCGACGTGGACGGCCATAAATTTTCGGCTCACGGGGAAAAAGTTTCTCTACCGGAAGTTGACCTCTGATCCGTGAAACTGGAGGAGCTGAAGAACGTAAGTGCTATTTCCATGACGAGAATTACGTTTTCTCGCCCTCCGTACTCAATCGCTCGAGCGACCGCGAGACTATCTACAAGGGGGATAAATAAAATGATAAAATTTCCTAACAAACCGAACGGACGAGCTGTGAGAAAGAATACGAGCAGAGAGAGAGCGAGCGAAAAAGACTGTGACAAGGGAAAGAGTTGGGGGGGGGGGGCAACAAAAGGAAGAACGAGGAAAAAAATTAAATCGGCCGCAGCATGCCGTATGAAGAAACGACCTCTCAAAAGGGAACTTTGAGACGGAACTACAAAGAACTTTCGGGTCCCACGGAAAGTCGCGAGCAAAACAAACCGGGCAAGGGGAACAGCGGCGTGGCGAAGAAATAAGCAGGGGAATGGAAATATAGAGGAAGAGCGAAAAAAGAAAAAAGTCGGTAGGAAGAAAGAGAGAGAGAGAGAGAGAAAAAGGAAAAGGGTGCACCCTTTGGCCATGGTCGTGCGCGTTAGCCCTACGACCCTCCAGCAACCACCAACTCCCTTCCCCTGTTTCCTCTCTCTCTATCTGTCTCTCTCTCTCGCTGGTTCGCGGCACCCTCGAGCGAGATTCTCCCTCGCGCTCTGGCCACCCTTCCCACTCGGCTCGGCTTGGTTCGCTCTCCCTCTTGGGACGATGTAAACTCGCCGCTCCCTCCGTCGATCAATATTACTCTCTCTCTTCGAGCGTGGCACGGCTCGTCTGAGCGGGAACTGAGCGCTATCATATTAAGTCGCGAAAAGCACTTTGGCTGCGAGCGGATACCGGCCGCCGCGCCGCGCCAACAAAGTTTTCTCGATTGAACAGGAGAGCCTCTCGCGACGATGACGACGACGATGACGACGCTACCCGGGAGCATGGATTTTATCTGGTACGGGCACGCGGGGAATACGACGGAAACAATGTTATCGCTGCTGAATGCGCGGACGGTACCCCTTCGAGAACCTCGTGATCGACGATCTTACGCCATCGAGATATATCGTTTCGAGGGCTGCGCGCGATCTGATAGGAACAGCTTCGCCGGAGATCGCTCCGGGAGCACTTTTTATAGATATAGGATTCTCTGTTGGTTGCGCGTTTTACTATGTGAGGCGCCGATTATTATATAGGCCACAGGGTGACGCGTTCAGATAGAAATACTGAATTAAGGTAGTTACTTGACTTTTCGAGATTTGGTAGCTTTTGTCATGTTTCATCCTCTGTTTATTATTACTGATAACTCTGACAAAAGCAATGTAAAATATGAGCTTTCCAGAATCAACTTCTAAAGATAATAAGATATAATAATAAGAACTAAAATAAGAAATAGAAAGATTTTCGGATTATTATGCATCCCTTTGGAAAGGCGAAAGTTCATTAGGATTCTTAAAATACAAAAGAAGTTCTTCTTTAGGTTTCCTTTTCTACATTAATATTACAACTGGTTTATTTTTCAAAAAGGTCCGCAGTCTAGTAATTATATATGTATAACTAACACTCACAGGTACTTTAGATTTTATTTCAGATTTTAGATCAGAAACGTAAATCGATGGTAATAATACTTATTTTAGAGTTCACTCTTTGGTTTTTAATATGCAGCCGGAAAGGTACATATTTTAATGAGCTTAATAACGGCCCTGTTATTGATACTAAAGATACATTAATTGGAAATAACACAGTGCGCCATAACAGATTTTTCATTTATGCCAATATCCATTAAGTGATTCTTATATAAAGAGTCTCTCATGCCAAAAAAAGTCCGGAAATTGCTCTATCACGTAACGTTCCCGAAAAATATCGGTTTTTGTAATAATGTATGATTATCGAAAAAAATGAGGTATTACGTGAAAACTAAAAGGGCGTGAAGATTCATTTGTTAATCAACAAATAGAGGAGACTTTCTATAATATATCGATGTAAACTACTTAGCTACTTTAGAAGAAGAATTGAAATAATAGATTTTAAGATTATTTCATTTATAAAGTAAATTCATTTTTTAATCAATAAGAGTATTTCTGCTGTTAAATTCGTATTTCGCGAACGCTACAAAAATCACATAGTGGACACTGCAAAAATATTTTTTTATTATACAATATAATCCGCATTATATGTATAGTGCAAAAGATTTTTAAGATGACAAAGCATGGAACGCACATGGAAATTTTCTACTTTGCTCTCGTTATTTTCTCTCGCATATTTCGCATTACATATCGGACGGATCGAACGCGTATTGTTAGAGATAGTACGCGCAAATACAGCCGCAGCAAATATCTGTTTGTCGCGTATGCCGGCGATAAATCTCGTTGAATAGATCGCCCCTGAATCGGGCCACTCATTCCTCTACCTCCTACGTACGTACGTACGTACGTATGTACACACGGTCAAGTGCTTTGTTTACGATGAAATACCGCGATCACGTAATCTCCGAGCAAAATTCATCCGAATGTCGCGTCGGATCGTCAGCTGTTAATCTCGGCTCATTGTAAAGAGACTATTTCCGCGGTTAAACCGTCTTTACAGAATTACGGTACGCGATAATGCTAAGACGAGTACATCCCTAAGTGCACATGTATGTACGTAGATCTAAACGAGGATGGAAAGAACTCTATAATAGACTCAAAACCAGCTTTGTTTCCATAATGCGAACATAATGACCCAGACTGCTTTTCCCTCCGGTTGTCTCTGATCCGAAGAAATTTCTACCTCTATGAATAAAGACCGCTGCTCTTTGTCAACGGCTTAACTCACAACAATAACTGTTATAGTGATCATTTCATCACTTAGCAGAATGAACATAAACGTTACAAGCAGATGAATATACTCATTTATCTAATTCACATTATCTCTAGATTGAACAGTGAAAACAGAATTTAGTTAATGCGACATACATGAATATAAAATACAGAGCAACTTTTCCTTGACTGTATCATTCTAGCAACCACTTGTCGATCAAACGTCAGAGTGTAAAAGCTCCCCTTCCCGCTCCGCGCGACCACGGAACACCCTCGAGCGGACGTTCACTCCGGACGCGTATGAAAGAGTCGTGGAATTAGAAATTACTCACAGTTATCGTTCTTGGCGTGAACGTGGCCGATGACCTGGTACAATGTCAGTACCAGCAGCAACGAGGCGCACAGGCTCCTCGCGAACGACATTCTCGGTACCCGGTTATCCTCGCACGCACCACATTCTACACGCGAGACGAAGCCTCGTGACGCATTCGGCGACCTCGGGGCAAGTTGTGCGAACGTACGCGCAGCGCGAGTATTAAAATCCGAGCGAGATTACGTGTATCGCTTTCGGTGATCATTGACCGCGAACCGGTGACGTCGAGGTCGCGTGAATACGCGAGCGTACGCCACGAGATCAGCGAGGTCTGGACGTGAGCCAGACAGAGGGAGCACGTCACGTTCGCCTTGGACACGTCGAACGTGAACGGCGAACCGCACCCCGCGCCGTGTTACGCGCGACTGACCGCCGCGGATTTTACGCGCGAACCCGCCTCGGCGGTCGGTCGTCGCGCACGCGTACCGATCTCTGGTTGAAAGGGTGTGGATGGATGGGGGTGGAAAGGGACCTCGACGTACTACGGCAACACCCACGCTCATTGTTGAGGCGAGTTAATGAGCGAAAAGATACAGGCTGCCTTTACGAGCGTATCGTAAAACCGCGTACTCACCTGCGCGACCTGGGTGATAAACTTTTGTTTAATTAACGTCAACGTGCCTCGGTTTATTTTGAAAATAACAGTTACGCTGTGGAACCCCTTCTATTTCATATTACCGTAGGCATACGTTTATCGAGACCGGAAAAAGAATGTTAATCCATTTAACTGATACATTAATCTATTGATATAAATATTGAATATGAAATAGTTTAAAACCGATGTATTGCAATTCTTTATGTAGACTTTAATTTCGTATAACGTTCATTTGAACTATGTATGTAAATAATTTTATATTTGAAATGATTATGCGTTTTCATTATTCTAGATATTCTTATAAGTTTTATGAAACAATTACTGAGATATTAAAAAGTAATTGAAATCCGAGGATGGTACCTTTTAGCGAATATTTATGAACATTTGTTTTCGTTATGTCGCATCAACGCATGCGTCTCATTTTTCATTGTTATTTGCCTCTCCAAACTTGAGACGGGCAACGACTAACTTCTGTTACCAACAACAATGTTGAAAAAGAAACAGTCGGGAACTTTTGCCGAGAACGTGAAACATCAACAAAAAGTTTCTCCAGATACAATACGTCTGTGAGAGTGCAGCTTTAAGGCCGGATGTAGGGTGTGTCCGTGAAGCGGCGCGCACCGTCGACGCAAAAACGCGTGCTTTCTCTGAAATATGGACTGCAGGGGTTCATAGTACGCGTGCCCGTTAAAACGTAATCGTTGCAGTTTGTTCTTCTCGATTGTCTCGGTCTTTTATAGTCTCTTACAATAGAAGGGTTCGATGCGAGGACACCGACCTTCCTCGACCTTTTATTTCTTTCTCTTTATACATATCCGAATGCAATGGAATCGGCAATAGACATATGAGCGACCTTCGACCTCCATACAAATACGCGATATTTTGCAATTGATGATGTATTAATTAATGATATTGTAAACAAATAAAAAATATAGAATTCGATCAGGAAACAGTGAAGTAGTAAATTAAAAAGGGAACTTTAACACTAGAACTACTG
>NW_017163423.1:366451-366827 GCF_001652005.2 Ceratina calcarata | reverse complement strand
AGGAATAATGCATAAAATTTTACATCAAAAGGACAAAAAAAGGATAAACTGTTTTAAAGGGTTAGTTATTTGTATATTTTAGAAAAAGTCGTACAAAATTTTAGAAAACGAAATGTATTAAGAATGTATAATGATCATAAGAAATACCAAACAAGTCATTTTAATTAGCCTTGTTAAATCTAATGTTACAAATCAAGTATTTTTGCGAAACATGGAAAACAATTATACCACTGAAATTAATACACGTATAATGTACTCTACGCATAAAATAATTAGCTAACAATCGATCACATTTTACGTGAAATTGACCGTCATCGATAGCCAGAGGGATAGAACCACGCAGAACACAGAGTCCTTTACTATAGATGTACAATTT
>NW_017163423.1:358541-364944 GCF_001652005.2 Ceratina calcarata | reverse complement strand
ACATATTTGGGGCTGGCAGATCAAATTTCCTCGACATTCTTTGCATTCGAAGGGAACTATGCAAAAATTGGTAATATTCAAAATTTAATTAAACTCTCTGAAGAATTTTCTCGGTTAAGTGAAATGTGAAAAACTCCTATATCTTAAATTCTCAGAGTACATTTTATTAATAAACTGTAAATCAATCAACAGCCAAAGAATTTCATAACACATAGATATCCTATAGATTAATTTTCTGAACAAATTTTCCTATTGCGATCAGAACATAAAGGAACAGTTATAAATACGTAATATCATTACGACTAGCAAGTGCTCCTCTCAGGGTTTGATTGAAATATATTGGAATTACATATTAACACTGTGTAGTCTCCTGACCTGAAAAGAATTGATTTAGTTCCGAAACCAGTCTCGATACCAAGCTTTTCATAGCTCTTAGCACGACACTAATAAAGAATTTAAAATACTATTTTGAGTGAAATTATTTTTAAACAATTAATAAATATTTATCTATTTATATTATATATATTGAATGTATATACGTATGTATTATAGTATATTATGTTATACATATATTATATATAAAATTAATAAAATATCCATGTATTAATATTATAATATTCACAGATTGTTATATTATTCTGAAATTATGCATTATGAGATAACATTTTTTTTCGTTAAACAAATATTAAAATGTTTTACTCTATAATTTTTTACACGTTACATTGTTGCTAATATAGAATAAATGAAATTGTAGAGACACGTCAGTTTCCGGGGACGAAAAGTAGCAACGAACAATTCCCGGGCAATGTAAATGAATTATGCTCGTTATCCTGTCGTATTAAGTTGTTAAACATAAGCGGCTAGCCGTCGCGTTGGGCGACCGGCATTCAGCGTGGAAGTTAAGAGAACTGGTTAGCCAATTTGCTAGACAATTGTTACCGTCATCAGCGACGCTTTTCACTCGGCGCACACCTAATTTCGCCGACTAGTGAAATCTGCCAACAGTCGGCCGCCACCTCGTGTCAGCCTCGTGTATAATAGCGAAAAAGGACCGAGGCGAAAAAGCCCGTGCAACAAAGTTCTATCCAATCCGTCACCGTGCTCGGAACTTCCTCGTACCGTTCGCTGTCCACAGGATTTTAAATTCCGTGCGGTCGCCGGCGAACAGAAGAACAGACAGCGGCCGCCGCTCGACCCAGCTAAGCAGAATTGCAAATGCCCCGCCAGGAACTTACTTCCCGGCGGAGGAAGTGCGTCGAAGAACCGTAGCGAATTTGAATCTCCGAAGTAACGTAAATACGATCAACATGCTTTATTGCAATTCCGTTCGTGATCTCGTAGACCAACAACCAAACCACGATGTACAACTGAGACAAACCATATTTAGTTTTGTTACTTAATACATAAACTTTTGTTATTTATTTGAACCACTTTAATGTCAACCCAATATTCAAAAATAGTTTTAAAAAATCGTATAACTGTAAATAAATTATTTAAAAAAAAATCATGCAGCTCTGAATAAATCCTGTTAATTGAAACCACGTCATGTTAAAATGAGGTAACGGTGTATTTTTACATTTCTAGCGAAGATATCGATATTAAAAAAATAAAAATACGTTATGAGATAAAGAAGAAAATATGTTCGACATTTGTCACCCAGAAAAATGAGCACCAGTATCACGATTTGAAGAGAATGGTACGATAGTAGCTTTAAATAAGACGCATTGATCTCAGTTTGCCGGATATGGCGCGGAAGGGAAGCGGCGTATTTTTTCTAGGTCGGAGACTAATGAATCGGAACGGGTGCATTGATGAAAATACACGTTTCGCCGATTGCCACAGCGAAGGAGGCTAAGTACACTCGAGAAATAAATACCGGCGTAAAAAACCGGTCTCGGGTCGAATCGGGCCAAGCCTAGCCTGACGATGATATTCAAATCGCATCCTTTGACGCGTCGGATCGTGAACGGAGGCTGGATTAACCGGTTCAATTTATTGTGCGCTCCTGCACAAATGAATTTAAATAAATTCATGAATTCAACCGGGATCCTTAAAAATAACCGGGTTATATCTCATGACCCACGCGATACAAATAATACACTCGACCAACTTGTCGGCGAGGTATTAAATCAATTGATACGAAATAAACTTGGAAGCAATTAGTCGGCAAGGCTGTTTGATATGGGTAGGTAATACGCTCGTTAGGAAAAAGATTGCACGAGCCTCTGGTTTCGCATTAAGCGAACCGTCATTATAACTTAAGTAGTTCCTTCAGCTACAATACGTACCTGTTATTTAAGCAGTTTTTATATAACGAATTCTGTGTCTTAGATATTTATTACTTATTTGTGATTTTAATTAGATTATCGTTATTCGAGTTTTAGTAATATCATTTTTTATAATACATAGCGGGGCAGGTACCGTCTGGAGCGCAGGTAATGGTGTTAAACATAAATGTTTCAGACATGTTTTAATGAGATGAACTCGATATCTTTTGTGCTCTCAGTTACGAAAGAATCATATCAAATTACGTCTCCTTCGATAGCATTCAACTTTTGTCTGAAACATTTTCCTCTAAAATTATTACTTACATAATCGCATAACATAAAATAAAAATATTAAACATAAATTTCTTAATTATATAATCATAATTAATTTACTATTTGTAGCACTATAGTGTTATTTCCTCTATGTGTGCTTTTCTCTCCTTTGAAATACTAAAATTGTAATATTGAAACGACAATGGCAGCATCTCCTTTATTAAGAGAATATAAGATGAACTCGTTTCACGAGAACGGCGATATTATTTCAGCTTGGGTACGGAATGAAATTAAGTTCTCGTTTTAATTATTCAGACCCGTTAAAGACTTTATGCGTAGCGCCAGTGAAATAAGTCATTTTCTGTCAGACCTTTTACGCGAACCTTTTACTAGTATCGTCCGTATTAGTTCCGCACAGTTCATATCTGAGTGAATCCACGCTATATGTATGTATATTACGCATGTGCTACTGCTTTAAAACTTTAATTTCGAAAACAATTAACGTTGTCAAAGCTTAATAGATAATCTGCTCTAATGGTTTTAGCTATGGAATTTCAAGCAAATACTTTGACATTTAATTGTCGATGATTTTAAACACTCAATGAATAAACAAAATATTGCACTGAGAACAATTGTATTGTTGTATATTAATAAAAATCTTTACATAATGTCATTTATGAATTCAAATATTTTCTGAATTGAATGAATTCAAATATTTTCTGAACTGAAGTTATTCAAAATGAAACGTAAAAAACGCACAGACTGCAATAAAATAAAAGTTTAAACGATGACAATTATTTTTCAGACTCTCCTACACTTCTGGTCGTCTCTTTTCCAATATAATTTTATGATCTTTTAAGAGGACTGCTTTCTGATTGCCAAATGATGTTGACATAGTACGTCCTAAGTAGAGAAAGGTATGAGTATTAAAATTTGTTCTAAAACTTTTGTTACAAGGTACTTGGAAAGAATAATATCTTAATATCAAAACGTGATTTCTGCTATGGTGGAAATACATAGGGTGTGCTATTACGCAGCTGACTAAGTTTATGGCCTTCCTTGTAACGACCATATTGTCTTATTCATCAATCGTATTTCATGTTAAAAAGAGGGAAGTTAAGGAGTATTGAAAATTAAAATTAATGTAAAAACTAAATTACAAATGGATTACTATTTTTATCGCTTTTATTAACTTTTATTTTTTAAAACGACGGATGGCCAATATGGCCGCCGTATGGAATGTACGTGACGAAAATGTTATGTAGGAGTCCAGGCCCTTTCTGGAAGGTCATTAGTAATTTATTTTCCCAATAACACAGAAAGGTGTGATATTACTACGTCATGATATAAAACAAAATTCACTTTTACACTGAGTTTGAGTTTTCACTGTATACTTAGTAAAATTTATGGTATACAATCGCGCTAAACTCTGGGATAGAATTTTCAATCGATGGCGACGGGTTAGCCGGTACCGACGCTTGAAATTGTCAACGTCTCGGCTGGCATCGTTACTTGGATAAAAAGTCGGTCTCCATAACGGTATTCGAGGATCGTAGGAGACCGGGTCGCAATTCGAGGCTTGAATTTAACGACGAGGCAGTCGACCGTAGAATTAACAAAGAATTTAGTTCAAAGAGGAAAATGTAGAACGACGAGGACCGGGTTGAAGAGTCTAGTATGAACTACTCGTGCATTTCCCCACCCTTACTTTTATTCTCCGCCACCCAATATTCACGTGTACTTTAATCGGAAAGGAAAAAGAGTGATGACTCTCCGCGAGGATCAAATTCACAGATACTAATTGATTTTCGTGAATAAAAATTACGTATTTTAATCATCATACTGCAGAATTTATGTATTTTTAAAAGAATTTAATATGCAGAAAATACAAGGAGTGAACACTGTATAAAAATACAGGAAACATCGAAAGCTGCGTGTATATCACTATATTTAAATGATAAAAAAAATTTAAATCACGTTTTTTAAATAAACACGACGAACGTTTTATTTCGAACAAAAATCTGCGTCATCTCACTATTTTATATTCTACGATTTCATTGCATCATGCTTCCTCTCTTTTTTTTTTATTATTTGCGACTGGTCAGGGACGGTTGACATCAGAATATAAAATCAGAATTTTATTCATGTAATTCCACGAGAGAACGAAAGCCAGGTTGAATTTGTTCGTAACGATGCAAGTCATATGGTGTGAGAGTTGTGCAAGCTGGAACTTCGGGACGAAATTTGTTAATTGGAAAATGAGCGCAGTCTGGCCACGCAGTGACGCAATTTTCGATTCACAACTTACAGCCGCTTGTACGTTGTAACCTCGTGTAAATTTTAAAACGGTGGCCTCAGGTGTTATCACTTGTCTATCGGCAGTTTTTAAAGAGTATTCACGATGCTTTAAGTGTAAACAGCTAAACTGCTACTAATCGTAACTCTGTTTTAAAATTAATGATTTGCCATATATTTAAATCAAAGCTGGATATGAGTAAAATTACTATTTTCCTCTTATATAGTTATTCTGTCTATTCGTATTATTAACAAACGCAGTTTTTTTCTAAAATTCCGGACTCTGATACTGTTCATTTAAACTTTTCCATGATTCAATCAGAATTTTGCCCGGGAACTCTTCCCCAATTAATTAAAATTTGTAATTCTAACAACTCAAACACAAAATTCACATGCAATTTCGGAAGCTATTAGCTTCAGTTCAAAACCTGCTAACTTTACTCGTTAACCATCTTTGTAGGTAAATAATTTTGATCAACAACTTGCCGCCTTCGTACATGCTAACTGCCTTTGGTTACTCCGCAACATTTATGACATGAAGATTAAATGTACTAAAATGCATTAAAGAGAGATATGCAACGGAAAAGGCTATCATAATTTAATGCTATAATAATATTTTGTATTATTTTTTTCGTACGAACTCATCCCCTTGCTTTAAATTCCTACTAAGTAAAAATTGTTAAGAGAAAAATTCGAAGCGACAGAAAGGAACAATGCAGTTTTACCAAATCGAATTTCAACGGGGTGCGAATGGCGCCCGTTCATTGACCGCGATTCTCGCTTCCAGGAAGAAGCCTCAGCGAATTAATCGTGTGTAAAAGCCTCGAGACACGGGGCAGACCGATCGAAGATCCAAGATGTCGACGATACCTTACACATTTTTGCCAGCTTGCAATTATTTATCGAGTGTAGATACTAGAAAGTGGTATACCTTTGATTTAATACATTTTACTGTTTTATGAAACGACGTAAATAAAACACAGTAATATATGTACATATTATATATCTTCGAGGTATAGAGACTTTGGTTTATGAAGACTTCAAGTAAGAGAGATTCACTAAACGAAAATTCGATTTACAAGCACTTTCTATGATAATTTATTTTTCGTCTTATATATGAGAGTGTAAAGATTCTGTTTGTAATTCTTACTCAAAGAAATAATAAAATTATGCTTCAGCTTATTCGTTCGATTTTTTACAGCCAACTAGCTTCGTAATCAAGACCCTCGCATTGTTTAAAAAAATAATTAATTGATGACCGTCAAAACCGTTGATTCGCTTGGATCGATCAATTAATATAGAGTGTAAGACTTTCCTCTCAAGTTGTGAAAGAGGGTGAAATTCTTGGTTGAAAGATCCTCCTTCATTTTATTCTTCAGAGCTGTGGAGGTAAAATACATCATTTAATATGCGAAAAGTAGTTCGAGTTAAAAAAGTCTTCGAATTGTAGAAACTTTTCTGAAGAAAATTTTCGACTTATAGAGATTTTCCAATTATTGAAGCTCGAGCTATCGAGGTTCCACTGTATAAAAAACAATATTATTTAGATATGAAATATATTTAAAATT
>NW_017163423.1:351199-356560 GCF_001652005.2 Ceratina calcarata | reverse complement strand
ATACAGAATCGTCAAATATTCTAACAGAAATTATGCAGTTTGCCTTCCTGGAATCTCTACCTTGTAGGGAGATTCTCCACCGTCAAATTCATATTTCGTGTTAGAAACCCATTTACCCCGTAGTTTCGCGTAATTAACGAAATAACTCCATTCCCCGCTTCTACTTATCTTTCGCGATCTTCCAACAAGTTTCAATCTCATTCGTTTCGTACACAAAATTACGTACTTTTCCATGTCTCTCATGTTGTGCCTCCCTAATTTCTTAATCGGTGAGGAAGAATTTGATTCTCTCCGCTGATTTTCGGTTGTTATCACACTCTCTCGTACTTCAATAATACGGAAGAACTGGCACGTTAAGATTTATACTTGTTTAAAAATTTATATCCGAAAAGAATGCTAACACCTCTCCGGCATGCAAAGGACCATTTCGCACGAGTTATTGCGCTGTCAATATTTAAATATAATCACGTTCTCTCGACAAGTCCCAGTAATAAGTCAACCTCCATTAAAGTAGATGTGTACATGCTTAGGTATTCATAGACCTTGTCCGTTTCAGTACATTCTCTAATCCTTTTTAAGAGGAAGAGATTCTTTATCGCTGCTGCATTCGTTTATCTTTACCTCTCGTTATTCGCATATAAATATAATTTGTATAAAGCGAGGAATTACATATTTTTATTCGTAAGATAAACGAGCAATTACTTCGACGCTCAACGACGCTAAACAATCTTCAAACAGAGTAGAAATGAACATTGTTGAAGTTAATTAAATCTGCCGATGGTTTCCACTTTCAGATTCAATAAGGCGCGCGACGGAACATCGGAACGTTTCTTTTATCGATCGTTTCGCGATTTTGCCTTCACTAGCTTCGACTTACAGCTGCTAATTGCTAGCAATATTAGCAACGTGTACCTGCACCTTCAGAGTTCTTGTTACTTCTATTATCAGTGAACCTTTCGTAACACAAGAGCGTGGGAGCACTTCGCAAAATACTTGAATTTCTAATGCAATACCTTAAACTCATTTAAAAATAACGTCCCATTAAAATGTATAAATAATGCACGGAATAAATATGTACCAAAGAAACATTTCTATAAACTCAATTATTACATAAAATTTTTCACGAATTTAATTTTGCTCATTCAAATTTATATAAAAAAGGAGTTCAAAGTATTACGAATACATTATATACGAATATATATATATATACGAATACAATATTTTACGACTATCTCACAGTTTTATTTATGCACAAAAATACGCTTATGTAAATGTAGAGAAAAGTAGTGACAAACGGAAGGATTTTGTTCGTTAGACGGAATAGTTTGAAGGAGAGGCGAAGCCGAAAGAAGGACAAAAGGAAGCAGCACGACGGCGTCCGAAGCTCTTTGCCGAGGGATCTCCTTTAACAGTGAAATATTTACAGATCGGGTGTATCGAGCGAAATCAATGATCGACCAGCAAATTCGCATTAGTATTTGTCAAAAGCATGAAACCCGGTAAAAGAGAGGAAAAAAGAAGAACAAGAAAAAAAGTGAAGAAGGATCGAGGAACGCGTTTGTGCCGAGCAGATTGCTACCGTGTTTTCTTCCAGTTTCGCTTCAAACTTCTCAATGGGTTCTCCGCGGTTTCCCTTGTTTTTGTTGTTCCTCGTTTTTCATCCCTTTTACGAGGAGAACACGCACGGGACGAAGCGGAACTGAACGAACGAATGAACGAACGAACGCGATACCACCTACGTACATGGACGAAAATACCTCTAAGGACTGGCGTTAATTAATTTTTCTCCTTGTTTTATTCGGCGAGGAGCGTCGGTTTTGTTAGTTTCAATCTGTGGAACGCGATTAAATCTGAATTTCGCTTCTGTGTGCGATAGCGACGCGAAACAGCGGGGGAAAAAAACATGTAATTATCTTTTTTGGGATTGGAATGTTCAGATTGCGTCTCAGAATCAATCCGTTAAAGTCCGAATAGTAAAACAGCGAGACTTTTTTCGTGGGACATTTATACTCACTCTACTTCAACGACTCGATTGCGGTAATGAAACTGATCGTCGATATTTACTAAAGCGTTCACTTACCTGAAACATAAAGAAAGTACGTATATATAGTTAATTGTACAAAAATGTAATATGGATAAGAAACTACGGTATTTTCATTTTTATATAATAACATATATTCTTATTTTCGTTATTTTTGTGTAATAATATATTTACATACTATATACAGTGATTAAATATTTTATTCACGTTCCTTTGCAACATTCCACAAAAATTTACAGTCTATTTATTAGAATTCCGTTTAAGTTTGAAATTGGCAGATCTTCAGAATTCCAATCGAATCAAAAACGATAAGGAATTCGTACTAGGTGTCTATTTGCTTTCTATGCGAACTTCTTGATAGGCAGCACCTTCTTTCTTCGGCAAAAGTCGATCGAGATCAAGAGGATCGACCGGGAGGAGCAACACCAGGCTACGAGAAGTAAAGAAGAACTCGCAGGATTCGAACGTGAACGGCGAGACTGTATACCGTGATAACAGAGCTTATCCAGCGAATTTGATATCTTTATGCTCGATCTGTGATATTGAACAATGACGTCAAAAATCTACTGTTACAAATGTTAGAAAAGTGGTTAAAAAGGCTCTTAGAAAAATGCAAAGATCAAATAGCGCATGATTTTTTCTTCATGCTTAAACTTCAAACTGTTTCTCTATTACTGTTCTTTCAGACGAATATTTCTAATTTAACTATACGCCTTGTGTGATCTTACTGTCGCGATGAGGAGGGTTAACAATTTTTAAAAAACGATTGGGTTTATCAGCGCGGAAGAATTGATTTAAAGTTAATGCTGACTGACGTTGCTCAGAGGAGGAACGCCGCCGAGACAGAGGGAAACGGATTTTGAAAGTGGCGTAGAAAGAGAAATAGAGAGAGGGGTCGACAGAGTAGAAACGGGCTCCTCTGAAACTCCATCAGCATCCTGTTCCGGTATCTTAGGGCGCAATCAAATTACCCACTCACTTTCCAAGACATTATCGGGCCTTGTCGTCCAGGACAGTGTTTCCCAGTCTCGTTTTGAGTCGCGACCCTCAATTACGATAGGCGTGTAACTTATATCCTCTATCTGCATCCCTCAGACAAAATAAGATGCATGTAGGAAAGTAAATGAAACGAACTAAGAATAGGTACTTCAAAATGTAATTCTAAATTTCTTAAAAAATTCTCTAATAATGTCTATATCTGTCATTTATGAACGTTTAGAATCATCAAATCGTTGTTGAACATAAAGTAGCATAACATTAGTAGTAGCATAAGTTGAACATAGCAAGGCATGTTAAAGTTAGTAATAGAAATTGTCAATTACAAACAATCATGACAGTTTAGAAGAAGTTGAACACCACTGATCTAGATTTACCCTTTCGGCACGAGCCTGGAAAGAGAGAATGGGGAAAGGTCACGCTGAATCCCAAGGTTCCCCGATGGACAGACGAGTCTAATTGCTTTTGTCCAGACTAGGTAAAAGGAGTTTCACTTCTGAATGGTTTGTCCAGTTGAAAAATTTGTGCGACAGGTGTATCACCTGGGAAATGCACTTGACTCACACCAACTAGCAGTTTTGTCTTCGCAAAATGATTGTCTAAACTTGTAATACTAAATTCAGAACGAACTATAATGACTAGAAGTACTGATATAAAATATTAAAACAAATAGAGTACAAACGATTTACTGTAGAAATCATCGTAGGATGTGTGACAAAGTCGTGGATAAAAGAGTAAGATCAGTGAACGAATCGGTGGATAACAGAAGATCTGAAGTCTTCAATCAGGACAATAACGTTATTAATTGGGGAAACGGCTGGGTTTGTGCTGTCGGGTTTGTATCCGACACTACCCATTTATTAACAAAGTTCGATTCCCCATGGGTTGGCCCGTTTCACTCGTGATCAAAGCGGCTGCGGATTTGCTCGATACCACGGTTAATGCCTTGATTATACAAACCGAGTGTGAGCAGACGTGTTATTGAAATTTCCACGCTGCGGAGTTTCGATACAGACGCTGACACCAAAGCGAAGAATGGAGAACCGGTGGTAAAATGCGAAAATAAGTAAACGTCAAGAATAAAAGGAAATGTTAGATATTTTCAATAGTTTCAATTTTATGGTTGAAGAGCTGGCCGATTAATTTCTATACTGATTAATATCTATATATAATCGCAGTAAACCGAGATCATAGAAACGAAAGAGTCGATAACGAGTATGGTCGAACTGATTATTTTGAAGCATAGAACACCATGGGATAGTTACGTATTCAGAGAAACCGCAGCCAGAGCCGACTATCTGCTCCAATTAGGCTTGTTAAAGGGCAGGTTATCCCTTGCACGGGCTGTCTCTACCACGGGCACGCGGCCGACCTCGCTTTCATCTTCTGTCTACGAAAATGTACACATACGTCACCTGCACATTTCGCTAACGAAATAACAGCCAGACGAAATGCTTCCCGCCATGAACCTGGAGCGCGATTTGGAAAAAATTAAAGTAAATGTTCTAATTTTTATTCACTTCACAATTTCTACTGACTTAAGATGAGATATAAAATTACATTCAAATAAAGGTCAGTGCCTAGAAATTATAACTTAAATAGAAACTGGGGTATTTATCATATCTCTTTTTATTTTCTTATTAGATTATTGAAATTAAAAGCAAAGTGAATCATCGTTTCTATTCTATTCTGAGAGATTGTCTGAATCTATAAAATCTACGACACTATGTTAATATTATCAGATACTTTATGTCTATAATACACACATAGTACAAATATTACTCGCCCTTCGAGCTTAATAATTCATTTGGTTTGATAGGTGTTCTCTATCACTGTTTCATTTTATTACGCTATAACTCGATCATATTTTCCGTATGCTTGATTCATTTGGATAGGATTTAGAACGATATGAATTTATGGGGATAAGTGAGAAAGCGATTTACCGCCGGTAGTTCAGGTGCGGCTTTTTATGTTCCGTGTCAAGAGAACGAATGAGACTCGGAAAGTGTAAAATAATCCGGTTTATAAACGAAACAGTAAAGTTGGATCCTCAGGCCCTCATTTGCCATTGTTTAAATAACTCAAGTCTATCAAATAATTCTAATTTGACGTGAGCCGTGAGCCATTCAAACTTAAGGATGTATTGGCTATACAGTCAATCCCAAAAGTTTATGTAACTTAGAAAAACGCATTTCCTATAATTAAAAAGAAATCAGACGTCGGAAGAATAATGCTAATAATAAATAGCTACGTGCTAAAAAGTATAGAAGGAAATATCCAATTAAGTATTGACGCTGACGAAAATATTTTTTTTCAAAATTGCG
>NW_017163423.1:345382-350810 GCF_001652005.2 Ceratina calcarata | reverse complement strand
AATTTTCCCGTAGATTCAACTGTTTGGGAGTTATTGGCCATAAACGAAAATTTGGAAGAAATTGAAGGGGTACCCCTTGGAAAAATCTCGGAAAAATCGAAAATTTTTTTTTGTTGTTTATTATTAGCAATGTTCTTCCGACGACTGATTTCTTTTTAAAAAATGCGTTTCTAAAGTGCATAAACTTTTGGGATTGACTGTATAGTCAATACATCCTTAAACTACCAAAGTGGTAAAAGAAGCCCTTGTGGATGGCAAGTGCATCGAGTAGCGATCGATCGGAAGATAATTTTGCGACAAAAGGGCAATAAGGAAAAACGGCTCGGCGAGTGGAAAGGGAAAATGTGTCGCGGTTTCGGGTTCGGAATCGCTCCGACGATGACGTCGTCGTCGTCGGCTCTTCGATAATAGCTTCCTGAAAGTGTGTAACCACTTTGGCACGGGCATCAAGTGGTCGCAGCTTTATCTCCGCCTCCCGGCGTCGCACCGCGCCGTCCGTAAAAGTTTTCGAAAAGTTTTCGAAAGCGCGGCAAGACGACTCAACTCGATTGACGTCCTCCGATCGCGAAACTTCTCCCCGAGATCGTACAAAGGAACTTCTTGCCTTTCCTCGACGACACTTGTATCCAAGCTTCTTCGCATTTTACTCGTCTGTCGAACGATAACCATTCCTACTCGATGAAAACCGATCGATCGATGGTCGCCATTCGACTGATCGGTGACTACGTCCTCGATTGTTGTATAAGAGGCAATCGAAAAGGAGCTTTCGAGTATAATACAAATCATTGGAAGTGGTAACATAATATATCTGTCTTTTTCAGACATTTCTGATTATTGTTCACGCATAATTTTCGTCGACGACTTGAATTTAATTTCGAATTTGTCGCGGCAGTAGCAATACTGTTGTTCAATTTGTGCGTAGAGATAAAAAGAATTTCTAAAGCAAACGCGATACCATGTGCGTCACGTGACAGGAAAACAAGCATACGTATTGCAAACGTGTACCGAGAGCTTACAATTGGTATCAAATGGAAAACGTGACTTTCATTTGCGCCGGGGGGGAACGAGAAAGAGAGGCCAATCATTGCTTTCTCTGTTTCTCTCTCTCCCTCCATCGCGAGCTTTATGGCTATTTTCGTCGTGTTTGCTCGATAATTTTCCCGTGTTTGCACGATTTAATTAAAAATCCTTCCGGCATAGTGTATCACGAACAGTTTTGCGTAACTTCGTCGCCCCTTTATGCTCGCGTCCGCGTCCCGACAAACCTATAAAACCGTTCGATCATCTAACCTACTTGCAGCTTTGTCACCGATTCGACAACAACTATTGCGTTACCCCGATTGAAACGGAAATCGCGCGAGTTAATTGCTCCTCGGTTTACGTAAATATTTGATACTTCACAGGGAGATTAATCACACGTATAGTTCACAAAGTAAATGAAATTGATATATCCTAATACAATATTTAAACACATCTACTTACAAATTCTATATAGAATATAAAATTCGCTTTATTATAATAGGGCATATAAATATACCAGGGCAATACTAAAAATAATCCGATACTTCATCTTAACGGCGATCGACGTAACGGAAATCGCATTACGCGGTATATTCAATGCTGAAAACGATATTTCACCGGTGAAATAATTGGATGGATAATGGATGTGATCCATCCCGGGAAGAATGGACACAGGGATTCGAAAAAGGATTCATCGGTCATCCTAGAAGTCGAGAACCCCTTATCCGATCGTACAGCAAATGCGCTTTACGTTCCTCTTAAGCGCGTTCCTCCTGAATCCCGATTAATGAGAAACTTCGATCTTTTGCCATCGGTCCTTCGCGAGTCATTCGTCTCTTCTATTGGCCTTTATCACAGTTCTATTGGTTAAATGAAATACTTGATAAAAATAATTGTTTTCGAGAGTTGTTATCGAGAATTCTAATAGTGATATCCTTCAACTCGTTGTGCCAATAAAATGGCCATCCTGCTTGATTAAATGTCAGAAATATTTTAACAAAGAAATTGAATTGAGAATGAATTTTCGGGAAAACGTATTTAACAATTGGAGAACGTTTAAATATTCAGAAAAGTCAGAGTTGAGAACAGTGAATTAGGAGTGAATGCAGTATGGTTGGTAATAACTTATCCGTCACAAAAATCTCGAAATGATTAATCTTCTAATTCGTTTGCTCCCGACGTACCTAAAATAATGCTACCGCGAACATTTAGCGGTACGGCGCGCGCGGCGTTAACCACGTGGAAAGCTAATTTGTTGTACTCAGAGTGAAACACGGCGCGGCTTGTCGTGTCCCTTGCCGGGCGTAAACTGTAAACGTAAACTACTTGGCTGGTTATGATTCAATCAAGTGTAAACCCAGGAGCAGTTGGATTAGATCGCGTGGAGCATGTAAATTGCAGGATACTCGCCCGGTGACTTTCTCCGTGTACCCCGTAATCCAGCTTCCTCCTACGCTCTACGCTTCAGCCGTTCATCTTCTCGCGTCCCCTAAATTGATCCTAGTAATTCACACGTGATACAGGTTACATGGTCAATACGCGACGATAAAAATGCTTAAGGTTGTATGAGATCTTAAATAAAAATAATGACTGAAATTGATTGAAATTTTAATAGTTAATGATGTACTATAATATTTAATAAGATATTGTGAAATTTTGCAAGGCTATTAAAAAAGTCTTAACTTCTTACGTCGAATGGCAAATTTTCATTTCATTTATGACAAAATATACATAGATGCAATAATGAAAGAATTTTAAATAATCGTTTATATGTGTTTTAAGAATATTTTAAAGTTGAAATAATATCAACTTCGACAATATTATTTAAGATGATAAGAAATAAGCAAGAATAAGAATTGTAGTGAATGAATGCTAATATTAATAGAATGCTAAAATAAAAATATTGATTATTAATAATGTATGTTAAATATTATTATTCAATCCTAACATTATACAAATGCAATGAAATTAATTTTCGTATATTAATTTCTGTAGGATATTTCTATGTAATATATCTTATGAACTATACCATTTACACTTTTTTAATATATAACTGACGATTCTAAAATTGTTTAAGAGATTTTCTGTAAATGTCTACTAATACTTATAAGATAAGGGAAGAAATCTTTACGAGTGAGTTGAATTGACAAACGGAAGTGACGAGGATTAATCCTGTCGAAGTCTTCCGCCAGTTTCTTTGCACGACATAAGCAACTAACAGCGATAAGAGACGCTAGCATTGGCTGACGTCAGCGCGAACAACGTTCGTCTTTATTTGGACGGTTTTACGGTCAAATCGAGGGAAATTGAACGACGTCAGCTACGCGGAGGACCGGCGGATTTCAAGTTTGAAGATGCTCCTCCAGACCACTCTCGTACTGACCGTCCTTCTTTCGGTACTTCTGAAACAATTTAAGTACCGTTCCACCATGGGGAGCTCCACGCCCTATCTGAGAGTTCCTTGACTGTCGAACCTACCCTGAAGTGCGAGTTTCCAGAAGTTTTCGAGCCTCGTCTTGGCTATCGAGTAACTCGCGAGAATGAAATCAGCCAGAGCGTCGTCGATAATTAATAGGAATTGATTGAATGCGTTCATTCATACTGGCTCGGAGTACTTGAAAATAATCCTTAAACGTATTACGTCGTTATCCAATAAAACCGTAAATAATATGATTATTTTGGGTAAAGATATTTGATTAAATAAATCTAAGTGAAATCGAAAGGTTTCCATTCCCTCGTTATTTTCGTCAATTGCCACGGTATTTTATTAATTCGTCCATCATTAAGAAATTAAATTTTATCCTAAAGCGGTTTCAGTCGCCGGCAGGAAATTTCAGGCAAACATTTCGGACACAGAGCCATCGGTTCATCACGGATTTCCTGCTCGTTTATAAAATGAATCCACGTTTCCCGCGTGCAACGTTAACGATACAAAGCTTAATCGAATGCCAAAGCTTAATTAAAAACACGATCCGAAAAATAGAATTTCTCTTTCCGTTTATTTCTTCATTAAACCGACATTTCGGGAAATATACACCGTGTCATAATTAGGTTTCAATATGTAAATACTTAAATGTAAAATTTATTAGATTATACTGAGCTATTAGACTTTTTCTTCACATGACTATGTACATATTCAAATCATCTTCGCTTCAGTTATTATATGTTACGATTTTTATATATAACATTTTTTTTAAATATATTCTTCACTATGTGTGCAACGTAATAATTCTGTACTATATGCATTTAGTTACTTGATTTTAAAATAGCGCAAAATACGAAAGGCTGGGATGCTGCATTCACCTTCGCTTTGAATATTGTCATTATTTGCACTAACATGAAAAAATGTTGTATACAAAACTTCACTCACGTAAAAAATTTTTGTACTATATTATTATATGTCAGTGCAAGTTTTGTATACAACAGTTTTTAATATTACTACAAATAACGAGAATATTCAAGATGGACATATTTAGTGTCCCACACTGTATATTTCACTCGTAATTCACAAAACTGAAGACATCTGAAAGAACATTTGAAGAATCCTAGAAACAACGTCTGATAATAATAGAGCATCATTTGTTTCGCGTTCTTTTCCATTTTTCTAAATATCCAGAGTGCCACGGTAGAGCTATGTACGACCGCAGGTGGGCAGCGAAACGTTCGTCGGTGTTAGCGTAATTTGTCACATAATCGTACAACGATGTGTGTACAAATCCCGGATTCAACCGACGCTCTTTCTATTCACTCGGCCCTTCCATAACCGCCGGCTCGTATATTAATTACGCGCCCTTCCAAACACCGAGTAGACGCGACTCCGTCTATGTATTTTCGGGTTTAAATCGTAAAACATCGCCGCTGTGTAACAATGCTCCTGATTTATTTCAGTAATTTAACTAACGTGCCAAATGCGACTCGAATTCGTCCCCTTTTTTCTACCCCTCGTCACTACTGCTTGCGACGCAACGTGGAGTCAGAACGTAGCGGAATATTAAAGCTCGAACACTAATTAAAAGTGTATTTTATGGCTGGCTACTCAGCCTGAAACGGCGCGTATAAAACGACGATATTGCCACCCTAGAACGTGCACGCAGATATCGTGCTAAGATCTCGACGAGTGAAGGCGTTACTATGCTGTTTTCTTGACTTTCTTCTGATCCTATGGTGAATTCAAGAATCTCTTCAATGCATCTTTCACGGTTTGTCCGAAATAATTTTATGACTTCATAAATGCTATACATAAATATATTTTATTGATTTAATTTTCTATATAGTGTTCATTCTTATTAATACAAATGCAGTATTCTAACATTCTAAAATCAGTATAGTTGCTAATGACTCTTGATGCAACCTCAGAAAGTCAATAATAATAATAATAATAATAATAATAATAATAATAATAATAATA
>NW_017163423.1:339968-345022 GCF_001652005.2 Ceratina calcarata | reverse complement strand
ATTGAATAGAAGGTACAAATCCGAACGTGACCACGGGCATTAGCGTATTCAATTCATTGCATGTAAATGATAGCTGAACGGCTGTGTTCGTTAACGTCAGGGTGTCGAGATTCCTTCGTTAATCCCGACCGCCTTTTCCAGATTCGGTTCAGCAGCCCAAGGCGCGTAGGACAATAAAACGGTTGATTGTAATGGAGCCTCCGGTGCTCATATTAGAGGCTCATTGTTCTACGAAAGCCGCTTTCATTTTCGCTTGTTCTTCTTCTTCTTCTTCTTCTTCGACTAATTCCATCTTTCAACATCCATTAACGTTTCTTTCAACAAGTAACGTTTTCATTTGTTGACATCATCCAAGACAAGACATTTTCAGTAGAAAATTGATAAAATATCGTTCGTTTAATCTAATCAACAAATTGATTCAAATAAATTAATTACATCTTGTTGTACAAGATAAAACCTCGGGAGTAAATTTTAGTAATAACTTTTACAGTTTCTTTTTTTAGAGTACGTCTAATCGGTTTCACACGAAGTGTACGATCAGAAATGTTTTTGCGGAAGATTGTATTCACCGCGTCGCGCGACTCCTTTTCGCCGGTTTCACCCGATAATCCACTGTACGAGGCCAAGCGAGTGTCCCGCGATGAATCACGTATTATGCCGGGCACATTCACACCTTTTCACGGCGACCGTGGAGAAAAGAAGATACTTATCGAGGTGATATTCAAGAAGAGGAAAAGAGGAAGGCGAAGGCATCGCTGCAGCCTGTTGACCCGTATTCGCCGGCTCTTGAACGGAGTCAGCTGCCAGCCAGCTTGCAACCCCTGTACACTACGTGTCACGACTATGAAACCAATCAAAAATTGCTCGACATAGAATGAGCAGGGCATCTCAAATACAAGTATGTAGATGAAACAAA
Source organism: Ceratina calcarata (assembly GCF_001652005.2). Lineage (NCBI taxonomy): Eukaryota > Metazoa > Arthropoda > Insecta > Hymenoptera > Apidae > Ceratina > Ceratina calcarata. Next base: position 344,106 of record NW_017163423.1, on the reverse strand, counting down.
ATTCGTATTATTATAGATATTTACAATGACTGAAAAATGATTAGGGATGATTATTTCATTTTCAAACGCTCAGATTTAAACTATGATAGAAACAATTTTTCAGAATATAATTTATTGAATCATTTTGTTTCCTAATTCCTTACATGAATTATTTTAAGAATTCTACTTCTTTATGACTATTCAACTGGATTTATAGATCATAAAATTTTCAAAATTTGAGCAATGGTAGAAACAAGTTTTATTAGCATAATTATTGTTAATCCTCATGTGTTTATACAGTATTATTTCGTTTTACATATTTAGACATTCATGTTCAATTTAACTTCCATTATGGGAGGTTTTCGCTTCTTCCGCTCTGAGTTTTCTTTTGTAACCGACGTGCATTACTTTTGCATTATTTGCGAGTTAAATAAAAAATTGGTTCTTAGTTTCTAATATCAGAAACTCTTTGTTTTTTCTTCCTCCACCTCGCGTTCGATAACAATTTTTCAGAGGATACGTTATTCAACGATTTTGTCTTATGATTCCTTACATAAATTATTCTCGAGCTTGATTTCACATAATATTGGCTTGCCTTCGTTAAGTATACATCACGTCCTTGAATTGTCGTCATAGGCATGAACGTTCATACAGTTAGTTCTTTTTGTCTGGACGACGCGATACCGTGTAACCTTGACCTTCCTTGGATGCTTGCCATCTATAGAATTAAAAATCCTATTCAACCAGAATATTTCATATAAAATCTGTTATTAAATCATCGTGGAGAGAATGAATTGTAATTTTAATTTTGAAGTTAATGAAGCTGAATTTAACTTAATAAAACAGTTTCATTCCGAAAGCAGAATGCTGCTTCGAGTATTATATCCAGGAATTCGGATTTTTCCTTAACTTCGAGATTCCTGAAGCATCAGACGTGCCTGAAATTTCTCCAGCATGAAATTGGATTCTCTACGCTTCCACGACTCGTGCCCAGCTATTACTATTATTGTTATTATTATAATATTTAAGGTTCATGAGCGTGGGATACGTTCGCTCAGATTAGAATATGCTTTGGTCATTTAATTACATTAAATCCCATTATGTAGCTGGAAACTGATATTTTCCATAAATTAACAAAAATCTCTGACATATTAAAATCCAGAGATATTCAGTAATAATGTATACTACTATTTAATTTGTATTAACTAACACTTTTGTAATCAGTGAAAGAGAGTAATCACTGATTAGAATATTTGTTGGTCATTTAGTTATATTAAATCGTACTATGTAGTGGAAACGACAATTGAAATTTTCTATAAATAAATAAAAATCTATAGTCTTTTAAAATCCAGTGATATTCAGTAATAACGTACATTATTTGTTAATTTCTGTTGACTAACAGTTTGACTAGTGGAATACCGATGGATCATATCAACTAAGTACGTACCGTGATAGTCAAAACAGTCCGGTGGAAAACGCCGAATTTCCATTCATGGATATTGAAATTCTATCGTAAACAAAGAGGAACGGTTCGCTGGCGAAGCGTTCATTAAATCAAAACTAGTAACTGCGTCGCGTGGCTTGTTACAATCTTGGATTGTAACAGGTTCACAAAGTGCCCCTTTAAGCGTTTCCATTACCCACCCGGCCTTGTATTCCATCCAACCCAATTCTCAAAGCGCATCTATCAAATAAGTGTTTCAGCACACTTTGTGTTGAACCCCTGGCCCGGAGGTGGAATATCGGAATCGAGGGCTGAAATTGGTGAAATGTAACGTTCTCTCTTTCGATATTCCACGGAAATAAGATTTTTAAATAGGCGAACGGGTATTCGAAATACATTCTTCCAGGCGAAATTTCAGCAACTCAAATCAGTCTATTATTTTACTCGCTCTCACAAGAAGCGAAGTAAATTAATAAAATTATTTATTAAAATGTTTTTACTCAACATAGTATACTCTATGTACCCTGTGAATATTAAACGACTTTTTTTAAACACTGTTGTTTTCCAATGTAAAATATTATTGAAAATGTTGTGGTAGCCAAGGTACGATTCAATTCGCGTAGAGTTAGTCGCAAGAAGCAGGAAACGGTTGTTCAACGCGGATTCCTCCATGACGCGATGCAGTCCACCTTTTAATCCTTTAACTTTGTTCCAGCGAATCCTCTCTTCGCCACTTGCTCGCCGCACGTTCCATTGGATTAGGTCCACCGGTACACCGGCGCAAGATTACCGACGTGCAAGTTTTCAGAAATTCACCTAACCCTCCCAGCAGGTGCAAACTCCTCCGGAGCTTGAGAGGGCTTTCTGTCGCGTCCCGCGTTTCCAATAACGCGGTGGTTTCCGCCTGTACAATGCACAGTGCCAACGATTTCGTTCGCTCTGCCTCGCGATGAAAGTTTCATAATTAAGTATACTGTTTATGTATAAGTGATTATGCGATTATTTGATATGCAAATTATGTAATAAACGGACATCCCCGTTGCCTGGATTAATTATTATATACAGAATTAAAAATGTGTAGAATAGAAATATTTATTTAATTTCGCAATTTTTTTATACAAACGCTTTCTTTTTTATAATAGTAAGATATAATAAGGAAGTCGTACCTTAAATGCTTTTCGAGTTACATTTACTTCATTAGTGGGATAAGTATTAGAAATAAGTTGCACGCTGCCAAAACAATATTTTGAATAGCTTTTAAAATGGTTTTCGCTCATCGCAATGGTTCTCCGCCCATCGACGGTCGCGGTGAACCGACAATCTCATCTCGGCAGGAACACGCTCCTTCTGTGCACACAGGCGAGAGCGCGTCGATGCTTCGAGCTCCTTAATTAACGTCTCTAACAACGTTTCACGTCCCCGTGGCTCGTATCTAGCTCGGTTAAGCTTGCGAGCGAACACGAAATCCGGATATCGGGGCGTGTTCGAGCTGTTGTTATGTGCGCGAAAGTCCCTACGAACCTTTCCAAGCGAGACCGGCAATCTTCTCAACTGAGACACCGCGTCATGCCGTGCCCTGTCGTGGTCATTTTCTTCTTCGCCCTATTTGAACGAAACTTTCGTGAGGGTGGGCAAAAGTAACACTGGAGGGAGATGCTTCTGAGCGAAGTTTATTGACCCAAGCTCAGGTTACGTCACAGAAACCGTAAGATTGAATTTTTTTACTGAGGAGATCGTGGAAGATTGAATGTGCGCAGCGTGAATTCATTCTCAAGTAAATAACTAGTCAATAAAAATACAGGGTGTCCCAAAAAAAAAATTGACTGCCCAAATTCAGGTGACGCATGAAGTTTTAAATGGGCTGTAACATTCGGATCAAGGTGATGGATGTATTGGCTAGTACCTATTTGGCTGTGGTATTTCGAAAGATATGGGCTAATAAAACATGAAAATATAATTATTATAAATTGTTTAATTAAAAGAAGTGTTTTGTTTGGCAGTCAAAATGTTAAATAATGTCTATAAATTGTATTACATTTTGAAAATGAATTGTATTTCAATAAACATCGACTTTATGATTATTTAAAGTGTGTATTCATATTTTTGAACACCCAGTATAACAATGCGTAATGCTTCTTAGAAAACGATATTATAAAATATTACATAAGCTTCGTTCTTTTTTACTTCTGATTCGGATTGTATCGCTGAATCATCAAGGGACGAGGATTGGTCGAGGGCCGGTAGTTCGTCTGGACGAATTAACAAAAACCACTATACAAGAAATAAGGCGCGCGTCATAAAGCAAATTTATTGCCATGCGGCTCGGGTCTCGTGCACGTCGTAAAGAAAAATTCTATGCATTTGCAATGAATGACCGCGAAACAGAGTAATAAACGCGTTCTACCCATTCTCTTCTTTCTCCTACCGTGTTTTTACTCGTTCCATGAAAATTGGTAGCGATGTACGTACGACGTTGATCGTCATCAGACCCTTTGCCCTCTTGGGACTAAGTAACTAGTATATAGAGTTATATAATAATTTAATTGGTTGGGTGATTTTCGGGAAGAGAACTAAATCAGAAGTTATGTATTTATAGCTTGGAATTTGAAATGAGTGAAAACGGAGACGGGCAATTGTAACGAAAGATTATAAAATTTGTTTAAGACTGTTTAGTTGAAAGTAAAGAAAGAGAATTTAGTTTTCTTTGTTATTAGT
>NW_017163423.1:336955-339857 GCF_001652005.2 Ceratina calcarata | reverse complement strand
ATGAAATATTACATAAGCTTTTTTACTTCTGATTCGGATTGTATCGCTGAATCATCAAGGGACGAGGATTGGTCGAGGGCCGGTAGTTCGTCTGGACGAATTAACAAAAACCACTATACAAGAAATAAGGCGCGCGTCATAAAGCAAATTTATTGCCATGCGGCTCGGGTCTCGTGCACGTCGTAAAGAAAAATTCTATGCATTTGCAATGAATGACCGCGAAACAGAGTAATAAACGCGTTCTACCCATTCTCTTCTTTCTCCTACCGTGTTTTTACTCGTTCCATGAAAATTGGTAGCGATGTACGTACGACGTTGATCGTCATCAGACCCTTTGCCCTCTTGGGACTAAGTAACTAGTATATAGAGTTATATAATAATTTAATTGGTTGGGTGATTTTCGGGAAGAGAACTAAATCAGAAGTTATGTATTTATAGCTTGGAATTTGAAATGAGTGAAAACGGAGACGGGCAATTGTAACGAAAGATTATAAAATTTGTTTAAGACTGTTTAGTTGAAAGTAAAGAAAGAGAATTTAGTTTTCTTTGTTATTAGTAAGAGTATCTGTATTCATAAGTTAAGTCATCAGTTTATATAATGAGGGATATGTAATTCAAAGATTGTACAGAATGAATGGTATTGAATAAATAAATAAGTAAATAAATAAACATATAAATATAAGAATTTAATTTATAAAAAGTTATATCGAGTTCGCGAATGTACGTGTATCTATGAAGAAGCATAAAAATTGACTGAAAATAACGTTTTACTCGCAAGTGAAATACATGTATTTTAAGCGAAATTGTGTAAACGATACGCAAACGGTAAATAGATGGGTTCGAATGGAATATGTAGAACCGGCCGCGAAATTAGTCAGGCGAACAGTTACAGGCGCCGCATTATTCAAACGGGTTGCGGGCGCGGGCGTTTGTGAATTTCACCGTGATTAAAACGACGTGAACGGCTCGCGTTACCCGCTTTTTGGAAAGTCATTAACTAGGAAATTTGACAGGAAAAATCTTGTTCATGACACGTTAGGAATTTATTTAACATTTATGTTACATTGATTTTATATATTGATATTGAATGGAATTATATAGTAATTATAATAATAGAATATTTATTAATCACATTGGACTTGAGGTGAATTAAAGAATATTCAATAAATTCATATTGGCGAGGATTATTCAAGATCCAGATTGTATATTCATATCGAATGCGAATATTGAATAGGAATATTTGGTATTCAAATTAACATTATTTAAATGATCCTCTATGATTTCTATAATCTGATCTAGTAGGTTAATATATTTTCGCATTCTGATTAGAAAAACTGTCTGCATGGCATTTTACTCAACGATTAGAAGCTAGAGAATAAAAATACTGAGGTGGTTTATTCTTCTAAGCAAATTACAGAATGTATTCGAATAGATACTGAGATATATTCATGTCGAACGCAAATATTGAATAGGAATATTTGGTATTTAAAATAATATTATTTAAGTGATGCTCTATGGTTTCTATACTTTCATCTAGTAGGTAATCTTTACATTCTGGATAGGAAAGCTGTCTGCGTGACATTTTATCCAACAATGAGGAGCTGGAGAAGAAAAACGCTGAAGTGGTTCATTCTTCTAAGCAAATTACAGAATATATTCGAACAGATACTCGGTCGTCAGGATAATGGATCCTTCGCTCCAACGTAATATCTTCAATATCCTCGCAATGTGCTCTCATCGTGGAAAAAGCTCATCGTAGAGGCGATCAAAAAATTGCGAAATACGCGTGAAGCTTATTTCTCGGGACGAACGGAACGATATCCGACCACTTTTCCTCGGGAGCGACAGCAGAAAGAGGAAGCATAGCGTTTCAAAATGGCTCGTAATGCTGCGTATGGCAGGCGTTCACGTGTACCCTCTTCCGCTCCCTCCTCCCTTTCTCTCTTTCTGTGGAAGGTGAATTTTCCCGTGATAAAATCCAGGGAAACGCGACACTGCGCCGCTCGCCAGGGGACGCCAGTCCGCGTGGAAAATGCGATCCGCTCTGGAAAATCTCTTCGGAAAAGTTTCCGCTCACGGGTCCAGGTCCCAGTCTCCAAGCTTTGTGCAGTTTTTGAAACGGGTTTCATGCTCCTCGGGCAACTCGTTTCAGCGAAATCGGGATCGAGCATTTTTTATTTTCGCTTGTTTTTTTTTCTATGAAACGCGAGAAGACGATCTGATTTCCTGAGAAATCGTCACTGAATATCTTAAGCCATATTCAACAGCCTTCCGGTATTTCCAGTTTATGTCAAATCGTTGTAAGTATCGTACCGATTCGTTTTGTTCGTCAAAGTTTTTGTGCGAGAACGAAACAAATGTAACTATTAAAATGTTAGCAGAGGTTCGATATTCTTCTGTATAAAAGTTCATACATAGAGCGTTGATAAATTAATATTTTTAACAGTAGTTCATAATTCTGTGTGAAGGATTAATATGGAAATTAATTACAATCATTAGAAGCAATGCAGCATGTTTGGAATTACCATTTAACATTATTAAACTCCATTTACTAACACAAGGGCTAGTAGGGCCCGTTAATAAATGTAACTTGTGAGCAAACTATAGTTTCAATGTCAATGAAAAATGATCTTTCTTTGTGTTGATTTTCAAGCCAATTAATCTCTTCTTGTTTGAATAATACGTGTTAAATTAGGAGACATTATCGACGAACAATTTGTTTGTTCTCGGGAACAGTGAATTACCTAATTGTTGACCACGTTCAACGATGCCTGGATGTTTCCGATATTGACTAACTCTGATTGGAAGTCTGATTGCTTCCAGGCGAATTCTGATATTTCATTGAAAACTGAAAACTATCTCCAGGATTGATTGATTTCTAACTTCAGCTAAAGTAACGTAT
>NW_017163423.1:330769-336158 GCF_001652005.2 Ceratina calcarata | reverse complement strand
TTTAACAGTAGTTCATAATTCTGTGTGAAGGATTAATATGGAAATTAATTACAATCATTAGAAGCAATGCAGCATGTTTGGAATTACCATTTAACATTATTAAACTCCATTTACTAACACAAGGGCTAGTAGGGCCCGTTAATAAATGTAACTTGTGAGCAAACTATAGTTTCAATGTCAATGAAAAATGATCTTTCTTTGTGTTGATTTTCAAGCCAATTAATCTCTTCTTGTTTGAATAATACGTGTTAAATTAGGAGACATTATCGACGAACAATTTGTTTGTTCTCGGGAACAGTGAATTACCTAATTGTTGACCACGTTCAACGATGCCTGGATGTTTCCGATATTGACTAACTCTGATTGGAAGTCTGATTGCTTCCAGGCGAATTCTGATATTTCATTGAAAACTGAAAACTATCTCCAGGATTGATTGATTTCTAACTTCAGCTAAAGTAACGTATAATCTAGCTTCCATTTAACAGTTCATGAAACATGCACGAGAGCAATTTTATCGTCTCTTCCCGAAATACTTTTCCGAATCTTCGAAAAGATGAATCAAATTATATAAACTTAGAGAAATAATAATTATTTCTCTGTATCAACAAGTGACAACAAAATACATAATATCATTTATTTGTACATAACAGATTATAAATATGATAAGAAGAAAATGAGCCTCAGTTTTGAATTTTTCATCCACTTTCTAAGTTGACTATCTGTCACTTAATTTCGCGATTCAATCCTCCGACGCGTAAGTCCGTAAAAAGTTCGCTGTACCTCGAAGAGCGAACTCATTTTTAATACCCGACACGAAACCAGGGAACTTGTTTATAAACGTTCCGGAGAGAGATTTTCCAACGAACTTTCTCGCCCCTCCCCGAAGATAGCTTCGTAATCACCATCAGATGTTCTAACGACTATGATAAACTTTATGGTTCATCACGTTACCAGCTCCTAGTAGTAATTAAGTTACAAGCCATAGAGGATAACCAAGAAGTCAATAAAAAATATCCAAGAATTACAAAATGTGCATAAAACATATATACATGAATATGAAATAAGTTATGCGAGTCAATAATAATTTTTATTGATTTAATTTTATAATGATGAGACACACAAGATTTCTTTAGATTATCAAGGGAAATAGAAATTGCAGGCATTTGAGGTGATTGAAAAAGTTTCGAGTACTGCGACGATCTTTCGGAATATCATCCCAGTCCAGCGCGATGAGCTTGTAGCAATAAGGAAGGACCTTTGAACTCGTTCCAAAACTCCGTCTTCCGATTTTGTTTTCCACTCGAGACCCGACATTAAATTTTCAATTATCGGAGGGCCGCGTCTGCTTATTCTCTCAATTACGAGCTACCTAGCAAGCGGCCGCGTCGGAGAGATCGTATCGCCAGCTGCTACGAACTCTGCCGAGAAAAGAGTTATCCACGGTAATTGCGAACATCTTCACAGGCTACGACAACGCGTAGCTTACGCGATAACTCGTTTTATTGCATTTGCAAAATTATAGTAGACGACTAGATCCTTCAGCGAAATTCTCTCCTTTTTACTGTGTTTCTCCGTGTACATTTCCTTTCCTCTTCCACGACACTTTTATTTGCGACTCACCCCTGCTCCCTTTTTCACGTTTATCTTTTATGTACCTATCTGCTCCACATCTATCATTTTTATGTTATCATCATGCTTTGTTTAATATTTTTTCACTTGCTTGAAGACGTTGTTTCTATCTTGTAATTCTCATTTCTTATCAGTATAATTTGTATATCAATTAAACATTTATTTAAGTAAGATTGAAATGAATAAATCAATTAAATTATAATAATTTGGTTGAATCGAATGTGGATATAAGAAATTTAAATAAATATACTAATAATATATTTAAATAATATTATTATATATACGTATAACTTCCGTATTTTTTTTTATTTACATCATTGATAGAGTTCAGTGAGTCAGATGTAGATTCAATTGTCTCAGAGATAAATAAAAACATACTGCGTTGCACTATGAATTATGATGATTAAAAATCGGGCAGGTATTTCTTGTGTTGAAAATTTTTAATCAGCATCCGAATAACTAAATGCAATCAAGACGTCAAACGTGATGGGGAACATGAAAACCGAGAAAGCGAATGCCGGCAATGGAACGGGAGACAGGAGGTTTTCGTCGTAAGGAAAAAACGTTCACTTTGAAGTTTGCCGTTGTGCATCGTTCATTTCACTTTGTACGCCGGTTAAAATCCAGATAAACGATAAATCTGCCTCGGCTTTCGAGTTCCTACGTATTTTATTCCTTTGTCACGATATTCCGTTTCCCTACCCCGAACTGGAAATCAACCGGAAAGATTACTTCGCCTTTGGGCTCCTCTATTTTTCTTATTCGAACGTCGATTCGCTCGACATTCCTGCGAATAAATCTGTACATTTCCGTCGATATTTGCAATAGCTAAAGCGAAACATTTTTACACAGTTTCCTGCTCATAAGAATCGAGAGTGAATAAGCGTGTAAATACCGAAAGATATGATTCTAGCGATCTGATTCTGTTTGTTAATAAACATTCGTGTCAGCGGTTGTTAAAAGAATTATAAAAGAATAAAACAACTGTTTAATTACCAGAACGCTGAATTTAAAGACTTCGCTCATAATCATGGGGAAACTGTACTTTCTCTACTTTCATACCGCTTTTCTTTTCTCAGGCATTTTCTCGCAGCTGCTTCAGGCAAATCGGCTCGGCTCCGTTTCGTTCACTTCCGTAGTTTCATTTTCGAGTTTTAAGAAGTTCCGCAAAGTTTAGCCAGCACACGTAATACAACCTGGATGTGGAAATAGTGTAGCAATTCAAATCGTTGATATCGCGAAACGAGCGGAACTGATTTCCATTGTTAGAGAAAAGTTCTTGTAACCCAGTTTCCAGTTTTATCATTTCTATTTTGTGCCGTTCAAGAAATATTTAAATAAATATATGTAAAAGATACTGGCAAATGTGGCTTCTAATCCATATTTCTATATTTTAATGTTTTCACTATGTCTCACTTTATGTAAACTGTTTTTGTTTATTAATTACTATATCTTTAATTGTTCATTCTAAAATGGAATGAATTTAATTTTAGTAACACTGCCTTCAGTTTGAAACGTAAAGTAGTAATTCAATCACTGAAATATATGTTTTGTTGAAACAAGTGTTCTGTCACAGAAAGTAACGTGAAGAACAAGGCGCAAACAGTCTCGAGGAGAAAAAAATTGACGTCACTTCGTACTGACACTTGTTTCATCAGTTTCCCAGTCGCTCCTATCAAGCCTGACAATTTTTCTCGGATGTAGTTTCAAATCCAAAGCAGCGAGGTAAGTAGACGTCGACACGAATGTCACCGACAAGAAACGAGGATAAAGTAGTTGTGAGTCGTGGCGCAACGCTGCGCTTTGTATGCTGTCAACGTGGCCACTATGTACATGTGCACAGTGCACGTAGCATCCAGTCGAATTTTACTAAATTCCATCTAGGGAATCGAGAACGAGTTCTGTATTTTTTATGCTCTTCAAACTTTGAATATTGTATTCAGGACAAAATCGGAAATAAAAAGTTCGAGTTGAGTGCATTAAAATAAATATTAAATATATACACATACAAAATTTATGTCGTATACTGAACAGAAGTCAGTATACCGAGCAAAATTTGTTACGTCCATACAGGATAATAATAAAATAATTGATCATGGATCGCAAAAACCATTTCCTAAAAGACTTTCTCGGAATCGAAAGGATATGTACGTGAACGAATGGTCATTTAAGCACAATTCTTGAAGCGTTCCGTTGGAAACGGACCCAAATCGCATCTATAACGATATCGGATACGACTCTGTTCGACGCTGGTTAGAAACAAGCCCTGGATCGGGACGGTATCGGCACGACAAACGGGCACGTTCTGGCGATCGGGAATCGCGTCGATTACGAATTCGAGCGTCGAACACTCGTAACTAACCACCCGAGAACGCGGGATAAACGTTAAACCGCGCGTTGCACGACTTTATTATCAGATCCCTTAAGATACGGCACTTGGAAATCCGGCGTTAACGACTCCACGGATAGGTACGAACGAGTTACGTGCGGAACTGAAGCCACGGGATATCCGCAGTGACTCCGGGAAGCATTCTTGTGATTACACGTTGCGAGAACGTTTGTTTTCATATTTATATTGTACATATTACGTTTTATTATAAATTTTTTTATTTACTGCATGTGAAAAAATAAAAGTTTTGGCTTGTTTTAAATTTAAATCAATCATGCTAACCAGTTGAAGTGTGATTTTATCTAAACTATATTTAAATAATATTATTATATATACGTATAACTTCCGTATTTTTTTTTATTTACATCATTGATAGAGTTCAGTGAGTCAGATGTAGATTCAATTGTCTCAGAGATAAATAAAAACATACTGCGTTGCACTATGAATTATGATGATTAAAAATCGGGCAGGTATTTCTTGTGTTGAAAATTTTTAATCAGCATCCGAATAACTAAATGCAATCAAGACGTCAAACGTGATGGGGAACATGAAAACCGAGAAAGCGAATGCCGGCAATGGAACGGGAGACAGGAGGTTTTCGTCGTAAGGAAAAAACGTTCACTTTGAAGTTTGCCGTTGTGCATCGTTCATTTCACTTTGTACGCCGGTTAAAATCCAGATAAACGATAAATCTGCCTCGGCTTTCGAGTTCCTACGTATTTTATTCCTTTGTCACGATATTCCGTTTCCCTACCCCGAACTGGAAATCAACCGGAAAGATTACTTCGCCTTTGGGCTCCTCTATTTTTCTTATTCGAACGTCGATTCGCTCGACATTCCTGCGAATAAATCTGTACATTTCCGTCGATATTTGCAATAGCTAAAGCGAAACATTTTTACACAGTTTCCTGCTCATAAGAATCGAGAGTGAATAAGCGTGTAAATACCGAAAGATATGATTCTAGCGATCTGATTCTGTTTGTTAATAAACATTCGTGTCAGCGGTTGTTAAAAGAATTATAAAAGAATAAAACAACTGTTTAATTACCAGAACGCTGAATTTAAAGACTTCGCTCATAATCATGGGGAAACTGTACTTTCTCTACTTTCATACCGCTTTTCTTTTCTCAGGCATTTTCTCGCAGCTGCTTCAGGCAAATCGGCTCGGCTCCGTTTCGTTCACTTCCGTAGTTTCATTTTCGAGTTTTAAGAAGTTCCGCAAAGTTTAGCCAGCACACGTAATACAACCTGGATGTGGAAATAGTGTAGCAATTCAAATCGTTGATATCGCGAAACGAGCGGAACTGATTTCCATTGTTAGAGAAAAGTTCTTGTAACCCAGTTTCCAGTTTTATCATTTCTATTTTGTGC
>NW_017163423.1:317755-330752 GCF_001652005.2 Ceratina calcarata | reverse complement strand
AAATATTCGATATAATTTATGAAATATAGAAAATATGCAAAATTTTCTGTGCTTTATTTTTGGATGAATAACGAAAGTAGATATCTCGAGTCGTTGGAAAATTAGATTAGACATGTTCATCTCTGAGAAGTACCGAATTGCTGATGAATGCTCCAATTAGAGAGGGAGATTGGCCTGGTCAAAAAATCATGCAGAGTTAAACGGAAATTTTGAATCTGACAGCGGAGGTCGCATTAGCAATTAACGTTACAGCGGCACACCGCCGCGCCGTTGAACAATTCACGATAATTACGTATCGTCGAGTCCTCGTCTTCGCTCCGGTCCAATATGGAGACAGATTGGCAGAATAATTAAGTCCGGGCCCACTAGAATGGGAGGATGCTCGAATGCTGCAAATTAATATCTCGTTCGCACCGCACCGTTCTCGCTCACTAGCATCGATCCGGCACGATACGGCGCGACGGGTTTCGAACGAAATCAGCCAGCTCGTCCGGTGCATCCGGATTCGCAATAGCCCTTACGAACTAGAGCACAGAAACCTGGTTTGCATTCGAAATAACATCCCTCTGCTTCCTACCAAGTTTGATATCTGCCTCGAGCTTGTTAATCACACTGCGAGACTGTTTTCTGATTGTCCCTTGTAAAATAAAAACTTACACCATTTAATATAAAATGGAATAGAAGTGTATAATTAAATTAATCAAGTGTAAAATCCAATGGTATACACATAACAAATACAAATTTCAGTCAAACGTATTAATTACTTCCAACTGATCTCCGACTGTCTCTTGTAAAATACAGAAAAATTTACACCGTTTAATATAGAATGAAAAGAAAGCATATAGTGAAATTAATGAAATGTTTAACTCAATAATACATATATAATCTGTTAATTACTTTTAATTGGTTTTCGACTGTTCCTTGTAAAATAAAAACTTATACCATTTAATATAGAATGGAATTAATTAAATGTATGATCGAATGAGATACACCTAGTAAACGCAAGCCTGAGACAAACGTATTAATTGCAAATCAATTTAACTGCACTTGCAATTATTATCTTTAAAAATCAATCCACTGAAGATTACGAGCTTAAAGTTTTATTTCAGTGAAAAAGAATCTCCGTGTTCATTATAAGACACAAGGGGTCCATGAAACGACTATTACTGCTAAATTAGTAGGAGGGATTATTCTGCCCAGTTTTTTTTAATGGGGAGTTACAGAGAAAGGGCTGGTCAATGGTGACCGCCTCTTTCACGTGTCGTCTTTTCTTCTCTAATCCTTTAAATCTTCCCATGTACCAGATAATAGTTTACAAAGACGGAATCAGCCGAATGAAGGTGACTTCGTTCGGGGTACTATAATTGGAAGATAACTATAATAGACAATTTAGTGAGAAAAGAAAGAAATAAATCCCTTTTAAAGACGTTGTCATTATAATAGTGTATCTGATCGTTAAAGACAGATTATTCTGAATAGAATGAGTCCTGGAATGTCCATTAAATTGACCATCAGAATTGATTTTGATTCTTTGAGAAATAAGTAGAGTCAAATAGCGTAAACCCATATTTTACATTATTTCCACTATGCCTGGTTCTCGAAAAAAACAGAAAAAAACGTTAAAACCAACGAGTATTAGAAAAGTCACGTAACTACCTTTGCTCTTTAAGTGCCACCAATTTAATTTCAGCAAAAGATGACATCCACGTGTGTCGAATTTATTTCTACGCTCTTAGCGAACGAACCATATTAAACCATTAATTCCCGTAAGTGGTCATGACATAAAAATGAACAAAGATCGTCTCTTTACGTAGGCAGAGAACATTTGCCGGTTTGACACAAAGCGGCTCTCGAAACATGAGGAAACTACGCCGCAGGAGCGGGCGTATGAATAGCTTGGGAATAATTCCGAAATGAACCATTAAGCATTAAAGAGACACTTGAAAGCACGTGAATCGCAATATCCTCAAAACTTTAAATTCAAATCAAACTTCACAAAACGCGCAATAAATGCATTTCACCGGGAACGATGGTATGAACAGCTAAAATTAAATCGCGTATTCTAATACCGTAACTGGGCGATGCGAAATTAGAAATCTCATTCCAGGAAATCAAATACTCAATTTATGGATAGTTAACACACAAACGCGATTCCATCTTTATTCTATGTACATCATAATATGTATAACTTATAATGATATTGTCTAATATAAACACTTTTTCATATTCAGAATACCTCTTATTTTATTTCTACGTACAATGTAGGTAACTGCAATTTTTATACTCTGCCCTGTACGTGCACGTATAAAAAATACAATAATTTGTTTCAATTCAATCCGAGGAATATTACAAATACAATAATAGTATACTTATTAATAAATAATTATGTACATACGAAGCAGCATAGCTTTGATAATAAACTGTAGGAAATGAAACTTTAAGAACAAAAAGGGCAAGACGTTTAAAGTCAGCCACGTATTGTGCTCAATCATCGGCGGTCTGCAGACGACAGAGGAACACGGCAGGAAAGAAACCCTAACGACCGAGTTCCGCTGTTTTGCTAATTATCCAAGCTCATCCAATCTCGTCTAGGCAGACAGGGGAATCCCTTATCCTCGCCGTTTAGCCTCCGGTAACTCTATCGTTCTCTCGTTCTTCTTCTTCTTTCTCTTCTCCTCTGTTTTCGCGTCCGCTACTTTCGCGCTCCTTTGTATAGCGTTCCGTCACGAGAAACGATCGTTAGTCTGGAATCCCAACAGCCCTTTTACCTCTAACTAGTCGGTATACCCTTGATAGGAAATTTATCGGTCGAATAGATCAATACAAATGTAATAAAGATTTTAATTAACGAAATTAATCTTTTGCTCTTTATATTTTACTTATGAGGAAATTTTCTCATTCGATAATTAAAGTATTTGAACTATTTTCAGGGATTGTACGACAGTTATTTACATACACGATTAAAAACTTCTTGTCTGGCGTTGCAATGAAATTAGGATCGTCGATCAAATTACGGAGTCAGGTGTGACTGCATCGTGCGTCTTTTCAGCGTGTTCGCTCGCCAAAAGGGAATTTAAACCGAACTGCCGGACCGGCCGTCCTTGTTCCTGTTTGCGAGAACCAGCTCGACCGTGTAACGAGCCTGTCTTTTGTTCCCGTTTGCTCGCTTTTCCGCGGAATTCTACCTTTTCTATTCTATCTCGTACCGTTCCAGCCGAAGCAACACGAATTTTCGTTTCGTCGAAGTCGTACACCGTCGAAACAGTCGCTTTTTTGCCGAAGCACCCTTCCCGACGAGACAAACGACCCGATGCCAGCCTTGAGACATTTCATTGAACAACTTTCGTACGCGGCGGTTTCCCCGGTGCGGTAGTTGATTCGCGAAAAGTTTCCCTGTAGCATTGACAATGTTTTCGCGGGTGGAAAAAGTTACAACGCGAATACTGTAGGTAATCAATTCGTACGTTTGCCAAGCCTAGATTTCTCGACGTTTTCAGATGCATTATTTTCGACAATCAAGGCTACATAGCGTAAATAATCTTTTTTTCGGACAAAATATGTCATCGGTTCAGGGTTTGTTAAAAGTTTGGAAACTTCTATACATAATCCGTCACTAAAGTGAACTGTTGACTTTTAATTTTATCCCATTCACCGGTCAGAAGAATCCATTTTCATTCAAAGTAAACTAACAAATTAAAACAGCAGTTGAACAGATCCAAAGAGAGAGTAATAGGTACAAATATAGTAACACGTAGGGTATCAAGTATTGATACATTTATAAAAAAAAAATGTGCTACCTTTATTCTACAATAATAGTAGCAAGTGAATATTTGAACGGGAATTATTGGCGAATGTAGCCGTAAGTTATGTTGTAGCGCGAAATTGCGAAACCTTTAATCAAAATCAATGTTTCATGACATCTGTCATTTGTTTTGACTATTGAGCTATTTTGACACGGCTTTCAAGTTTTAGATTAACCTAATTATTACGAATTATGAATGTGTTTCTAAAATCAGACAGCCACACAGACGCGTGTTTTCCTATGAAACCAATATTTATGCATACGGGGGAAGGTGTGCATCACAGAAACGGAGAACGGCTCGAGCCGAGGCACAGAAGCTTGCATGCAGGTGTATGCGGTGGACCCACTTCCGGCCAGAAACTACCCTCGCCATTTCCGGGCGATGCATCATTGGAGCCTGATAAAGTTTGCGAGTCGGCGGAACTTTCCGTCGCGACGTGACCCTAGGCGAAACAAAAAGCACACGATATCTCCACTATGAGAACGAAAATTTCACTATTTATCCTTTACTCTTTTTTCTTGCTCTGATTTCTCGACAAAATTTGTGAATAATTGTTTGCTATATCTAATACGGAGATGGATTCTAAATGGATCAAAGTTGTAATTTAGTATGGATAAAAACAGGTCAATCAGTATTTCTCATATTATTTATATTACATTGAATAAAATATAATCTGCAGTGATACATATGAGGTGATTAAAATAGTCTAATAGATGTACAGTGACCCTCATTAATATTCGACACATTTTTAATATTGAATCAATAAATTGAAAGTTTTTGAAAATGTTAGAAGATTTAGTTTCCTAAACAATGTGTAAACAGAAAATTAAACACATTGGTATTAGCCAGGATCACGAAGGAGAACGTGAGGGAGATTTTTAAATTTTTCATTTGCGTAACCAAAGCTATTATTACTATGACGATTTAAAGATCGGATTAACAATTGAAAATCAACGATGAATATTACAGACTTTAATAATTCTTTCTACAACTGGAATAAATTGCAAAATTTTCACTTTCCTCAATGCTTCTAACTTCTATCCTTCAGATATTAATGGAATGTTATATATACATATGATTCAGTTAGTATTCACATGTTATAAAATTTATTATGAAATATATTATATTACAAAATATATTATAATATAATCTTTTTTTTTTACTTTTAAAAATTTATTTTAAAAATACACATCGGACCTATGGGAATGTACAAAACTGAAAAAATTCTTTTTTTTTTTAAATGGAGCATATGGTTTATCAGATACACGAGGTTTACAGTATGTCATCTTCTTCGGTAGTATAGTGGTAAGTATCCCCGCCTGTCACGCGGGAGACCGGGGTTCGATTCCCCGCCGGAGAGAATTTATTTTTTAATTTTTTTTTCATTTTCATTTGTGATCCAAACATATAACCTTTTTCCTCGTGTTTTTGACTAATAACAATTTTTCAATATTCTTTTTTACATTTCATCTAAGAAACTAAGTCTCCTAATATGTAAAAAAGAATTAAGTTAATTGATCGAATATTAAAAAAGTTATTCTGTTTTGGAATATGTCGGACTATTAATGAGAGCCATTGTGTACATCCAATTCATTGTATTTTGGCCGCATATACACACTGTCCGCCGTAATCTGCTAATGCGATGCGTACTTGCCTATGTCCATTTTCGGGTCAAAACACAACGAATTAGATGTACATTACAATCATATGTATATCGAGCTATTTTTTCTCTATCTTGTTGCATTGTACAATTATTCGTCCTCTACTATATACAATTCAGATTCGCTGGCCATTGTATCTGTAATAACATACGTACGAGGATATGCCCAAATTAATTTGGTTGACCGATTTAATATTTGGCGGCGTTCGCAAATTCATGTAGCTGTTGGTTTATTCAGTTCGATTTGTTTGGCTGATGTATGCACTACGATCTGCATAATTGCCGCATCTAATGTACATCGAATATCTTCGTTGTGAAACGTTCAATATTGACGTTTAGAAAATAGTATTAGTTGTTAGTCAGTGTAAAAGTACATAGACGCGTGTTAAAAAGATTTGGCTGATATTTCACATATATTTACTTTAAATTCCTTTACCAAAGAAATATTGAATTTCATAAAAATGACATGATAAACTATTCTCGTTTATAATATAAATTCGGCTTGTTTTCTTCTGCGTTACTCTTAAGATATTAAGAGCTGCACGGAGCAAAATAGATACAGATGGCTGGCAGGCCGTTTCGCGAGTATCAAAAATAAAATTTCACCGAGATTCGATCGGGAAAAGCGAGCAGTCAGAATTTCTCTCGCTGTTTCACGCATTATCGCGACTCTCATCGGTAAGTCGAAATCCGAATCGCAGTTCTGGCCGGTTTCCGATGCGCCGTTTATCGGAACACCCAATCCCCGGATTTAGTTCGTACCTGGCCACTTCTCGCTGTCCGAAAAACGCTGAAGACCGCGTTTTTGACCTCCATTTTTTCGCAATATTCCCGGCGTTCGAGTATTCGTGTCCCTTCGTTCTACGAGAGATGCTGGGAAAATGATGGCGTGTAAAGTAGACACACATGTTACACTGCCGGGAATCATTAGGGAAGCAAATATCATTTTGAAATATCAAAGGGTCATCCGAAAACTAGAAGTAAATGAAATTATGTGGACATGTTCATGATTCATTTCACTGGTTGCAGCTATTGGTCGACCCTCATCCTCAGGAAAATCTCTAAGAGTTATTTCTAATGCTGCGTTTATGATCACGCCAACATTCTTCTTCGAGATGAATAGCGCACCGTTGATTTCCCGTTCATGTCCTGAACGCTTCCTCTTCCTTCTGAAGACGGAATCCGCATCGTATCGCGTGACTCGCGCGAAATGTTGAGCCGATCTCGAGTTTGGGAATTAATGGCGAAACTCGTGAACCCGTCCAGGAAACGTGGTCACTGACTCCACTACAACCGGAGAATTTTCATGTTGCTCTGTGATAATTTGATTCTCCTCCATTCAGGAGAAAGAATCGCTCGCAATTTTCTATTTAGTAAAGGAAGAATGCTACTGTGCACATCCGTTCGTGCAAGAGTACAATCAATTTTTATTTTGTATTTTTGTCCTAGTTACGAATTTTACAGAAAAATTCTTAAGACAGATTCTTCCTGAGAGATTTTATACTTTTGTCTTTGTTACGAATTTTAAGAAAAATTCTTAAGACGATCTTTCTGAAACGTTTTATATTTTTGTCTTAGTTATGAATTCTAAGAAAAATTCTTAAGTCTTACTGAGACATTTTATATTCAGTCTTAAGAGTCTTCCTGAGACATTTTATATTTTTGTTTTAATCATGAATTCTAAGAAAAATTGTACGGTGATACAGACAATGCCTAAACACCCTCCAGAAGAAATGTCAATTTCAATTTCTTTTGGTCGTATTTCATAATTAAAGGAGGACACGTTTTTTATTAGAGGAGAAATTACAATTTATGTTTTGTGACAGTGTCGTATAACATTCTGAGTATACTGTTTTCATGCTGTACGAGGTACGATTAAAAAGTCAAAACTTCTCTATTCCACAAATGGTGAATCGCAAACAGCGGAAACTAGCTACGAATCGCAACAGTGAGTAAATATAGGCGGATATACCGTAGCTAGTAAGTACTTCTCTTAACTCCAATTACACGAGATAATTATCTACCAGGAAATTCCCAAATATACATACAATAGATGGAAACTTCTGACCAACATGAATACGGTCTATAATATGTACACTGCCATTCACAAGTATATGGATATGAATTACCTTGCCATGGGCCATAGACAAGAGAATAGACCGAGCCAAGTGGGAAATTCGCGACCAGCCGATTGAGAGAAAGAAAATGAATGGAAGAGCTCTTTCCCTTCGGAACAAGAATTTCTTCAGCAAATAATAGTTCTTTAATCGAACACTATTCAAGGACGTCGGTCGCCCGAATCCGAATCAGCATTTTTCGTGTCGATATTGCAGTCGAACGTGAGACTCAAGAGTCCATAAGAGGATAGGTCTCGTGTACCTCACCTCTAATACGTGTTTGCTTCTTATGGATCCTTTTTTGATAGACGTTCGAAAAGAATTCGTTTTTATGGAACTTTTATTATACAGATTCCAGAATATTTTTCGCATGAGAACATCTAAGTGTCATGGAATAATTATTTTCTATAAAAATTTCACAGGAACAGATATTTGATAATTTATTTTATTTTAAATGAAACATAAATGTAAGTACAATCTTTTTTTTAAATCGAGGCTAATTTTATTTCAATTCCAAAGTTCATTTCTTTATTGTTTCTTATTGTTCCTTGTAAAAAAATATGACAATTTTCTATTATGAAGTGTTCTACATTATCTGATTTTAATTAGAGATTTTTATAATAGCACTACTCGTATAAATCATTACAAATTGTCCGGATACTTTTGAACGATGATGTATGTACACGGCTCGCCCGACCACCGGACTTTCATTTTAGCCCTTCCCTGGTTACGACGTTATTTACAGCGGATCCGCAGCTTCGGGGAAACTTTCTCAGGATTTATGAACGGCGGCTCGCGATTTAACACGGTATTGCCGTTGTCACAGCGGTACACACGGTCATACCGGAATCCGGTATTGCCCGCTGGTTGACGTAGCTGCTCGTTTCTGATAACGCAACGGAATTACGAGCACGTGCCGAAGCGTACAAGAGTCGACCAATTAATGGTACTTTAAAAGACGATCGCAAACAAAACATGCATTAAATAAAAACCCCGATGTACTCTAATATAAATCAGTAACGTTTTATATAAGAATTTATCCTGACACTGAAACAAAATAATTTGGCAAATGTTGTTTATTATAGGTATTAAATTAATTAAAATACTAATCGATGAGATACTAAATTAATCAGACCTTATGAATGAAATCAAAGTTACATTTCGCTTGAAATCGATTTCAGTAACTTTGAACGAGCGATCAAACTAATTCCATATATTCCTTTTCCACTGTTGCCATACAAACGACGAACGCTTGAACGTAAGAGCACTGACTTTGACAAATTTTATACTATTTCATCACATCACGAAATTCCTATTTTCACCCGTATACGCAGTATAATTAATTGCTTTAACGTGAATCACGGTCAGTCCACTTTGTCGCGTGGTACCAAAAATAATTCTTTGTGTACCCGTTTGTGAACTTCGGTGAGCGTCAACTGCAATTTCATAAGTTCTTTGTGAATGCTAACGAAGGTGCAAAACCTGTTTAACGTCGAGTTAAACGCGAAAAGAAAAACCGAGCACGTCGCCCTGTGGCCTTTCGCAACCAATTTTACATGGTAACGCTCTCGCGAGGATAATGGG
Organism: Ceratina calcarata; assembly: GCF_001652005.2. Classification (NCBI taxonomy): domain Eukaryota; kingdom Metazoa; phylum Arthropoda; class Insecta; order Hymenoptera; family Apidae; genus Ceratina; species Ceratina calcarata. The sequence continues at coordinate 321,588 of NW_017163423.1, read as the reverse complement.
GAAAGGACATTTATGTTGGCTTCAACAATTCAAACGCTCGTAAATTTTGACTTAATTACTAACACGATATTCAATACGCAGAGGTTGACTTGTCTTCTCAAATTACAATAATTTTCTCACAGTAATTACAATAATCTTTCACATCCAATACGTTTCACAAATCTTTCCAAGTTAGAAAAGTAACATAACTTAGATAGAGCACCGTGCAGAGTCTAATAAGTAGATAATGGATGTTCAAGCAATATCTTATTTTTATAAATAATTAAAGAAACAAAATGTATACAGACATTTATTTTTTCCCTAAGTATCATAAATTATATTTCACTTCGGATATTTTCAATTCCGTCACATATTATTGCATACTGTTTTTCTTTAAATTATTTGGGACATATATAGTCTATTAATAAGATTAGTGTGAGCGAAGCAGTGAGGGAAATACTGGTCAAGTAATCATAATTCCCTTCTCTCTTTAATTGCAAGAGAGTCTTATGACACTCCGCAGTTTATAAGGAAGCTGCTGTTCACTTCAGTGGTTTTTCAGATTTTTTTTAACACACAAACACTTTCTGTTTATACATATATATAATAGGTTGATCCATAATTATCCGCCGTTTTCTAAACAATATTTATTATGAAAAAAGACAAAAATTTAACAGAAACATGTCTAAATGATTATTCTGGAGCATATTCACCCTCGACTTCAATAATTGTCTTGTCATGCCTTCGTTCTCTTAAAGTCTTCATCCTCTAAATAATAAGATACATCACGGGTTTTAAACAGTATTTACGAAATAAGGGCTGGTTTCCTCGGGACTCTCTATGAAACTCTCTGCAAACTGTCTATACACACTTCTTAACTAATAACGAAAATCTGATTAATTTATCTTAATAAAAGGGGAATTTTGTCGTTCTTTCGTAATTATGTAACGCTGTGCTATATCCTGCAAATGCTTATTAGTTAAGTCCCTACTTTATTTTAATAAACCAAAATTCCTTCGTCAATCTAATTTATTATCTCTGTGCCGATGTAATAACCATGGAACAAATTGAGCGAAGGATGGATGATGGAAAAATCTCGGAAACCTGGTTCTAACCAACTAAAATGAAAAGAAGATATCAAACCCGGCGGAGTAGATCAAACCATCAGTGCGTACAGTCAAAATGCGCATCGCTCCGGCGAGCTCGAACAAATTTACATTTGCTACGCGAGAGAAATGTAATTTAACGGAGACGAGAGCATACACACGTCTCGCGTTCGTGCTACCGTTTCAATATAGCGATCAGAAATATAATTAGAATGCTTGCTCGTATTCATCACGCTGCCGTCGAAAAACAAACTTTATGTATTGCACGCGAAGGATAACTCGGTTAATAGGAATTAGTATAGTATAGTATAATAGTTATTTTATTCATTTTACATTATTTTCTTTAATTCATGTTATTCATTTTATTTTAATTTGTAAATTAAAGTAGTTTTTGCAAAAAGTTAACGAACCTAGCGTGAGTCTAAATTGAATCTTGTATATGAAGAGTGAAATTCATAGTGGTGTAAGTCAATTTTCGGAATGAAACGGAACAGTTGTACTGTTAAAGGGTTAAATTAGCCACGTTATTTTTCTAACATTGGTAAATCTTTTACTTCATTTCAGTCTATTGACTCAGAACTAGACTTCGTTTACAACTATTTTCTTATCCTCCCCAATGCATCCGCCCTCACCTCCATCTTATCTTCATTCTTTATTATTATATCTAATATTAAATACCTATTATATTATTTTTTAAACTTTTAATTGTCTTTTGTTGTTTGCTCGATAAGTCTACCTTTTTAACACGCCTACATTGTGCTGCTGTCAGTTTGCAAGGGAGATGAGTTGGGACCTTTCTTTGAACGTATTAGCATTTGTCCAAGAAAGCAATGCAACTGAGAACGTCACTAAAGGGCGACATACACCATTATGGCTTTTACACCCTCGTAATATAATAGAGTTCATTACGTTGTTAGGAGATCGATGTATAATCGACCGCAAAGTAATCATCAACGTCGCGTAAACGTGTTCCTCCGCAGTCCCATTGTTTGGTTCAAGGTTCAAATCCAATGAATCTGACATCATTCCTCAGAGGTTAACCCCGTACTCCTCAAACAATACCGCAAATAAATTTTAGTCTTATCTACATCGCCGGATCAGCGTAATCAATTACATCAACAGATTCTTGTTCAAACAGAACGCGCGCTCTCCGCGCGCAAACATCGTCTCAGGCACAGACAGACAGGCACACACGTACAGGCGAACGCGCGCGCTTTCATTCGCTGGTAGTATCTATCTACTACCGCTATCCGGATCCGGTGCAGAGAATTGGGCTCGTTTAACAAGAGCTGGCAACCGACGCGCAATCAAGAAACGGTTCGAAACGATCACGATTTACCAGTACTCCCAGAAGGACAGTTTTCCACCGGAAACGGCGCAATCCAGCCCGGAAACACGTGTAAGTACGAACCAGTGGAGCGAAGGCCTGATGTTTGAGTCGTTAGAAGTTAGAATGTTTATGGAAATGCGGAATTTTATAGCCAGATAGAGTTAGAAATACGGTGTACCATAAAAGCGATCAATTTGATTTATCAGATAAGCCCAACTTTCAATTAACATATGATCATGCATGTTATTATTAAGCAGATAATTTAAGTACTCAAATGGAAAAACTGAAGAGAGTATTGTAGTAAACATTCATAAGATGTGATGATTAGACAGCGGATTTTTATTAAAAAAAAAAATTTGTAGGATATCAATTTAAGGAATGATACTCAGCAGGAATATTCTTTAATCTTTTAAATGTTATGCATTTTGCTGTGAATACTTTATTCACGTTTGTACTATCAGGTACTATATGTATTTTTTATATACTGAATCTTGCTATAAATAATAAATGCATAAAGTCTACAATCTAATAATTATTTATGGATTCATTTATTAAAATAAGTTTTGCTATTAAATAATTGTGTAAGCTTTGCTAGTTAGGGGCTACGGAGCATTGCTATCCGCGTCGTACCTGTTCTCTCCTTTTCCCCTGCGTAGTAGGGCCACAGGTTTCTCGTTTGCGAGAAACCGTCGCGCGACGACAAAGTCAGTAATGAGTACGCATTAGACACACATCAGCGAGATTACTTGTACTGTTTAGATGAGATTTAATAAAGGCGATATAACGATCGATTAAGGCGAGTGATTAATTCGGAAAGTACCTCGAACCATCCACCAATGAATATTTAAAGACACTTGCCTCCTACATTTGAGAAATAATAATTGAAACTTATAATTGATTTGGATTCGTAAGGATGCGTGTTACAGGAGGCGAAGTGGTCTTTAGGATAATACATATCTTCGATCGTAATATGGTCGTAATCCGATACCGTAATCGTGATCGGACGTACAATTCGATTCAGATCGAGCCTAACCCGGCGCAGATATCGCGATCCGAGGAATTCATGCCTCGAGCAGTTCGTTTCGGGATACTAGCAACTAATTATCGATTATCCATCGCAAGTAGCTGGAACTGTAGATCGGCCAGTTGCAATCCTCGAAGCAAGAACCAATCCGGTCAGTTATAAGGGCCAAGACCCTTCCGACGACTCATATTCCTAGTGGTCTCGGCTCTTATAATGTTATTTTGGTGGAAAAAGTTTAGGTCTACTACAAAATTAATTGTACATACATGATTTAATTTTTAACAACTTATAATAAGGTACTATTCTTTTGCAATTAAAGATTATTATAATACTATTGTCCTAAAATTTAAGATAATTAAAAATTTATAATTAATGATTCTATTTATTATTGAAG
>NW_017163423.1:315306-317429 GCF_001652005.2 Ceratina calcarata | reverse complement strand
TTACTACGCAACAGTCTTTGTATAAAATACTTTTGTAAAGTAACATTAGAACATGAATAAGAATCGTCATTTCGTTTGGTGAATCAAGTTTATTTTCATCTGCTTCCCTTCTTGCTTTTGATAGAGTCGAAAATTATTCTGATAAGACTTTAACCATAAGTGTAGAGAGACATGTTCGCTGCGTGCATTTCTAGCTCTCCTAATGACCAATTTCAAACGATACTACTTATTTGTAACTAGTTAACTTACAAAAGCGTTAAGCTGTAACAGCAATTTAAGTTTCAGCACGACTGTTTGCTTTGAAGTTTACTAAGCAGCAAGCTGTACACGAAATCGGATTATGTTACATCGTATATACCCGCAGTCGCGTTATTATTCGTATTGGCGACGATAAAATGAAGAATACGATCATATTGTAAGGAAATTAGAAAATAGAACAAGTCTAATGAGGACAACTGCGTCCCATCGAAGTGAGCTTCTGTGAGGAAAGTACCATAAAAAACCGTTCAAAAGCCACACCGGCGTTGGGGGTCCCAGGACAGCTAAAATGTTCCATCTGAAAGTCACTCTTTTTGTAGTCATCCTAGTGAAAACGTGGAATAAATCGCAGTGTTTCGTCGACACATTAACGCTTACATTTATATTTAACCCTCGCACCCAATTTTATTCGGGTTTTGATCAAAGTATAGTGTTGCAGAATATTCAATGCAATTGTTCTCAAGTGGTACAACAAATGCACACTTGATGCATTAATAATTATTAAATAGAAACAATAGAATAGCTGTTATACAGACACTGACAGCCGTAGGAACATCTGTCGTACAAGATATTCTCTAGAGGTCCAAGCAGAACCTTTCAACTGGTGACAAAATCCGCGAAGCAGAGCGGAGAGGATCAGAAGAGGGAGCAGCTCGAGGCGTAGCGATCCGTCGAGGGTTTTCAATGCACGTGCGAGTAATGTCGTTCCTCCGGCTCTGTCATGAAAAATATCATAACACCGGCACGTATCAGGCATGCATTATGCACATCTTGTAGCGGAATTCCCGATGCCACGCCCAAAGATACGCGGGACATACTCCCGCGAGAGGAAATCCAGTAGCAGTAATCTGCACTACCATGTAAAAGTCTTATCGCGTTTGTCTTCCGTTCTATCGTGCCCAGAAACTAAGAAAAAATTCCTAATCATATAGAATTCATTAAAAACATAAAAAATAATAAAACTGAAATTGTTTCATTTCGTATTGCTGAATTAAAACAAGAGACAATGCAAAATATTTGTTATATTGACGTAATATTATAGTAAGAAACAATAAATATTTTGCATTGTCTCCTCTTTTAATCCAGTAATAATGAACGATTATAATATAATAAATATTTATTATATTACTTCAATATAAAAAATATTATTAAATTACTTCAATATAAAAAATGTTTCATAATTAATTATTATAAATTTAAATTACGAAGTCGCTACAAGCATAAGAAATGAAAATGAGATGATAGTTTAATTGAAATTAATAAATGATGGAACAGTTTCATTGGGAAGGGGGGAAGGTTGTTTTTTGTAGTACATGTAACAGCATTCTTTCCCGAAGTCAAACGAGGGCCTCGGGGAACTGAGACATCTTGATAAAAAATTCGATAAGAGTCCCTGTATCGTGCACATAAGTATACTTTCCGTTTACATCCGCACGGTCGGGAACCGTGGCTTCGAGGGAAACGTTGTTCTCTTCCCCGAGAGGGTATTACACTAGGGTGACTAGACTCTTGAAAGAAAACGGCATGGTATTCGCGATGAATCCTTTATGCGCTTTGTTAAAAAACTAGTATTCTCTGTCTACGATTTTACTCGTGTCCCATATATCTTTTAGATTACATTCTCAGACGTCAACAGGCTCAGATATTGAAACAGAACCATCTGACTGGTAATACTAATTCAATTTTATAAACAAATCTTATAAACATTATATCATGATATTTGTATACGTATTATATTAACAGTTCATAATATTATGTATGTAAAGAGATAACTTTATATAATACATATAGTATATTATATGTATATGATATATTATATAAAGAGTATAAAAAGAAGATAATATGGGAGATTTGGGACCTAGCGA
>NW_017163423.1:310222-314490 GCF_001652005.2 Ceratina calcarata | reverse complement strand
TGATGGAACAGTTTCATTGGGAAGGGGGGAAGGTTGTTTTTTGTAGTACATGTAACAGCATTCTTTCCCGAAGTCAAACGAGGGCCTCGGGGAACTGAGACATCTTGATAAAAAATTCGATAAGAGTCCCTGTATCGTGCACATAAGTATACTTTCCGTTTACATCCGCACGGTCGGGAACCGTGGCTTCGAGGGAAACGTTGTTCTCTTCCCCGAGAGGGTATTACACTAGGGTGACTAGACTCTTGAAAGAAAACGGCATGGTATTCGCGATGAATCCTTTATGCGCTTTGTTAAAAAACTAGTATTCTCTGTCTACGATTTTACTCGTGTCCCATATATCTTTTAGATTACATTCTCAGACGTCAACAGGCTCAGATATTGAAACAGAACCATCTGACTGGTAATACTAATTCAATTTTATAAACAAATCTTATAAACATTATATCATGATATTTGTATACGTATTATATTAACAGTTCATAATATTATGTATGTAAAGAGATAACTTTATATAATACATATAGTATATTATATGTATATGATATATTATATAAAGAGTATAAAAAGAAGATAATATGGGAGATTTGGAACCTAGCGATTGAGAGAAAAAATGAAGAGAAGAGTTTCTTCCTGTCTTATTTAGACGTGAAACAGAAACTCATCCATAATTTCTCTATCTCTTACGTGGTCAACAAAAATACATTTGGACGCTCGCTGTATTCTTTTATGTCCACGAGGTAAACGAACGAAAACGTTTAAACTTTAAACGATTGAGAACACAGGTCAGAGATATTCTCATAGAAAACAATCGGTAACAATAACAGTATCTCCAAAATCAATTTCTCCCTTTTCCCCATTCGCAACGCGGACGGCAAAAAAGATACCAGAAAAATCCTTCTTCCACAATTTACATCGCCATTCGCAGGCACTCTACGTAATATTATCAGCATTAAGATATTACCGTTACGTTACTAGCATTAGGATATTATAGCTGGGAAGTCTTGCATCCCTGAAATTATTTCTAAGCCATACCTACCCTCAGTGTTCCACTTCCCTCATATTTTCTGTACTCTAGCGTTAGAACTTAGAAGTCACTATGTACTTAGCCGCTGCTTTATTCCGAGGAAGGCTTCAATTACTTCGGCTAAAAGTCTAGCCTACTACAACGAAAATTTATCTGATACATCGCCTTCTATAATTTCTTCATTCTCCGCGATACAATTTGTGCTACCTGCGTTCTACCTGCATTCCATGCTTTAACAAGGACCAAGCCTTGGTACACAAAATATTTTAAGTCTGATTCTTAAACATTTAATACGTTATATATGTGAAAATAATTAAAATCAAAATATCATATAATGAAGAGAACTGCAATAAAGATAAATATTTCATTGTATTAAAATATTTTGATTCATATTGGAAGGTGGATTACTTTAAAAGTTAAAATCATCTGGTGATTTATGAACGTATGCGAGTGGATATTATCTAGAAAGACTGATATGTATGCATTGTATATATGCTCTGGAAATTCCTGGGTATTCGTCCTCGTATAAACCGCAATCCGCATGTGCCACATTCAGGAAACGAGCGTATCACTGTTAACCCAGACTCACGTGGTTTATCAAAATTAATTCGAACTGCTCCGCGTGAAAATGAAGCATCACTCTTGCTATTAAAATATTGAAATTAATTGAAAATATACGGAATTAAGGTGAACGATCGTATGTTTAAAGAAGATTAAACCTGACATTTTCTCATATTGCTTTTCAGTGATTAATACGAATAAAGTTCAACGTGAAACGATTAATAAAAGCATCGTATAAAATGAAACGAATGAATTATTTACGTAATATTTTAATGAACCTACATGAGACAAAATTTGAATAAACTTTTTTGTACCCTACAAATATTTCTAAAGTGACAAATCAAATCTTGAGTTTTTGACTTATCACAATCCAAGAATTGGATAAATAGTCCTTTATCAAACACCAAAAATGTACCAAATTATCTTCAAATCCCACCCGCTATAGAGTCACTTGTCTTGTCTTCAAGCCGCCTTCACTGATTCTGCAAGAGTGATACATTGGCAGTTGATTTAACATAATCGATTTTCCCAAAACTTTTGACTAGTATCATTTTAGAAATACTTATGCGATATATGTATAATATTTTCAAAGTAAAGCTTCATGGTTATAATATTTAATGATGAAGTTAATTGAGTTATATCGAATAATATTGTTTAGTACAGGTAAAGTTGTTACTACAGGTAATTAACAAGGAGGCAGTATAAGATCATGAAACCTAGTAGATAGCTGATTCAGGTAGAGTTACTTAATAAAACGACGGGGAAGATAAGATCCGTTCTGTAATTGTACAGCTTGAGATATCAGTAATGATAGTTGAAAATTCTCCCGAGAAGACGTGATTTAATTATCGGACTGTACATTAACGCGAAAGCGCTACTCTACAAGTTTGTCGGTAATACTTATGTAGTTAACAGGCAACGTGTTCCAGCTCCGGGCCGGCGCCGCCGGAACGAAACTATGGAGGCGGAGAAACTATCCGAATAACTATTCCTCATCTTCGCTCCAAGGATGCGTCGAGGAATTTATGGACCGTAAAAGCGCTCTAATATTAATACACTCGCTCGAGGATTCGTCAACACAAACGTTCTTCGCGCCTGCTGATTTTATCGGCCGTCTACCCTCTTCTATAAAGAGTTTCACGAATCATTTTCATTGCCCAATAAAACGTACCCTTGATAGAAAAAAATTCCTTGCAAGCTTAATTAAAGTACCAAATAAAGTAAGATTTCCCTGCTTGATTAAACGTAATTACTTACATTTCAACGGATCGAAACACGAAATGCAATTCTATGGTTAATTTAAGGTACACTTTGTATAATATTCAATGCGACACGAATGTAATAGTGAATACTTGATTTTACGGTGGTGCAAAATGCACGGGACGAGAAAGAGGCAGTAATGTAAAGGAAGAGGGTTGAAACTGAATGTTGACGTGACCATATTACTATGACAATGAAGCAGCCACCGCGTGGATTACAATAATGTACACGTCACGCGGTAAATTAATCCTGTGTGACTGGCGTGGAAGATGCGTCCATACACGGTGATATTTGAATTGTGTTAGGGTATTACGCGGCCAAGACCAATTAGGTTATTCCGTTAAATAATATATAATAAAATAATATAAGTGCATTTCCGTTTCTAAAAAAATAATACAATTCATTTTAAAAAAAAGATAACATGTATGTAAATTCATTTACTTCGATTTTTCAAATCCCTCTTTAGAATTCAGTCGGAAATGGCTAATTCAATTATTGAGAAGAATTTTCTTGTGTTAAATTGTGACTAAAAGTAAGTGGAGGTAGACGTCTTAAAGTGAATTGTTAGCAACCACGCGCCTTGGCGCCGTGGAAAAGTTAGAAATGGGCACCTCAGCCATTAATTGACGTGAAACACTACTTGCGCAGGGAAAAAGAAATCGCTAGTACCTCGGACAATAAAAGGTGAAATATACTTCTTGCGTTGCGACGTCTAACAACATAATTTTGTAGAAACTCGTGAATATCGTGTAGTTGGAGAATAACGAGGGAAGATCCACGGTAAGGGGAGATTTTTTTATCTGGCCAACTTAATTACTCGGTCCCTGTAAATGAATTATACCATCGGAAGGAAGCTCGTTATCTCCCTGTCAGGCTGCTTCAATGCATTATTGTTCATTATATCGACCATTAAAGACGACGTTAAGAACCTGCCGTAGTAAATTAAAATTCAATCGTCAGACGTTTATCCTAGCTGAAGAATCACGGCGGGAGTGTTCTTGCGTCTCGCCTTGTTTCACATCGGCACTCGGTTTCGAATTGATTTTTTTCTTCAGAGGTAAATTCGTGAATATGTCTAGTCAGAAAAGGTGGGAGCTAGACTAGACAAGAAACAGCCTCACTGAAGCTAACTTTTCTACTATCTACCAGGAGACTAATCTAATAACCAGTGATGTTGATCCGACGTTAAAAGAATTAAATAAAAAAGAAATATAATAATTTTATGACTTGAGCTAAGACAAAATAATTCGAGGCCAGACAAACACAAGTAGCATTCGCCAGTGTCGCCGAGAGTATGCTGGAATTAGAATTTTTACAGTTCGTCATTTTTCAATAATTTGATTTTCTATTTTTTATTTGGTGATATTTCAATGACTTCAATCATGAAAATGTGATTTAATGCATGTTGATGTTTCAGTGA
>NW_017163423.1:304000-309470 GCF_001652005.2 Ceratina calcarata | reverse complement strand
CGGCGGGAGTGTTCTTGCGTCTCGCCTTGTTTCACATCGGCACTCGGTTTCGAATTGATTTTTTTCTTCAGAGGTAAATTCGTGAATATGTCTAGTCAGAAAAGGTGGAAGCTAGACTAGGCAAGAAACAGCCTCACTGAAGCTAACTTTTCTACTATCTACCAGGAGACTAATCTAATAACCAGTGATGTTGATCCGACGTTAAAAGAATTAAATAAAAAAGAAATATAATAATTTTATGACTTGAGCTAAGACAAAATAATTCGAGGCCAGACAAACACAAGTAGCATTCGCCAGTGTCGCCGAGAGTATGCTGGAATTAGAATTTTTACAGTTCGTCATTTTTCAATAATTTGATTTTCTATTTTTTATTTGGTGATATTTCAATGACTTCAATCATGAAAATGTGATTTAATGCATGTTGATGTTTCAGTGACTTCAAGTTCGTATGACTATAATAATAATTTTATGATATACTCTGACAATGTATAAATAAAATTACAGTACAACTAAAAATAGAGCAAATTTAAATGTTAATTCTAATCATTTCCTACCGTCAACTAATTATAAGAACGTATTAGTAGTTTTTTATTAGCCCTAACACCAGATCTCGTTGGAAGTGTTCCCAATGTTGTAAAACTAACGGAAACTTTTTTAAACTCTCCGTGTCTCGCCTGTGGAAACGCGATGAGAGAAGAGCCACGAGGCCGCGGAATTGGTAGGTACTTACATATGCGTAAAAGGAACAGAATACTGGATCAGCGGGAGAAACCACTTCCACAACTTTTACGCGTGACGTGAAATGGTTTAAATCGTCTACGCGAACGGAATTATGATTTTTACTCCGTCACGCTGATATTAAGCAAATGCAAACACTTTTAAGGAGTCGAATCAGTTTTTATATGAAATATATTTATATTCTGTGCCCAGTTTAATTTTCTCACGTGTGTATATTCTTTCAATACGTTTTGCTGGTGAACTTTTCTTGAATGCTTTTCTTGAACTTTGATCCTCCTCGAATTTTAATCGCGAGTCTATCCGTGACGGATGGAAACAACAGAGAAAACTCGGCGTATGTGCATGCCTGACTAATGTCCACGCAATGCTCCAAATATCAAGGATGGATGAAAATCAGAGAATGATAGACGCCGACTCGGCTGCGATGAAACGACGTAATGGCTACGAAACAATTCCTATCAGAGGCGAACAGAGTCAGCGGTGGCCGTTCGAGGGGTTGCGAATGAGAACGGGGGGATGAAGGGCGGAGTCCTTCAGGACTTCGACGGTCTGCCACCGGTTGTAGTCAGAGTTATGATCCCACAATATCCTCCTATGATTGGATCCGCCGCAACTTTCCTGGACGCTCTTCTTTCTTGTCGCGTCCCACCCTTCTTCACTTATTGTTAGACACATCTCGTCCTCTCTTTTAGTCCTCTCTCCTTCCTCCGCCTCCTCATGCTCCTCATGCGAAGGATTCTTTACTGATTCTCACGAGAAATTATAAAACGGCACATTAATGCAAGTTCAAAACGGAAAAATAAATAATTTTGCATTAAAAAAAATTAATTTCTTCGTTGCATTTAATTATTTCGCATGTTACAACCCGTTCGGACGATGCAGTTTTCTCGCAGGATCGACAACGACCGAAGTACCATCCGTTTCAGGTTCAACATTCTACGTCTCGCTGTTCATTTTTCCCTTCTTCTTTCCTGGTTCGTTTCCGCGAAAAGTTTGCGACCAGCGCCGTGAGCCAGCCCCAGTTCTTGCATAAATCCGCCGTATCGCGGCCACGTAACTTCTGCTCGTTTTTATAATCTTGTATACGCAGGGAGAGCATATTCTCCGAGCCGGTTGGCTGAAAGTTGCTAAAGTACGTAGATTCACGGCAATTTAGCCTCGCCACACGAATGGGTTCTCAGAACGAATCTCATTGACCGCATGAAAGCCTGTTAGATCCCGGCGTTTTTCAAATTCCCGTGCTTATCCCCCAGAAGGAACAGGCTTTAACACAAGAATAATCTGATCTTCCTTTAAAATGAATAGTAACATTTTCATCTCATCAGTTTAATCATTTCAAATAAAGTAATGTCTCCCAACATTCTAATAAACAATTGTATGCAGTAACCGTTTTGAATTTATAATAGGATTCATTGAAACTATTGAATGAATTGTTCAATGACTAGAGGGAGGCGGGTCTGTCTGGGTATGCTTGGCCTCCTCGAACGGTCCTGGCGCGCGGAGTAGAAAATTAAACAAAAAATCGTCATGATCCCTTTCAACGAGAGGCAATCACAAGGACTTACGCGGCCGGCTCAGTTTCTCATAACCGATTTGGTTCTAAGGACCGGCATAGCAGCTGGCCCGTGAGTTCCTTTTCATCTTGGATTTAATATCACCTTATAGACACCGAATTCTCTTATTCTATTCGTCCTACTTCCCATCAATTTTTTCCCATAATTTGCCGTTTTCTTCATTATTAATATTCAGTCTTATCACTCTATTCTCTATTTCTATTATACTGAGCGATCTTAATTCGGGTCTAAACTTAAAAAGTGTTAATCCATTTCTTACAATATGAACAGACGTATAATAGTTATCGTGAGATAAGATTTTGTTATCATTTCTGTTGTAATTGTTTGAAATGGTCTGTGTAATACAATGTAATTGACCTGGCCACTAGACGACAATAGTGTACCTTTTTATCAGTAATTTAAGCTCCACATAAATCCTCGAAACCACCATTTAATCCTTACTTACAAAGGAATTAAAGTAAAGATCTCTATGTTCGATACCTACGGTTGTCTTTCGATTCGCGATGCCTTCGAGTATAAATCCCAGCGGAATAGGATTTTCAGCTGGCTTAGAGTCGATTATTGCGGGAATATATTGACGGGGAAGGAAAAGAAGGTAAGGGTGGGTTTGTTGGACCTGATCGGTATATTGCTCCTGTGGGATACACGCTCGGGTCAATCGACGTACGTACCCCTGTCTAAAAGCACAATACCCTCTCACTTCCTTGTCCTCTCTGCCTCTCCCGCCTATTTCTCCGCCGCTTCTCTACCCTCGAAATGTGTTCCCTGCTCGCGAGTTTGAGGTCTTCAGGATAACCTTTACCCAAGATGGTTCCCGCACATATTTTTTACATGCTAGCCACTGAAACGTTTATATGAACTGCATTTTCAATTTACGCTTCGGAAATTGTATTTTCGATCCATTACGTAATAATAAATCATACAAATCAATAATAAATCATATCAGGAATCAATGAAATCATGAAAAGTCTCAAATCACAAAATCATTTTAATTTCAATTTCATTTCATTCATCATACAAAGTATAATAAAAAAATAAGAAGTAGAACAGAAGCATAGATAGATTAATTGGAAAAACCATGAGTAAATCACAAAGATCTTTAGAAACTTTAGTAGTCCATTATTTGTGAAGTGAAATTATATTTTTCGTAGTTTAATGCTTGATATTAATTTTTATTGATTTACTATAATAGCACTCTTGTTATTTTTATTCATATCTTCAATAATTTAAACAAATAAATAAGGAAATTGAAATATATGGAAAGATTTCTTTCTCTTTGGAGAAATTCCATTTTTAAAGAAAACATATAAGAATCTGTTATCTAATACCAACGAACACAAAAATAGAGAAAAATCCATCGAAGAAGTATTTGAAGAAACAGAAAGGAGAGGAAAAGTATAACGTTCAATATTTCAGTACACGCGTTTCAGAAAGTCGGTAACACTCTTGCGAGGGAGAAATAAAGTGGCGCTTTTGAGGGCAGTAAGATCGATACGGATAGCAATATGCACCCATACATGGTGTGTATGTACTTTGTTGGCACACTCCAGCCGAAGTGACATTACAAATTGGGAAACCAGTAAAACCGATTTATTGTGCTACGAAACTTCAAAACAGTTCCTAACACACATTCAAATTAATTAATTTATTATTATTGGAGAACAGCGTTTTATTATCCTGTAGAACTATCACTTAAATCTAAATAATCCTGTTTGATGATCATAAAACCGACAGGGACAGCAATACGTGTGTCGATATACATTTTGCCGGTGGTCATGGATCAGCATGGGAGCAGAAGCAGAAACTGATTTATCGTGATTCGAAACGTCAGTGCATTAAGTAATATCCTAAAGAGATTTATAGCTGCAGGTGGAGCTCGATTCGTGGAGGAGCACGTCTCTGGGGGTAGCGTCTCCGTTTCTGTACGTTTTACCCCAGGAAATAAAGTTCCCGTTCAGGATATGAACCGAGGAAATCTCAAGAAGTTTTGCTTATCGTGTACCGTCGACTCTGGAAACGGTGTTAGTTGCGAATCCCCCTTACGGTTCTGACACCCGTATATTTACGTAGCCGTGCACATTCGAAATCAAATCTTTCCATTTCTTGAGAATCTTCCCCGACTCTTCGCACACGCCCCTTCGATTCCAGACGCGAGCCATTATTCAAAAAGTACACTGTTAACTCAGATCCGAAGTTACCTAATAACTCCTCGTCGCTGGAAATTCAACAATAATAGCACGCGGTATTTACAAGGAATTAATTTCACGATGGAGCTTGCGTTAATTCCGATAAGAAAGCCTTTGCGGCTTTGAACCGAGTTTGAGATTGAATGAAACTTTTCAGACAATAGCCACGACGAACTTGTTCAAGAGTGGTTCAAGAGTAGTGGGTAGACCAGCGACATGAAAGAAGGAAGCGAGAAACAAAAAGAGAAAGTGGGAAATAAAAGTAAGACAATAGTCAGGGGTGGTGGAAAAAGTGTGAGGGAAAGGAGGAAAGTGAACAAGAGGTATCTACAGATGCTTTCTTTATAACACCACGTTTCTAAACGATTTCAGAGGTTTAAATTATCTATTAATTAATCGTCATCTGTAATATAATATGTGGAGGTATAATATATGTATACATATACATATAATATACATATAGAGATATAAGATGTATTCATAATATATGAGTTATCTATAGATGTTTCCTGTTTAACAGCACGTTTCTAAACAATTTCAGAAGTGTAAATTATGTCTTAACTGTGATCTATAATGTATAAGGTCTAAACACAATTGATATACATATCTACAGAATATTTCACGAAACGCTGGACAGTCCTTTATTTTTATGAAGACGATTTTAATTATGTTTTCAGATGTTGAATCGCAAAATTTGCTAACTTTGCGGAGGAGATGGGAACCACAGTAAGAGCTATTGTGGGTAAACCACTTGAAATGGATACCTGTAGCCTGTTATTGTGTTAGGATCGATAGACCAACAGGACAATACTTGCGTTCGGTGCTGCATTCACTGACGTAGACTTCTTATTGTAGAAAAGGACGACGTATACATAAAGGATAAATCAAATCGTATTGAAATGCTGCGTCAAATAATGCAAAACAAAATATATAGATTCATTTGAAAAAATAAACTTGACCATCGTATCTTAT
>NW_017163423.1:297317-303734 GCF_001652005.2 Ceratina calcarata | reverse complement strand
TGAAATTTACAGTACGGTAAATTTAAAGTAACAGGATTTGTACCGGTCCTAATTATTGTTCGTAAAAAATGTAGTTAAAATTTTACTGGTGGTACAGCTTAATCCTTGATTAAATTAATGCAAGCTTAATAAAAGTGATCCTTGAACACCAAACAATATGTGATAAAAAATAAAGTATAAGCTGAAACTGTAATTCGATTCACGGTTAACAGTCCGGGGCTGGGAATTACGTATTAGTAAAGTTCGGTTTGTAAACGCGATACAATTCTGTCGGAAAACTATGGCAAACAGTAAATTTGGTATACCTACGTATTCTCGTTGTTACCGAGTTTCTGCCATCGCACGGTTTACCTCGAATTTATGTAATGCATAGTGCGAAACGGTTTTCCTGCCGGTCGAACACATACAGCTTACTAAGCGAAATACGTATACGTAACATTTTTCCGTGTAACTTTGATTTTCGGTACATAAATGTTCACGGGCGAAGTTTAAAGACTAATGTATTAACGCAGGGATATGTACACATCGGTATTAGACGAGGAATAGGAAGTAATAAAATGATAATAAGAAAAGGTATGGAGGAAATGTGGAAATCTAGAAATACAAATAAATCAATGTAAAAAGTGTGACACATTAATCAGTCAAATGTCGAGAAATAACATGACTTCCCCAACCCCTTGAGATAACCCGTCAGTTTCACGGACAATGTCGATTCTTGCGATGATTTTGTTCGATTCGCGGACCTATCACTCTACGAGCGACTCTACAGAAAGAAAAGATAGCGAGTTGCCCACTTCGAGACAGAAAGTTGTTGCTTATTACGAGAAAACTGTACTATGTATACATATACATATAATACACAGTTTCAGTCACCACACAAGTGTCTCTCGAGCGCGCAACCATTCGAGTATCTTAATTACGCATATTTCTAAGGTTCAGAGAAACCAAGGTGTATGTATAGGAAGCTCCGCTACCACGCCGCGTCCTGAAGTCGAAACCGGCTTCATGGATACTATTCAGGATAAGGCGGAATAAATGTACAGATTTGTAGATCTTTATACAACTGCACAGGATAATCCTGTTCCATTCCGAGCGACTTCAAGCTTCAAGCTGCTTCAACATTAATTGCCTTATCTCATAAAGCTGTGTACGTATTCTCGACATATACAGTTATGTGAATTCGGGTGATGGCTGCGGCTACATAATTGAAACGAATGCTATTACGTGACTACACAGTGTAGACAATAGATATGAAAATAGCGTGTAGTCAACACTACTTCTACTGGTGTCAAAAGACCTTAAGTACCTTCTCCTCAATTAAATTAAGATCTTAATACCTTCTCAATTAAAATCTTGACTTTTCCTACACTGCACTGATTGTTAAATTAATTAATTAAATCGAGGGAAAGATGATTAAATCAATGATAACAATTTTAAGTAATTGTTAACACAAAAATCAGATTTTAAATGAAACTTGTTAACACAGAGTGTCTAATTAATAGAAAGGCAATAGAACTTGATCGATGTTAACTGAGAAACAAAATAAATTGTAGCTGGCTTGCGTGTTCCCAGATTAGATGAATTTCACTCTGTAAACATAGCGATTTTTGCCAGCTGATTTCTATCCACAGTTAGGGAACGCCAATACATGTGATTGATGACGCATGTATGGAGCTAAGACTGTGGGTTTTATCGTACAGGAAAGGTGCGAGAATAGAGAGGGAAGAAAAGGGATTGTTTGTTTTACAACTGTCTTGAGAGCGACGAAATCTAAAGTAAAAGTACCACGCGGGAATCGAACCGAGGTACTCAACAGTCATGGCCAAACGCTAAACCCGCGTTGCCATCGTTGCATATCGTTGTATATTATTCAGAAGCAGCATATAGCNTGTACGGACTATGGTAAAAGGACAATAAATATATACATACGTATACATAGAACGCAAAGTGCGTGGTTGCATGCACGTGGATACATATGCATGCATACATGAATGCCCGATGCATGTCAGTGCAATGGTACGGCGTATCTTTCACGTACCGATGGCTGATTCTCAAGGGAATATAGGAGAAGACATATTGAATTTATCGCTTGGCAGAGTATCTACAGCAAGACCGTGGCCGTATTCTGGTCGAATGAATTTTACTATAGACCTCCTTACCGCTCTTTCTTCGTTCCCGTGGTTCCACCAAATGGTATTACAGATTATTCGATTTGTTTCTTCGCGTCCTGATAGTGCGACCACGTCTCGAATCGATACAAGTATTCGAAAATGTTTCGCAGTGGAAAAAGATTATGGTAACGAAATACTTGACTTCCATATAGTCGAAACACAAACTAAACACTGCGAGGAAATCGTCAATGAATGTACATTTATATGTCGGTTAAATGTTACAGATGATAATAATATAAATCAATAATAAAGGAGATGAGAATTGAACTGTACATGACATTTACAAGATAAATTCTATCACAAATAATTGATGCGATCGTGTCTCAAAATTTGCTCAATAACAAAAGTATTCGGGGAAATTGGATGATGAAGACAATTAAATTATTGGTGCATTGTTCCACATATACGTTTCGTTATATCGGACGGCGTCTAAGTGGGGCGTAACACAGAGAACATATTTTTCGCGTATATTTCGTAGCGAGTGGATCATTGATCATTTGATATCTATTGAACGTGCCATTCGAGGCAACATCGTTTTGAGTGTGCAGGCCCGGTTTGTACGAGGCTAGGTACGAAAGGGATGGAAGAAGGGTTGCGCCGGAAAAGCGGAAGCGTGTAGGTGGATGGACGTGATCGCGAGCGAGAGGAAACGAGAACGGGAGCGTGCGAGAGGGTGCAAACTAGCGGGAAAGGGTTGTAGGTGCAGATGGCGTGCGCCGTGCGCGATAATACGTAGACCCGGCGCGGATAAAAGGGCCTGTCTCTCGCGCACTGCTGTTCCGAATTGCCGGAAGGTTCGAAAAGGACAAACAACTCAAAAAGACAAAAGCATAGACGGTGAGAAGCACGCAAATGAAGAAAGAGAAATCGATAACGTTGTAACTCGGTTTTCCATGTATATTTTTAGATCCGGACGACCTTAAACGAAACGTCTGCCTGAATCGATGAGATTCATCAATTATTAAAATGACCAACGTTCCTTGTCTATATCTCAAATATTTTCTCACCAATCCAATGTATATTATTCATGCGAATATAAATTATTAACTTGTTGAAGGATATAATAAACTAGCATTCCCAGTCTCTTATCATCGATTTATAGCTGTAGATACCGACTATTGCATGGGTTCATCGTTACTTAAAAAAGAAGAAAAATCCTGATCCTACTTAGACCTTGATATTCCTATTGAAATTCTACAACGTAGATATTATTTAAAGAAGGATTATATCTTGGACCATTTTCTTAAGATTCAGTTTAATAAATGGCAGCATCCACCGTCGCAGCTTTGCTTGCATTAATTATCATCTATATACATAAAAACCGAGTCACTATGTCATGGAACATCAAATACAGAGCATTTTGTAACTATACATTTTACACCTTTTCATTCCCTTACAGAACGATTAGGGTAAAATCCTGCAATTAATTTTTGGGTATTTGTACGAAAAGCAAACCTATAACTCATCAATTCTACTATCAGAATCTACCACTTTAAGTACGTTTGAGGGGCAGACTATAATTTCCTCCAGAACTAACTTATTCTGTAAAAGCCATAACAAACAAACGGCTCTTTAATCTTAATATATTTACGGACTCCCCGAGATTCGATGTATTTTGCACGAATCATTATAAATAAATTGTAATTGCATTTCATTTTGCGATGATTGCGATTCACCGTTTGGAATTCTTACGTGTCTCCTAGAAAAGCGACGAAGAGGGCGAATGAAGAAGAGTATTCGTGTTGGCGATAGCTAATAAGTTTGACGGCGTATAGAAACGACAGACGAAATATTTCGGTAGATTAACGGAGTCCTAGGCGTGCGTTCGGTCCTGCAAGCCTCGAGGAAACGTTAAATATGACCGTAGGACCTGTTTGCACTGCTCTCGTACACCCGGTAGGCGAGATGAGACAACATTTACCTTAGCCCGAGCTCTGCCTCCTTCGACCGAGACTTCACGGTTTCTTTGAGGTAGCTTCGGGATGATAGATGCAGTCTCAATTTCCAGCCTCGGCCTTGCCTACTCCGAGCCCTTTTCCTTTTCCCTTCGATCCTCTTAACTTTCTGCCGCCTGTTGAAGGAAGACATTCGCTCTTTGCGCCGCGCTACGCCGCCGCGCCATTGCGAAACGTCAGATCCCACGGTTTTCTATGAATATCAGATGAAACGTGAATGAAACGAAGTAAATACTTGCTTAGAAACGACGTCAATACATTTTTCGGCGTTTGCACGGATGGAGAAACCCGTACCCTATCCATGAATTTCCCTCGATCGTCATTCATAACAAATCATAGGTAATAGAGCTAACTTTATACCAACCCTCAGTTCTCTATCCTGATTCTTACACTAAGACAGCACCACCTCTTCTCGAAAATTAACCCTCTCAATGAGTAAAATTGGAACTAAATATCGTGCCTCGTAATTACAGAATCAATAAAATATTTCCAACATTCGTATAAGCGACAGTCCACAATAACAGATCCCATCTTTTACTTCAATTGTTCGGTAATAAGAAATTGTTATATTTTTACGTAATATTTACTACGTAATTGAAACATACGAAAGTTACTTCTGAAATGCATATAAGTTTCTTGAGGAAATGACAGGCGTCGCGTGGCAAGGGTTCACTTTATCAAATTTTAATTTAAATACCTGAGGTTGAAATTCCTGGCAACGTCACGTATACACATTCCTAGCATGCGTGCGGATGTTCCAGGTAGGTTACGCAGTTCAGGTTCACATCTGCCTGTCCCAGTATATCGGCACTCGGGCATAGCAAATATTAAAGGAATTTTGCTTGCACGATGTAAAGAGGATCTAATCTAGTGCTTGGTTACCCAGTGTTCTGCATTTTCCTTAACTGTATCGGATATGCTTGTTGCTGTCCATATTTCTACTTATTTATTTTATTTAATCCTTGACGAAAATCTAAGCCAGAATTAAAATACGAATGCCTAACGTAGAAAAGAAATTCATTCTGAAGAAAGAAAGAGGATCATTTCCCTATGAAAGCTAAACTCGTCTGTTATTATTGGCCCAACTGGATTAACTCGAGCGTAAAGCTCAGATTACCGTTGCATTAAAATAAGAACGATGGATCGAAATGGTTAACATACGCATAAGCATTTTGCTAAATAAACACACTGATAATGGATTTATTTGGACTAAAACAATAAGCGTGATGAAACGAAATTATATTCGATTTCAATTGTTTTATCATTTTGGAATGAACAATCAACATACCAACTGAGCTCATTAAAATCACATTAACTGTCGAATTAATCGTCTGCTCGACAACACATTATTTGATAATAATCTGAATTAGATAATACATGTTAAATGTCAGATCTCTAAATGTAATTTAGTGTCCTAAATATATTATTAAAGTGTTCCAGTATTGATGGAGCTATTGTATATGGGAAAATCAGTCGAAAATGTAGGATGTTTCATTTGAGGATTTCGTTTCGAAGAAATCGATTTTGAATTTCTTTTTAGTAGTTCAGAAAGAAAAATGAATTTGGTATTTTTGGCTTATTTTCTCGTGTACGATCACCCCCTCCAAGATTCTACCATCGATACTGGAATACCCAGTATCTGAATAGTTTCCAAGTTAATTATATAGTTCTTTTTAGTATCGGGAGTTGAACTACCCCGAAAGTCCAAACATCCTACGGATGGGGAGTTACCTTGCAATTGATTCGTCGGGTTCAGATCAGTCGCCCCGAAGTTGTCGATGTGGACAGCTCCGGTAATTGTGGAGATGGCTCACAAAGAGAGGAAACCGAAGAAACGATAGGTGAGGGTGAGGTAGCGCGTACAGTACGGGAGTGACCTATACATAGTGGTAACAATCGTTCGTTGCCGTTTGTAATTCTCGCGTTGCGTTTCGATATAGAACGATTGAAAACTGGCACTCGCAAGTTACAGCTGGACAGCAGCTTCCAATTTCACGAAATTCGCTAGACTGAAGTCGAACATATATGGACGACTATGGTACCTTTGTAACATCAAATTTGCCGTTTTTATTAACGTGATTTATCTCTAGTTAACATAGCCACTAAATTGATTTAGAAGTTGAAGAACTCAGTTCTACATTAATATTGTTTTACATTTCAATTACATTTTTAAAATTAAGTATAAAAGTCAAATTTAGAAAGAAATGGACATTGGCTTCTTCCAAGGCTTTGTATAGATAAAAAGTTAAATAAAGAACTAAAAGAGTGACCAAACACGAAATTTTTAGTTA
>NW_017163423.1:292890-296757 GCF_001652005.2 Ceratina calcarata | reverse complement strand
TACATAAGGTGTGCTATTACGCAACTGAATGAAACAGCCAATCACATGCCCTTCCTTATAATGACCATATTGTCTTATTCATTAATTGTATATTGCGTTAAAAGGAGGGAAGTGTGGTTCCTAAGGATAATTATTAATACAATGAAAAACGTGTTGAGAATCGTTGTCCCAAGCTGTACTATATGCCACAAGCAGAATAAGCCGAAGTAAGGAATGGGAAGATGAAGGGAAGAAGGCGGAATGGAAACGGTGATCGGTCATATAATTCAAGGGCCATGATTTTTCCGCAGAAATTTCGCGGTCTGTCGATCGCGCGGTGAATTCGCACGTAAATGGAGTGGAATTTTGCCAAGTCGGAGTCGGAGGACCGTTGTCGCAGGTGATGCACAGTCCTGGACCCAAGCAACACTGCGACCATTCTTGAGGATAAGTAAATGGGGGAAGAGTGTGAGTCGTTCGGCTCTTCCTTGGATGCGAAGTTTCTTGCCGTCGCGGCACGACGCCGGAGTTTAGCAAGAAATCAAGCCGACAGACAGTGACAAGGGTAACCATGGATGGGTAAGAAAGAGGGAGTAAACGTGCGTTTGTCTCTGTGTATGTGTGTGTGAGTGAGGAGGAATGATAAAGGGAGAGAAACGTAGGGACAGGAGTATGTGGCTCCGTCACCAATGTTCACCGCGCGAAAGAGAAATCGTCTTCGTTCGAAAAAAAAACGATACCGAGAACTTTATTGCCTGGAACATTTTTCAATCCAACGAATTCGGGAAGACTCTTAAAATTTTATCAATCATCCGGTCAGGCTGGCAATTTTCAGGTGACGAAAGGGATCAGGAGGGTATACCCAGAGTGAATCGAGTGAAAGATAAATTAAGGAGCTTAATGAATTTCCCGTCGTTCCTTCGTAGCACTTAAAATTTATTATATTGGAAGCTTATTATCATCAATATCTACGATGAATTATTCTACCTTTTATTTAAGGAGTTCAGAGTATTTGAATACGTCGGGTTCATCAATCTCTGTTTTAATAAAATTATTCAAGAAATTATCCATATAAGTCGCGGTCGTAAATATTGCGGGACCGACGGAAAAATAAAAGTTCCCGTGATTTTCTTGCTCGGGAGCCTTCGCATTTATTCAAATGTCACTTTCAGAACTTGGAAGAGGGATAAGAAAAAGTGAAAAGAAAATAGCCACGAACCGATGGACTGAGTACTTTATCGGTAAATCGAAAATGAATTCCCGATGTTTCATGGACGAAAATTACGAGCCTTACTCTATCATAAATTTATCACTTCCGGCCCATAATCGAAAGGGAGAGCGTCGAACTTAGATTCCCTCATCTCTGTATGTGAAACCTACGTTCTCGACCCGCTATCTTCATTTTGTCGCTCGATGTACACGTACATTTGAACAACTACAGAACATGATAGAGAACCTACTAAATAATTTGTGTGATTAGATAGTATATAAACTCATATTTTAGTAAAACTGTTGAAAACAGGACTTTTGATTCTAAACCTTCTTAATTCCCTACATCTCTTAAAAATAACGTTGCTTGAAAAAACCTAATAAATTTCGGCAACGAAGTAAAAAAAAATATCTCTATTTAATTCTATACAATTATTATATTTATGACAGTTAAAATGGTCACGAATTACTTTTTTATGTATTAAAACTTATTTTTATCATTAACAATTGACGAAAATTCATACAAACGCATTTTACTTGAAATCTATGTGATCGTACAGAAGTCTTGAGACATAAATAAAACGTAAATACGTGTAAGAAGGCACTTCGCTGTACAAGACAAAGTCAAGGATTACAAGCAAGAAATGTAAACCTCCGCGTCCGTTCCCAAAATAAGATTTACATTATACAATATATAATATATACTAGTATAATGTAATATTCTTTCACTCATATTACGAGCCGTGACCTTTCCAAACAAACTCCTAAAACAAAATGCGTTTTACTCAACTCGTTCACCTCCACGTATCCAAAAATCATCGAAATCTGAGGTGAGGCCCATTTTCAATAGTTTTACCCATATTCCAATTAGATTTCAACATTTTGTGAATGAGTGCTTTAACATTATTTACTTAGTAAAACTTCAGTTACGGAACTATTATCTATTCTCGTGGCGGACGTGGTAGTAATAACAACTGAATAATCCCATTACATCGATTTTATATTAGGTATACATAGTACGTGCAAACTTGATCGAGGTTGGTTCTTCTCCTTTGTACTCGATCCATTTGCAATGTTTCTCCTATATAGTCCATTATCAATCAAAACTATTTACCTAGAGTGTTCTCCGGCGAAGCTTAAAGTCTAAGCTCAGCTTAAAGGAGGCCTCGCAGGTAGTTTAATCTCCGTTAAAGTTTAAAAGCCATGATTTAGTTTTACATGACGCGATATGCGGTATCATATACAAACCTGAAGCAAACACGCAAAATAAGAAAGATCAGCTTTACTGGAACCTGCAGACTGTACGAGATCGTACGTGAAGAAAATTTTCAAGTAATAAAGTGAAATTATTCGTTAGCTATTAGGTTTAGGGCTAATTTGCATTTGTTCTCAATTATTGAATTCGTACATGTCCCATGAATTAAGAGTTCACTGTACATGGACGAACTTATGTTACGTTGAAGGACTACGTACCTACAGATTTAAGTAGTAGCAGGTAAATATAAGACAAAGTTAAGGACAGGCACTTAAAGATCGAGTGCAAATATGGAGCAAGTGTACTTCTTCGTACAGATAGAAAAGCAATGGCCTCGCGCTGTCGAGTACGCGACACTTTCCACAAAGGTGAAAATCTATACAGAAACGGGATTGGGAGGGAAACCTTGCCACCTGAGTGAGAGAGAGATGGAGAATGAACCATCGCATAAAAAACTGATGCTCTTCCTTAGACTGAACGTCTAGCGATCAAAGCTGATCGAGTTCTTTCAGACGATGCGAAAGCCTCTCCCCCCGATTTATACCTGGAGATACCGAGTACTGTACGGGTTTATCGTTATTTAAAAAGAAGAGAAACCCTGATCCTATTTAGACCCAGATATTCCTATTGAAATTCCACGACGTGAACGTTATTTAAGGAAGGATTATATCTTGGACCATTTTCTTAAGAAATTTCGTAAATTACTAGCATTCACTATCGCATATGTAAATGAATGTTTTCTCTTTATATGATAATAAGATCACAATGATGATTTTACACCTACAAGCATTTTATGAAAATTCTTCAACATAATGTATAAATTAAGACACGTATATTACTAATTCAGCAAAATTCTCTATGCCTGCGTAATCGTGTTTTGGAGATAGAAGCAGGTAAAATACTGATATAATGTAAGTACACGAATCTGAAGTGTGAACGACTGGGACGTTCACAGGGAACGAAAACCGGGATGGGAGCTCGTAGGGAGCAATAACAAGGGATATTAGTTATTATGATAGGCGCGTACGTTGATCGATCACACATGATCGGCGAATCAGCGCGGCGGGTACGGCTGTTCAGGCGGGCTAATTTGACTGTCGTAATTAGCTTCGTTTATCAGTATGTGTCACGTTCGTCGTCATGTGGCGGTCGCGGCAAACTACACGCGCCGCGGTGGTAATCTTCCTTCTGCGCTGCCCCCCTGGAGCAAACAATTAACGTTGTTCCGGTAACTTTGCCGTGATTACAGCAATTTTCGCATGACAGCTCGCCCGTTTACCATGAGGTCTATCCAGCTAGCTCGTTACGATTTCACACCATCTCCAAAAATATACTAGAGACCGAGAATAGTTTTTCCTTTTCGTACAAGAATTCCCGCCACGACTAGAGATTCGTAGCTTCGATCTCTGGCATCAAGCTTATCG
>NW_017163423.1:274394-292707 GCF_001652005.2 Ceratina calcarata | reverse complement strand
CGGAACAGATTATTTAAAGCTCTTGTAAAAATAAATCATTAAAAAAATGCAAGAATCTATAAAAAAATTTTAACAGATCAAATATTTTTCTACTGTTGCGACGACAATAACTAATCCTTTTACGGAAACATTCGTTGTCAAACCAGTCGTAACCCAGAGAGCTAACAGGAATAACAATTTTTCCGCGAGCAGGAATGCGCAGAATATCGTGTCATTTAACGGAGTATCGGTCCCGTGTAAACTTTAATTGAAAGCCAATGCACGCTGCATACTTCGTTTCAACAGTTACGGTAAATAAACTGGATAGATTTCCAAGAATCTCTAGTCGAAAGAGGTGTTCGACACGAAAAATTGTATCGAGAATAGCGTGCGGTAGCGCAATCAGAAAAAAGGTCGGATAGAAATCCGGCAGCGATGAAACCGTATACTAGTATAGTTTATAAAGCTTCGTTGTTGCCTGCGTTAATAAATAACTCTCCAAACGATGAACTTTTCATCCGTCGATAGATTATTTGGTGCACACAGAATTTTTTACACCTTTGATGAAAACACGTAACAGGAAATTAAATGAAAACATTTTCAGAGCATGAAAACAAATCCATGGCCAGTGTATATTTTTTATATACAACTCGATTGAAGCTGACAATAAGAGAAATCGATAAATCTACGTTTTATAAATAATTTACGTAATTGTTGTGTTCATTAATTTATTTGTCAGTACTGTGATCAGTACGTGCTCGTAGCCCATATTGCGTGTGGTCACTTTAATAGCGAGAAGAGATTGTGGGGGAAAAAATTGATTGTAACGCGTAAAACATAAAACTTAAGTATATTATGCAACGACAGAATAAGATATACAACATAAAAAAATATCTTTATGAATACTTATTTGAAACTTTCCAGGAGCACTTAAACTTTAACTGGATATATGTAAATTAAGTATTAAACGTGGCAAAGAAGTAAAGTGGAATTTTGGGTAATGCTTATGCATCATTAATGTTTAAAGACTTGGATTGAAGTTACTCGGTAAATTGCCTTCTTCTTACTCGACCCACCCTTGTTTTAACATTCTTGTTTCTGACATAGAGAATCGCGTTAACGATTAGCATCTGATTATTTTAAGTTCATTGCATTAGAAAATTATAGTACGTAAATATAGTATATTAGCAGACTTCCTGCATTTTTATTACGAGCTTTCCTATGGAATATAACTGTACCAGAAAGAATAAATTACGTAAAAATTCTTTCGGTTGAAATAAAAGAATTTAGGTCGAAGGGATTTAACATTTCGCGATGTTAACATTCAATAAGCAACGTAGCGTGGCGAGTTTCAGCAATTAGGACGGTTGCAGAGTCGTAAAGTAGCGTAGTAACGACTGAACGAACGTGCGACTGATCGATATACGTTGCACGCAACCTGTTTCAATGAAGAAGTCAAAGTTCTTTTTAAGCTGCAACCTCACCTTTACCTAACCCCTTTATGCAATATTTTACATGGTGAATTTCTTCACTTTATCATTTCTTATTCACATATCGATTTTTCCTGAAATTACGTTCTCGTAATTTTGTTAAATATTCGTAAATGTTTGACTTTTATAAATTGCTTTGATGCCGTGAAAATTTTCATAGAATTATAGTACTTCCTCTGATTGGAAGATTAATTCAATTTAAATTCCCCATAAAAATCAAATTCCATCTAAAATATTTAAAATAGACTATTGTATGTCACATTAATCCATTCAGTATCGTTTTTTGATAATTGTAATGAATGGCCTGAATTCCAAGAGAAAAATATGGGGCAAGTGTAAAGAGTACATAGTTTCATGTCACGTGGTTTCACCGACAAGACATTTTACAATGAAAATTAACTATTAAATACAGTAAAATAGGTAAAATATTGGCATATAGTAAAGAAATGTTGATAATCCGCAACTTTTATTAAAGTTTAGAAATATCTATTTTTTCTTAATTGCATTTATAAATCATTCTCGTCTTCTCTAATTCGAACTTCACATATTAAATGTACGATAATGATGACATATGAAAATAGTTCGTAAGATTTTGGCGAATCGTTTTGAAACTTTCCAGGAGCACTTAAACTTTAACTGGATATATGTAAATTAAGTATTAAACGTGGCAAAGAAGTAAAGTGGAATTTTGGGTAATGCTTATGCATCATTAATGTTTAAAGACTTGGATTGAAGTTACTCGGTAAATTGCCTTCTTCTTACTCGACCCACCCTTGTTTTAACATTCTTGTTTCTGACATAGAGAATCGCGTTAACGATTAGCATCTGATTATTTTAAGTTCATTGCATTAGAAAATTATAGTACGTAAATATAGTATATTAGCAGACTTCCTGCATTTTTATTACGAGCTTTCCTATGGAATATAACTGTACCAGAAAGAATAAATTACGTAAAAATTCTTTCGGTTGAAATAAAAGAATTTAGGTCGAAGGGATTTAACATTTCGCGATGTTAACATTCAATAAGCAACGTAGCGTGGCGAGTTTCAGCAATTAGGACGGTTGCAGAGTCGTAAAGTAGCGTAGTAACGACTGAACGAACGTGCGACTGATCGATATACGTTGCACGCAACCTGTTTCAATGAAGAAGTCAAAGTTCTTTTTAAGCTGCAACCTCACCTTTACCTAACCCCTTTATGCAATATTTTACATGGTGAATTTCTTCACTTTATCATTTCTTATTCACATATCGATTTTTCCTGAAATTACGTTCTCGTAATTTTGTTAAATATTCGTAAATGTTTGACTTTTATAAATTGCTTTGATGCCGTGAAAATTTTCATAGAATTATAGTACTTCCTCTGATTGGAAGATTAATTCAATTTAAATTCCCCATAAAAATCAAATTCCATCTAAAATATTTAAAATAGACTATTGTATGTCACATTAATCCATTCAGTATCGTTTTTTGATAATTGTAATGAATGGCCTGAATTCCAAGAGAAAAATATGGGGCAAGTGTAAAGAGTACATAGTTTCATGTCACGTGGTTTCACCGACGAGACATTTTACAATGAAAATTAATTATTAAATACAGTAAAATAGGTAAAATATTTAACGTTTCGCAAAGCACATGACATGAAACATTCAAACCACGTCGTTTACACTCTACATTGATTCCATCTGGTTGAAATTTCAAAGTACTTACGATACGCTGATCGTAAAATAGTTATTAGACCTTTAAAACGAGCCAGTAGTGCATGGCGATAGTAATTAGGGTTGTACTCACATTTTTTACTCTTCTCGCCGACGACGCCTCGCGGTAACAGGCAGCCGAGGAGGACGGCGACGATCAGAATAATTACGGATCTTCTCGCCCCGGGTGCTGGTGCGCACCAGGGCGAGCCTCGTGACATCACGGACATATCACTGCCTCCCCGTCTCAACGAGACTCCATCGTACCGGCTTCCGCGTAACCACCGCGCGTAACCACCGGTGGTGGTATAACCTTACTCATGGAGCCTCACTCACGGAAGAACCAGACCGGTCTGTGTAACAATCCGTTCCTCAGACGCGCACGGGGACCGGAACGCGGAAAACGGGGAACTCGGCACGGGGATAAACCCGCGAGACGTACACGCACCCTCCAGCGGATATTTCGAATCCCGGCAGCGGCGACGACGAGGTAGAGAACGACGAGCTACCGGCCCCGGTGCTCATCACTCGGACGCACGTACGCTATTGACATCGGTTGAAAACTCGCCGGATACTCGCCGGAGTCACGGCGGCGCGGCGACCAGGTCGCGACGATCACATCAACCCCCGACGCGACGACGTGTGCGCGCGTCCGCGCACCCTCGCGCGCGCTATCGATCCGACAAACCCCGCCAAACCCGACGACGACGTCGTCGTCGCTCGTTCCTCCGCGAGAAACGCCATATTTGGGTACATGCGCCGTGGACGACCGGAAGCGCGCTCTCCTCGCCTGCCGATTTGTTCCACGCTCGTTCGAAGCTCCGCCGATCCCTCCGATCTTTTTTCTAATCCCCCGTGCTCCCAACTTTCGGTCGTTCTGATGCATCAATCGGCCGTACGCGAGGGTCCCGTGTGACCTGATGTCGACTTTCACCGTGCAATCGCGTTCTTCAAGTGTGTCACTGCGCTAGACGGATTTAACGTAAAGTACGACTGATGCTTTACGCAGATGTCTGTTACAGGTAAACAGCGTGTGTCCAGTAATATATTTCTAAATTTGATTCTTCGGTAGAACATAATTTTCATTTTATGAAAAATAAAATACCTTCATTTAGAATTTATTTTACATCACATTACTTCATATTAGACAATTAGTATATTACTTTTGTTATATATTATGCTTTAGTTCGCTCGGTCGGAGATTGTATAACACGTAGCGTCTATATTTTCTGTTTGAAACCGCGAAATGCAAGCAAACATGTGGTTTCGTGCGGCACAGAGTATGAAGCATGATTCCCGTTATCGTTTATCGAGATAATCGCATAGAACATCAGCGAAGGATGTTTTGTATTAAGATAACCAATGTACGGGGTGACTCCTAAAATAAAGTACTTAATTCGTATGACACGAAATAGTTACAATTTTTTTATCCTTATACATTTTCTGCAATGCTTTTATCCTTATACATCATTTATAGAATATTTATCCTTATACTACAAGTCCTTTAGACTTCTTAACACTAAACCTACCGACAGTTATTTTAATACACTAAGTTATATTAATACACTATATATTTTTAAGTGCAATTTAATGTAGACACTAATACGTCAGTTTGGTAGTAGATTAAATAATACAAATGTAACAACACAAATTACATTTCCTTTTCATTCCTTATAGAAAAATTTAAAAGCAATTATTTGATAGTAGATTTAGTGTTAAACACTTAATTTTAGCAATAAGAGCACAAGTATCCATAAAATGTATAGTAGTTGGAGCTACGCACGTTTCAATGAATTAGCGAACTAATTGATTAATACATTGTTATAGTTGTCTATATTTTTAGGTTTTACATACATCGATTAAATGCTGTTTCGTGCAAATATTTAATTAGGATGCTAATTTAATGCTTATTTAAATATAGTCAGATTTGTATTCATTGGTCAGAATTAGAGTCCGATTGATTTAGAATATTAGAATGGCACCCGTTATATTTGATTGCACCTGACGTATTGATAACATTATCGATGATACACCTTACTTTTATCTTCTATCAAGGTCGTTTGACGTCACATATATGAATATTCGTCCTAAATCGTGAACTAAAATTCGGCATTTTTGCGGAATGGTCATCATCGATATCAGTCAACCTTTGACCGAAAAAATCCATTTGAAAAAATGATAAGCTAGCATGTAGTCTCGAATACCCGTATGTATCCGTACGGTGGTGGATCTTATCCCTAGACTACATGCTGCCTATTAGAAAATAGCAAAATGTGGAAAGACAATCTGCCGCAAGCCGCGTTATCGTAGTTCCATCCCTGTCGCGCAACGTCGTACGTACACCTCCAAATTGTCCACGTTTACACCATATGATATGTATTCCTAAATTAAAACCTACTTAATATGTAAAAAGACAAATTTATATATTTTTGACTTTAAATAAAAAAAATACATATAATATAATTTGAAATAAAGATTGTAAGACTATTTATGATAATTATGCTACAAATACGCATGCTATAGGTGCATATTTTAATTGTAATAATTGAAATTGTACATCTATAATATGATTAAAGTGGTACAGGTGGCATTGAAAAATCTAGTATATCTGATTGCATCGGGGCTTATCGATAACGTTATCGTTGATGCATCACATTTTTATCGTAGATCAAGGCCTTTTGACGTCACGCTCATAAATATTCGTTCTAAAACGCGGATTAAAATTCGAGTTTTTAGCGAAACGTCAATGACATGGATATGGGTCAACCTTTGACCGTAAAAATGCTCCGGAAAAAATGAAAGTCAGATGTAGTCTCGAATACCTATATGTCTCCGTATGTCAGATCGCAACGGTGGTAAATTGTACCCCTAGACTACAGGCTGACTATTGGAAAATAGCGAAATAGCAAAGACAATCTGACACGGCGGCGTTATCGCTCGCCGTTCCGTATTGCGCGCGGCAGCATGTGTCTACCTAAGTACGTACATATCGTCTTGGCGTACTTATTTCAGTGAAATATACACAAATTGTAGTAGAATTCGTAGTATGGGAAAATTAATTTGCATAATATTCAAATATACAGAGAAAGAAAATGTGTTATGTAATTTGTAATAAAAATTGCAGGGCACTTAATATCAGAATAATAATTACAACATATTTTGTGACCGAATGATTGTATATATGTAATAACTAGTCAATTAAACTGCGTTTGAAAAAGAATTGGTTTATAAAAATACGATAGAAATAAATGATCTTTGTATACAAAATGCATTTACTTTGCAATTACTTCTAATAGAATTGGGATATTTGAAAGACTTCGGTAATCACTAATTGCACGAATGGAAGCCTGCATTCTTGCAGAGGAAGGAATTTTCGAACATGTATTACAACTGTCACGGTAGATCATAAATATATTTAAAAACATTTTTGGACATGTATTTTTGACATCAGGGAAACGTAGTACAAGTTTGATCCCAACCTTTTTGGTCACTCTATATGTATAGCCACAGGAACGAAATGAATATATATACACATTCGTTTGCTCCTCTGAATATTATAAATTGTATTTTACTTTGGATATTTTCTACCTCGTTAGGTATTACTGCCTGCTGTGTATCTTTAAATTATTTAAAATTCCCATAAAGTACTATTGTTATTAAAGTCATGATTAAATGTTTTTTATTTAATTATGAATAAAACAATGGATGTATATAAATTGAAGAATTTTTATATCAAAGCTCAATTTATTAACCAAGTGGCACTTTATCTGACTACACTTCTTCCCATCAATTTGGATGTCGGATATTCTACTGTATGCCTGATTTCGATTTAGAAACTCGATCTGATCACGCGTGAAAGTGTATATGTATATGTATGACTCCATCTTTTGCGGCAAATGCAATCGAGCTTAGTACCGCCAAAGCCGTTCTCGTGGCACTACTTATAAACGACAATAGTCGACTACGTTGTTCGATGGATTTTATTACTGAAATTTCGTATCATGAAATAGCAACAAAGTTCTGAAATAGGAAATATTATTTCATTTATTTTGTTAAACGCGTTTTATAACACTCGTGTGAAGTAATTATATTCATTAGAAATCTCGTGTTGCTGTTATTTTGCTAGGTCTGTGGTTGTGCTGGTTAATACGTATCAATTTCGTGAAACAATGACGCGCATGGCGATAAAAATTCACATTCATCCAAAGAGACAGTGCACGTAATTTTCATTCATTTGTACTCATATTAATCGTTATTGCTCTCTATATTGCTCTCTATGGAGTACAAATTGATTATATGTATAAGTTGACAGCTTATCGATATGTATTGTTAATAGTGTCAGTGAATTGCAAATATGTATAATTGCGAACAAAAGTGTTGGAACGATTTTTAAAATAAAATAATCATTTTAAAATTAGTCGATTTGCATCTCTTCGGGAAACTGGAAGACTCGGTTTACTGAATGATCCATAGAGAAAACTTCAAGAGAAAGTTATTCCTTTTCAAAATCTGTGCCAATGCATTGGATTATACATAAAACATATGTAAGAGTGCAAATAAAGTATGTAATTAAATTAATAAGAAAATGATTAATTACTTATATGCTTATAAAGCGTTGAAAACTGTTATCAGTCCTGTACAAAAATTTACGTCAACCGGTTTATCAATATAGCATTCATACACGTGTATGGTTAATGGCTATTTTTCTTAAATCCATTGTAATATAGAAATTGTTGATCCAATCTGAGCCACTTACTGTTCTCACAAACGTTCAGAAACTTATCATTTGACAACTGACGAATTTCTAATTTCCATCATTTTCGTATGTTCTTTAAGCAGTGTGTGATAAGAAAGTTTGTAATTAAACTTTGAATGTTTGCTGATTTGACTTATTGTTGGCGGGCATACAGAGATAGAGACGTATCGTGAAAGAGCGGGAATCATCCAGTATTACGGAGAGCAAAACGCGCTCCCGCAAATATGTCAGCCGGGAGCATCAGTAAGAGAATTGATTGCTCACTATCGCAATATTTATTTAGGCCATATCGAGAACAAATACTGGCATTTATCACCGTGCCGAGCCGCAGCTACGGTACTCGAGGAAAAACCGTGGCACGGGTCAGTGGAATGTTCAATCACAGGAGCCGAAGAGAAGATTTAATATTTCCCCGCGACCTTTCGCTCAGAAATAATAACATTTTCATTCACAGGCGAATAAAAACATCCTCAAGATTCATTAACCACCGTCAAGTATTTTGTGCTAATTTCGTTTAGTGTGACTTTTACGTATACCTGTTCGAGGATTGTGAGTAGAAAAGTTCTCATGACTTTTATTTCTCAAACCTATATTATTATTTCATACGAAGTAATCTGTGAAATAAGTAAATTAACTGATTAATAGAACTGTGGATCCTTATACGAAATAAAA
The DNA here is from genome assembly GCF_001652005.2 of Ceratina calcarata. NCBI lineage: Eukaryota > Metazoa > Arthropoda > Insecta > Hymenoptera > Apidae > Ceratina > Ceratina calcarata. Next base: position 284,115 of record NW_017163423.1, on the reverse strand, counting down.
CATTTATAGCAATGCAATTAAAAGAGTATTGTCGTTCAGGCAAGAACAAATACTCTGAAGATTCATCAACGATCGTTAATTATTTTCTGCTAATTTCGTTTAATGTATTTGTACACGTGTTCGTTGATTGTGAGTAGAAATTCTCATGGCTTTTATTTGTAGTATATTTATAGTGTATAGTATTTGTAGATTGCTTATCGTTGTACAAAATAAAACACTTATATTAATCAATTAAAAGGATGCATTCCTCCACGGATCGAAATTCCTTTTATCATTTAAGTATTGCAATATTTATTCATCTGTGGGATTTCCTATATTTCATGCATCGTACATATATAATACCGTTTCTATTTTCTAGTTTGTTCAGACATGCACAAAATCCGCAGTTTATGTATCAGTATCTTTCTAACAAATTATAAATATTGTTTTAACCACAGCATGTTTTGTTTTTTAATTTTGCTATGAAATCAAATTTTTGTCACTTTGCAATTTCGCCGACGCGCGTTCAGTATAAGACAATTTGGCAGAAGAGGGTTAATGGGTTAATCGACGCGGATTGCTGTACACGTTAAAGTGAACGGTGGACGACAGGGAGGGAACGCGCGGGAGAAAGAGAAGCGCGTCGTTGAGATTATTAAATTAGTGTCCCCATGACGACCAGTGGTCAAGGAAATCGGTGTTTCTTGTAACGAGACAGTCGAACTGTAGCTGCGCTTTCGTACGGCTGTCAAACCCACGCGGTTAGATTACATCAGAGAGATTGAGATAGAGAGAGAGAGAGAGAGAGAGAGAGAGAGACAGACAGAGGTGTCGCGATCAAGTCTCGCAATGACCTTAGCTCGCTTAGAACTCACGCGACGGGAATAAAGTTCGAATCTGTGGATCGATTCCGCGTGGTGACGCGCGAACACCGTCGTCGATCGCTACGATTTATCGCTGGTTTAACGCTCTCGTATAGATTACGTATACACGTTGTGTATGTCTGCGTCCTCATCTCCGTCGCCCGTACAGAAGCCGAGCAAGTGTACGTATGATGAGTTTACTCGCCGCCTCGTTCTACATTCGTTCGAGAGACACTTGACTATGTTGTTACAGCCCGTCGCTTTATTATTATTACTATCGGGCTTATAACCAAGTGCGCACAGTTTATCGGTGAAATAATAGTTAACGTTTCGAACGGTGAATGCCGTACATCCGCGGCATTCAGCGGTTTACTGAATCTATAAATAATGTTTATTATTTCTGTTATGTCAGTTACATATATGAAAAAATGGGAGAAGTTTAATACGTTCACGTGTATTTGTGATCGTAGTCTGTGTAATTCGTTTAATAAAAATAACTAATAGTAAATAGACAGTGTGAGTACGTATAAGTTAGAAATAGTGGGTGAACGACACTGTTTCTTGAATTCGGTCATGCATATTTGCTAACTCATTGCGCGACGACACACGGTGAAACGGCGAATGGAAATTAACAGACCGATGGAATTTATCGAATGACTGCGTCGTGAAAGTTAAATAATAATAGTCCTTTGAAGATGTCAAACAGAAACTACTATATCATCGAGTTAATGAGTGTTCCTTGAAGTGCGTACTCGTCGAGATAAAATTATTTATTAAAGTTCAATCTCGATAAAAATTAATCATATATCGAAAAAGCAACCTGAATAATGTCCAGCGAGAAGATATGTTGGTCACAGAATTCACTGTTACATCCGCTTATTTCAATGTCAATCAAATTTTAGTATGAGAACCTTATTAAAGTTTCCTATTTATTGATTTCAGGTTTAATGCGGCACGATATCACCGAAAGGGATTTAGAGATCGGTAACAGAACAAGTTGGAAAGATGAACTTGTCAACGTTGTTTTGCCTAAAAGGGAAAAGCAATGGGAGTACGAAGCAAACGTCAATGAAGCAAGACGAGTTCGGGTGGTGGTTGAGCGACGAGAGCGATTTAAAGTCGCCGCGATCCACTCGGAGCAGGACTGACTGCCAGTCGTTGGGATCATCTGAATCCATGGTCTCGTGCATAGACTCGGACGACAGTGAGAGCTACTTCCTCGCGCAGGAATTTAAACAGGAATGCGGGAACGACAGCTGCGAAAAAATAGAGCTCACGACTTTGATTCACGACGACCTGGATGTGAATCTTATCGAAGAGGACGCGATTAGGAAAACAGATGTAAGTCGAGAAGTTCTGATGCTTGTTGATTTATTAAGGAACTCTGGTAGTCACGTGGATTTTCTAATATCTGTCGATAAAATTTTAATGCTTTTTGCTCTCTTTATTCTATAAATTTCTATTCACTGGCTTATTTTTTTATAATCTTCAAATTATGGAAGAGTAAGAATTGTGACAGGAATAGAAATTGAAACATTTACATTATCTGACGACCCAAAAAATTTATATAAGGACAAAAATTTAGTGCGATATTTTTAGCTAATCTTATGGATAAGATTAAGATCCTGCACCATTATCGGAGTCTATCAACTTTGAAACCTAATAGATCTGTTGAATCGTAGGATGTTACGCCGTTTCCAGCGGAGCCTACGAAACGATGCTACGATGATTTGAAAGCGAAGTCCCGCGCACCGCACGGGGTGTGCTACACCCCGGAAAGATTGGTCAGATCTCAGGAATATCGGATACTCGCGCCGTCGCCACCGTATTTGTCCATTTCTCAACCGAGGATCGTAGAAGAGAACGAGAATTCACCGAAGACGTCTCGCTGCCGACGGCGATTGAATTATCTTATCGATGCGAAACAAGTTGGTGAGTATTTTATACAGTTCATAGAGGAAAGAGTACGTATATGCGCCGTTTCGACATTCGCGGAACGTGCAACAACGAATCCGTAAACTTGTCTCGACGGTCGCTTGAATACACCCGGTTATTATGCCTGACCCAGTAAAGTTTCGCGGTCTACCCATACGTGAAATCGACTCGCTTCATGCTCATTAGACGTACGTATACATGTACTTTCGTTTCAACGCCTGTACACTCTTAAACTTGTCCTCGATCGCGCGACGCCTGACTTATGAATACGATAGTACATCCCATGTATCTGAACACTCGTTATCCGAATCCGCTACTGCTTACAAGTTTGTGATATTCGACGAGAAAAAATATTGGACTTCTTAAATGAAGAACCACGAATGAATGTCTATCTTTTATTATATAGTATTTAAATATTGAACGCGAATATTTTGTCTAAATAATTTGGTAAAATTAAATTTCTCTGAACATCTTAGGATCGATGGAATTAAAAAACCAGGAATGGATGTCTGTCTTTCTATTGTACAGTACTTAAATACTGTCCAAATATAAAATATTGTCCAACCGTGAATATTTTATTTAAATAACAATTTAGTACAATAAAATATTTGTAAAAGTTTTAGGTGTGACGGAATTAAAACCTGAGCCAAAATTGAAGGAAATAGTGGCGCCAATGACCGGTTCGCATCAGTGGAGAAATTACAAGCGAGTCTATTACGGCGGCAATCTGGCAAAAACTAACAACGAGAACGAAGAAGAGATGAACGAGAGCGCCTTAAGCATGTCCATTCGCAACAAATCGGACAGTTCGCAAACGTTCGACCCGCTCGTCAAGAAATCCAGTTACGATAAATTGAACGTCACGTGGGAAGACATCGGCGGAAAAATGGGTACGCGCAGTTCTTCGTTGGACGACACTTCCGGTATCCAGAGCAACGATTGGAGTTCGGATACGCATAGCGATCTGCAGAACACTCCGCTCAGTCTCTGCGACGAATTGGCGGCGACTAGTTTCAAGCTGGACGTCACGCAGGTTTTTTAATTATTACTAAATAAATTAACGAACAGCCTATGATTTTTTAATACAGATTAACTGTTTCACTTGAAGTGGATGAAAATAGTTGTTCTGAGAGTTTAAAATTTATGTCAATATTCCAATTTTTTTATGTGACAGGAACGATATACCGCTATCAATGAAGTAGTATCAATTCTCGAAGTCCTCGACACGAATCCGGACAAGGCCGCGGTTCTTCTGGAAGAAGATCGTTTTTGTGAAAGCACCTCGTCGCACGATCAATTGACCAGGCTGGCCCTGGCGATCGAGACGGACGCGACTGTGCCAGTGGACTTCGAAAAGCCAGAGCACTTGGTACACCGTCTTCAAAACAAAGTGAAGACTCTCGAAGCTAATAGCAAAGACATTTATAGAGATATATCGGATCTACGAAAAAGTTTTCAGGTTTGCTGTTTTTTTAAATAAAATTATATTTACTTATATGAATGTAAATGGAAGAACAACTTGATTTTAATTGTAGATTAAATTATTTTGTAAATTTTATGTGACAGTGTGACGAACAGAGGATGGCCGATATTTCGTCACACACGACGAAACTGCGGCAGGACGTCCACGAGCTACGCTATCTCGACGATCTTCTGAACCTCCTGCGGGGAGAAGTAGAAAGAATATCGAAAAGGAACTGGCCGTTCGTCGTAGCACGTTCAGATCATCATCCCGAGGAATTAAATCTCATTGTGTGAACGATACAGAAAAACAATTTATTTGGATCGTGTCCGTAGAATTTAATGATAGAAGAGAAAAAAGGAGAGCACGAACGGGAGATATTTCCGGGTAGTCCGTAAGATCATAAAACACGATGTCTTGTTATATCTACATACTTACGAGATAAACGGTTGGATATTTTTGTATGAAACGTGCAACGTTAAGAGCTTTTATCACTGCCATGCGTCGATCCGTCGGGACGTGAAAAAAGTTGTGAGAAAAAATTTAACAAATCATGTATCGTAGACGATGATTGAAATACAAGTAAAAAAATTATTCTATCACGTTGTTGCTAAAATGATGCGACCTCGAAAAAATAGAATTATTTTTCGATTGTAAATTGCTTGGAGTATTTAAATCCGTGCCTTCAGAAAATTTATATTTATATCAGAAGAAGATTAATATATTTAGAGTCACTCAAAGAAGTATGCTCACATTATGCAAATTAATTTTCATCTGCACGTTTATTATTAGAATAAATACTAGTATACGTAAAGCGTTTATAAATATTAGTAGAGTACATGTACTCGTGTATTTACATGTGTCACTACTATTCACAGAACAACAAAGACTTCTTGACTGACTGTTAATAACTTCGTGATTTAGTATATTATTACATAAAATCCCTGTATTTGTTGCCGTTGAAACGAACTGGTCAGTATTAGTGTTAGTATTTAATTGCACAGTATGCTGGTGTCGTTTAATTAAAATTTATTCGTAGGATAGTCACTGTATGGATCTAACTGTGTATCGTGTATACCATCAGTTTTGCAATAGATAATGTAGGACATCATATTTTTTGTAAGTACGTACTATTGTTAAATTAAAGTAATTATGGAGCCGAACGGATAGATAAAATTATGTGAAACGTATTGAAAAAGTTATATGAAATTCGTTGTGTGATCTGTGTACCTAAGTACCTAAGTGTGAATGCTTTGGAAATGAATATTTATTTGGAGATTGGAATAATCAAATTAATGTACCTTCGACTTTTGTACACGTTTTCATGTACTACGCGTGTTCCCATTTGTTAATTACTAGAAGTGAACACTGTCATACTCGACACATGGATAGACCTTGTAAATTTCGTACCGTTCCCAATCGTATTTATATACTTTAATTTTAGATGCAATATTGTTTTGATATAGGCAACTGATTGTTGAATAAAACGATTTATACAAAATTTCGATATGCATATAGATATTAATAAAACCATTTACTAAACATTTCATGTTTTTGTGATTGATCACTGACTTTACGTACCCACCGCCTAGAATTGGTCATCTGGTCATTCCCTTTGGAATTAACCCAAAAAATCCTGCCCGATTATCGGAGTAAACGAATATGCAAATGAGGAGCCGAGCCATCTAAGAATCGGCCAATCATTTTGCGCAGACGTCATTTTGCCCAAACCGTCGATCTCCGAGAGGGTATAAGTACAGAGCCCCGATGCTCCTCGAGTCACTCGATCGGCATTAGGCCGGTCGAGTCACCCCTTTTCCCATCCTATCCCAGTATGCGTGTGCGGTATGAGTATGAGTATGAGTGTGTGGGTACCGGTACTAGTGTGCAGTATGCCTTCCTAAATTCCACCCTATAACGGAGCGAATTTAACTTCATCCCTCTTTCTCTCGTTTCAGTCAATCCATTTTGCTCGCGTTTTAGTATACCCGCGCCGCGAATAGTAGTTTACCAGTCAGACTTTGCTCGAGTACCGGAGGGAGAAAAGAGTTGTGGTCCTGTATCTCGGGTGGCCTGTCTCGTCAGTCGCTGGGGTGTTCCTGTTCCATTCCCAGGTGCAGTGCGTAAGCTCCGTGAGACGGATTGGTCGTGGTCAGGCCACTCCTGCGCTGAGGCATCGTCATTCGGGTGCAGGGTCCTGCTCGGCTCGAACTCTGGTGCCCAAGTGAAGTCTGACATTTTGTTCTCACCTTAGTTTCCATTTAGAGTCAATAGTTAGTCCATAGTTAGAGTCAATAGTTAGAGTCTTGTTCGCAATCGTCTAAAATCCTTCTCCAATATTCGCTCCGTATAATAGGGTGGCAATTTAATAGGGAAGGGGGCAGTGGGGATTGTCCACTGTCCGGGTCTCGAACGTAGTCACCTCCACGCGGTGAGACCTGGGTTGGTAGCGTTTTCAAAGTCTTTGGAAACGGTACCAAGCGAAGAACTACGATCTAGTTTAAGAATCTCTGTATTTGTATGTTAAATTATATATCATTAACTTAATGTATGCGCTAATAAATATTGCGATAAGGCAAATATCTGATTTCCTTTGGATTAACAAATAAATGGATGAAACGAATCTTGGCATTTTTATTTTAAAATCCTTGCCCAAATGATCAATCCTAGGTACGGCTACTTAAAATCAATGTCCGAACTGAATTCACGAGTTAGACTTGGATACGCTAACANGTTTTGGGGCCGTGATGTCCCATAAGGCTGCCACTCTTTAGTAATCTTTCCTCGGTGGTCGGCATCGAAATTGAACGTGGGATACAGGAGTCTCATTTTCCCTCTGTCCATAAATCAATAGGTCTACTCGTGTATCTCTCCTATGGTAATATCTTCTCTGTGGTCACGGATGTATACGACCGTGGGTGAAGTGAATCCTCTCTCAACCACTTTCGGAGACAATTAAAATTACCGAATGTACTTCTAACATAACTGCACATGTAAAGACAGTACGCTGCCCTGCCGACGTTTTAAGGCAATAAAATCGAACACAATACTCTCCAGATATATGGCCAGTGAACGGAACCGGTTTTGGCAGCATATCCAGAGAGATGGATTGTCTAGAATCGCTTGTTATTCGAGCACGTAACATGGGTAAAAGTAAACAGTATAGATTGTGTGAGAGAGATAAGAAGGTACATAGATGAGACTCGAGGGCGGTTGGACCGAGCTAATTAATTTATCCTTATAGATCATTTGTGGTATAATAATATAAGTTGCTAATTTAAAACATATTTAATTATTAGATAAAGTTAAAATTAAGTTAACTGACTTGTTAATAAGAAATACTTAACTGGTTAATAAAAAAAATGCGAACACGAGGGCGGAACTAATATAGCGTAAAATCTAGCTTCTTTGAAACTAAACTGGACTACCTGGGATAATGAGCGGACAAAATTAAGGTCATACATGACAGGAGGTAGATGGCCTTTCTACTTCTCAGAATTTTTTAGGACGTATCATAACTATACAGTAGATTTAAATAATTTGGTCATTAGTGCAGTATTTTCTCAGTGACCTGTTTATATAAAACTTATTAACGTCTTAGATAGGTCTATGTATTTCAACTTAAACCGAAAAACACGTATCATTTCGCTGTTATAAAGTGTAATCATTAATCATTAGACTGCAGATTTTATATATTTATAGAAAAATATTATGTACAGGAATTATAAAAAATTCATTCAATGTCCAAGGACAAACAAAATATCAGAAGAGAAATACAAATTTTTTAAATATATTTATAAAATCTACATACATGATAAATATATTACACTTATCTAAATTTGTTTCTGACGATGAACTTGACACTTCGATAAGTCGATATCGCAACATATAAAACGTACTGCCTGCCCTTTAATTTTTCATTTACATTTCATTATCACAACATGATTTTGACTTATTACAATTGTTACAGATCAAATTGTTAGGTAGCACGTTAAATTGTACATATATTTATCTGAAAGTTAAAACTACAGAGTTCAATTTGTCTGTCCATAACTGTTTCATACGTGAGTTTTATGACCACATAATTTGAGAGTGCTCCTGAAACCAGGTATAAAAAAGAATTCCCAACTTAACACGTACACGTACCTTGAGGGTGGCGTAACCGATAGAAGCTGCGAGGGTGAGGAGTGGGATGGATGCACAAAGGCTCGTGCTCGGTGGTAGCTCGACACTTCGGTTCAGTTCGCTCGCGGCGCTCGCTCACACCGTTCGTGTTTCCCGTAAGTATCACCCGTTCCGTAACGCGGCTCCTTTTTTAAAACCGTCCCGTCGCCACGACCGTCGACCTCGGAGAATGACCCGCGTTCTCGCAAGTGTGCACGTACGCGCGCGTAACACGGTGCCACGCGATTGAACGAACAAGAAAGGACCGACGCGATTACGTTCGTTTTTCTTCAAAACTGGCGGGAAAGAGGAAATATATTCGAACGCGTCGCGCTGCAACAAGTGGACACGTGGGAAAATTGTAAACTAACCTGAAATCCGTAACTGACCATTCGCGTGTTCCTTTTAAACAGTTTATACGACGACGTGTCAATTCGATGAGAGGTGAACGTGCCCGTGTTCCTCACCCGTGCTATACGCATGCTGGATCTTAGCCGATATCAGATCTAACGACCGATCGTTCTCGTATTGTTTTCGCACCGGTTCCTCTCGCGATCGCGACTAACTTCGATTTCGACTATGACGACGACTCGGTTGTGTGATTGGGCGCGAGTGAAATGAACGCCGGTACGAATTGGCGCGCGTGATCGACGATTGTGACCGGAAATGATATCCGCGCGTCGAAGGAAGCAGGAGACAGAAGAAGAGGATAAAAGTGGAATCTAATAACGAGTATCGTGCGCGTCCGGATCGAGTCGGGCTCAACGCTGAAAACTACATCATAGTCGAAAGAATTTCTCTGCTTTCTCTGGTTTGATTTATGCCTCGCGTGTGCGTGAATGATCGCCTTTGTTCGACGATATCGCGAATTGCGAATATTCTCGTGAATCATGGCTGTTCGAGTGCCCCGCTCCTCTTTAGCATTACGAGGCCTCCTATTCTTCCTCTTCTTATTGGAGTCGTGGAATCTGAACGCCGCGCAGGCTGGCCGTGGATTTAGACACAGCGCGAGGCACGGTGAGTCTTTTCCCTCCAACTTTGTTTATCACAGATTATTTCCTTTTTTTCTATCGTACATCGTGTATTGAAAAGTGTGTAAACAAGTCGACGACTCCTAATGTTATCGCGCATTGCTCTTATCGGAAGTGCGAAAGTTCGGTTTTAGTATATGTAGGTGAATGAGTTATATGCTATTCTGCATTAAAAATAATTCTGCAAACATCAGTAAAATGACAATAGATTTATAATTTATAAAATTTCGCAGGCTTATTTCAAATCTTAACATTAATTTTTATTAATGATTATAATTATTGATATA
>NW_017163423.1:267281-273830 GCF_001652005.2 Ceratina calcarata | reverse complement strand
TAAATAATGTTATAACTATCATAAACTATTATAATGAATAATCTTATAAATATTTATGGTAATCGATTAAAAAAATGGCTTTCAGATCAAAGTTCCTTTTACTATTTATTTACTGCAACATATATGTATTTGTTTTTTAAGCATCTCGTGGAGCGTTTATAGTTTATCACATATGCATGAAATTTGCAGTCTAACAATAAGTATAATAAAGTTTTTCTCGGTAGTGAAATAAAAAGGAAATCTACGGTGAGTGGCACAAAACCTGAATGACTTGCTGAACCCATGAGTGAAGATTGATGAATCACTGTATATTGTCTTAGTGAACAAATGGTTCCTCTTTAAATCATTATATTATCTATGGATCGACTGCTTTCTTGCTGAAACTCGTAAAGCGTAAATATGTACGTGTTCGAAAGCGGCACTTCAATAGTCCAGTAAATCAGTAGATTAGACGTCGTGGTTGCTTCCTGAAAATAAACGGTAAGAATTATCATGATAATTAACGTTCATTGAGGGTTGATCTATCGATCGATCGTACAAGATCACGGATCGCTCTCGCCGCTACTACGTTCGGATCTCCGAGATCGAGATACATGAATACATAAGTATCCCTACGTACATACATAAGTATGTATACATGCACGTATCGCAATATCGAACCGGCGCGGCGCATGTCGACCCGCCCATGTATCGCTTCCTGTTTCTCTGATCAGACCGATCGTTTCTCATCGATATTAACCGCTTAATCCTTTTTTAGCTCGGTCCTGATGTTTCTTCAATCACGAGATTAAATGATGAAGTTACGTACGTACATACCTTCATCCGTCATTTGTAATCTTTCTAATAACAGTCGCGCATAGACGGCATGATGAAAATCTTAATACGCGCGTAAAAGCTTGACATTTACTATCTTGCTTGATTCTTCCATTATCCATCATTCAGTATAAAATGATTTAAGAATTATAAGGAAAAAGGTACACATATAGTTTTGTTTTTCACACGAAAAATCTTCATTCTATAAAGTAATTGAAGTGAAATGAATCTATCATTAAAAAATTTGTATGTATCTAATATTAAAAATTAGATCAAGATATAATAAAGATTTTTCGTGTGAAAAAGAAAATTTTTGCATATTAAATTAAATTCATTTAATTTCGTTTACAATCTAATACTAAATCCTTCACAATCAAATATTAATATATGAATTGAGTAACACGTGACGTAAATTTTCTGCACTATAATGAACTTCTACGATAAGATTGCGGTCTTTCTCCGTTTGAATTGCGACTGCTTTCGTAAACAGACATCCGTTTACATCGATTCGCCGTAGAAAACGATTAAACTTGCCCTCTTCCCCGAAAGCACGTAATTTAATTAAGTCAATCCCAGCGAGAACACCGCCTGCTGCCCGTTTAGATAACTTTCTCTGTTCCGATCTCCGGCAGCAGCCTCACAAACGCGATTTCTTTTTACACATGCTCGCATAGATTGCTTATTTATCTGAACCTGCGGCATAAAACTGAACTGTTTTCCGATTATTGGTAATTACATCGGGCTAACTGTTGCTCGTTGCGCTCATTCTCTTTCGCAGCGATGAATACGCTCTCTGATACGCGACATTTATTTAAAATCGCGACGTCTTGATGATTATTGAATATGAGGATTTATGTTGATGTGAGGATGAAGGATGAATAGTATAATTCATTTTAATGATAATTATAAATTATTTCTTATTTCTAATTGAACAATTCTCATTCATCTTAATTATATAATATTTACATACTGAAGTTATTCATTATTGAATATAAGAATTTATATGAGAGCGAAAGCTAAATAATATAACTCACTTCATCGATCATTAGGAATTATTTCTTAATTTCAACTAAATAATTTTCCTTCGTCTTGTTATATAATATTCACATAATAAAATTAGATATTCTTTTCACCAAAAAGACGGTCTCCCTAATCTTCAAAGTCTTAAAAATTTCCTCCTTCACCTTCATTGGTACTAATGTCTCGAGCAAACGAGATCCACGAAGTATGTATGGAAACTATTAACTTCTTAGTCAAAGATCTATTCAAAGGAACGCGATTCATCATTCGCCTATTCCAAGACAGCTCACTGTTCGCGGTCGAATGGTTTCTCACCGAAAAAGAAGTAAAATCCTCGTAGGTCGTAGAAGTACGTTACATCTCCCGGCTCGCTAAACAAACTGCTTAGAAGTGTATTTCAGAAGACCGGCCTCGTGTCACGTGGGAAGGAAGAAGGAATTAGTACTAGAAATTATACTACAACTGTTTCAAATTCATGGAAACTTTTGCAGCTCACCTAATTTCATTCTCATCTGCGTACCCTGCTCGTTTTCTTCTTGTTTAAATACCGCCGCGCGGGGCATGCGAGCTAACACTGCTGGCGTGTAGGTATGTATGCGTGGCCTAAGTGCTGGTGAGTTCAGGGAGAAACTTTGCCTACCCTTGGGGTATTTAAGGGAACGCGTAGCTTGACCGTGACAAGAGCAATCACCTTGAACTCTGACACTAAATTCTCGAACAGTTCGATTCGACTGGATACGTCCCTTTCTCAGATTTACAGTTTTCCTATCCCATCTATTATATCGTCTGAATAACTTCTTTTATAAAGAAATAATTTATAGGTACAGCTTTCTAACGTTTTTCAGAATTATACATTTATATCTACATGATATGCATATTTATATGTACATAAACATATAGTATATACACATAATCTATATAACAATATTAGATTAAATAGAATTATTAATAGAATTATTTATTAAGATAATATATTAATATAATAATTATTAATATAATTCTGTTTAATCTAATTATCTACAATTATGTTATATACATATATATACTTAGTACACTTACATATTTTTATACATACATATTTATTTGATGGAGTATGGAAATTATTTTTGTTCATCTTGTATTTTATTCATCGCAATCTTCATCTCGTCGAGGTAGAATGAAGTCTTTCCGAAACGTCTTTTGAAAGAGACTGTACACTCGGCCGCAGAACACACGCGTAGATATCACGATTTTAGTAGGAGAGACGAGACAAAAATATTCGGTGCCGGGGGGTTCTCATGTACGAAAGCGGAGGTGTGACGAATAAACGCGTTAAAAAAGAATCGACGACTTGCCGGATGCTCGAGAGGGATGGTCTTTTTCTCTATTTTTATTAGTCGTTCGCGGTGTTGCTAACGCGACAGTCCGCGTAAAATGAGATGATTTAACGAAGTTTACGAGACATACGTAAAAGATTTCGGATTGATTCATTACGTTCATCGTCTCTGTTCTTACGATTTGTACGAAAATATAGGCGTAGGAGATAATTTGTATAATAGTTAAATTTAAACATGTCACAGGGTGACGAATGTCAGAAATAATTTAGAGCGGGACAAAGTAGCGAAACAGTAGGTAAAGCGCAGGTCAAATTTATTTCGGAACAGTTTCAGCGTCCGAAATATAATATAATTATGTTCTTGACGAATATATAATCGATTTAATAATTTCGTATTCATCGATATATCGAATCATAAATTAAATTACTATTTGCATAGATGTTAGAGAAACCAGAAAGAAATCCATTATCTTTTATCTTAACAAAAAGCTGGAATAATGGATTTCTTACCGATTCCCCTAATATGTGTATTGTGTAGTATTCAGTACTATAAAATAACTGCTACTCAAGTACCAATAAATTATCTATCCATTACTTTGTTATCAAGTACCAAACTGCTAAGTTCCTGTAATTTTCATAGCTAAGGCATATCCGTATATGTAATCTTACTTATGCATATTGCAAACTACTACATGTATGCATAGTACGCTTTTTCCCTTATCGTATTATTACACCATTCATTGTAACACTACAATCTCGTGTATGAATTTTTCCACGCTGTTCGTATCTTCGAAGCCTCTTTCATATCTCTACATATAATTTTCTTAAACTTACATAGGTAAAAGCTTACATAAGTGTTATCGTTATCCTTTTACGATTATGAACAATGTCTTTTCTATAATTTATCAAACGAATATTTTTTCTTGATTCTCTAGAATAGATTTACTTATCATGCATAAGTAAGAAAAAGAGGATGTTCGATGTTTTCTTAAACTGAGTGCTTATGCCTATGTAAACATGTCAGGACGCTGTATACTTACGAGGAGTAGCATGTGTCCGGCTGTTTTTATCATACTTGATTATTTGTTGTACTTCTGCTAAGAAGTTTACTTTTCATCACCCTCTTCAGGTCTAGCATATGTTTACTTAAATTTTAAAAAACTGTGTGATAGTTTCAATCCTAAGGTTTCCTTTTCTTTTCACTTTTCAAGTGGAAATAAAAAAAAGATATTTCAATTATGATTTGAAAATCGTGTACAAGATGCACCAGCCGTTCTGTAAATTGATTCGCATTAAAAACCATATTTTCAGAAAATACATACATAACACCTATGTATAGAGTGTCAGAGAAAAAGTGTTAGAGCTGAAAAGGGGTGAACCTGGAGGTGTTTCTGAACAACAATTTCCTTTTCTAAAATGCAAAGTGAGCCATGGTTTTTGAATTATTAACGAAAAACACTGACCAATGAGAGCACGCATAGGGCCCGCGCCCAGCCGCGGGTAGGTTGGCTCAAATCGTGACGCTCAGCCGTGGTTTAGCGCGGGCCCTACACGTGCTATTATTGGTCAGTGTTTTTCGTTAATAATTTAAAAACCATGCCTCGCTTTGCGTTTTGCCAAAGGAAATTGTTGTTCAGAAACATCTACAGAACAACCTCTCTTCAGCTCCAATACTTTTTCTGGGACACCCTGTATGTGGATACCAAATGTAGAAACAAAATAAAAAATTCGAGTCTTAGTCCCAATCGAGTAATAAGACACCGTAGACAAAGAGAGACCCTTCGTCAGGCTAGTGTCCAAACTAATTTCGTTCGCGTCAATTAAGGGTAACCGTCTGTAGACAAAAACGTCACGGAGTATAAAGGGGAACGTCACAATGACGGATTCAATCAGGAAAAAAAATTCTGTAACAAATCACTTGCGTATACATCAGATATTCCAGAGAAGGAAGATGAATATTTTCTAAAATAAAGAAGAATGATTTTCCCATGTGCTTGCAATTCACATATTCATTACAAAAACAATTTTCTATTATAAATCCTATAACTTAAAAAAACGTTATATAGAATAATAAATGCAGATTAAAAAATAAAGAATTATGGTAAATATTTATTTTCTGATTCCATGGAAATACATAATTACATAAAAATATTAAACCAAATTAAATGTTAAAGAATTTTGCTTTCACTTATTTATTCGTTTAAATAGGATTATTCGATTCACTAAGCCACGACCTTTCGAACAATATGAATATTTTTATTTAAACCGGATGCAGCAAGTGGTAATTACTATTCAGTATCCATCGGCGAACGTAGATCATGTTCATTGTTCTAGCCTACGAAGATTTATTTCCTGAACGACATGACATCCGTTCTGCACCTCAACACCCAGATCACGGCCGAGATACCATTAAAGTGTTATTTGTACACATCAGATTTATGTCTGATCGAGCTTGAGTGGTCGGTTACCTACCCTTAAATTGAGATTAATTTTCCTCCGGTTGGCATATCCCTCTCAAATATCTCTCTCAGAACAATATTTCAAATAGTACATAAATATTCCTTCTGTAACATCAAATAAAGTCTTACACGATTATAATTTATAATTTATATTCATATCTGAATTTTGAAAGAAATTATTGGATTATCTATTCTCTAAATGAATGAATTCGTTTTCCAAATGTATATTCGTAGAACTGTGGCACGTAGTCCGGTTTTGTTCACGATACCTCATTTATGAGTTAACGGAATAGCCAGTAACCTAATGGTCGTGATTCGTGGTGCGTTTGAAGTCAACAGCTTCGTCCGGCGACTGTCAGCGATTGCGGTGTCGCATTAACTCGATGAAGACCCCGAATGTATAATAGTAAGTAGGAGCTATTTATAACAGATACGCGGTAAGAGCTGTTCCTTATATTTATTTCTTACCTACATTTCCTTATCATTAGTACTCTCCGTTCTATCATAAAGAGGAAAAAGTAACGAATACCAACCTTGCTTGTCCAGCTAGCTTTTAAAAACGATTTATGATAGAGATTGAAAAAAATCCATACTAAATAATTAGAGCGATTTCAATCCTCTGTTTGAATTCATTTGGTTCAACAGGTTTTTTGTTATCTTCAGTGAAGCTATTAACATTGCTTGAAATCCGATTCATGATTCTGACTCAGGCACGTAATTGATATATTTAATGATTCCAGTCAAGTGATCAGACATACGCATGCATTTTCTGTCATACGTGATATGCCAATTATCCTCTTTTATTTCGTTTGTATGTTTTTATCCACCTAGCAATATCATGCAGATATTAATGTAATTTATCTACTCGTTTCTCATTCTCATGTACATTAAAGGGTCTTCAACCCATGAAATAAATGAATAAATAAATAAATATTAGTTGAA
>NW_017163423.1:263390-266602 GCF_001652005.2 Ceratina calcarata | reverse complement strand
GTTAAAATGTAAGTTCGAAAATATTCTTCAGTTGCGAACTGGAGCAAAGCAATGAATGGAGCCTCGCTCGAGATAAACTCACGCGTAGTTTTTTATGTATATTCGAAAGTACCGGAAGTGGAAGGTGGGCGAGTAACGATGAAGGGACATCCTTGCGTGTAGAACTCGTGGAGGTGCGCTTTGTAAATAGGCACCGTGAGCTACGACAGGAAGTCTGGCCAGATGTTGGAGGCCTTTCTTTCACGATTCTATTGCCCTCCGTTAAAAAAATCCGATTTGGAATATTAAACCATCGCACCGTGTAATTAGTAAATATCTCACTAAATGATATTTGGTGGAACCAATGACATCCTATGATGACTATCCAGTGATCACTAACTTAATATACTTGAATTTATACTCGATACACACATAATGTACTTCATATAAGATTCCACGGATGTCTCCTTTTTAGTTAGTTAGTGGTTTCGTTCGCGCGATCCTTCGGATAGATTAGATACATACATACCCATACCCGCCCTGCTGGCCGTGATAGCGATCGTTATCGGGTTCCATCAGAATGCAGTTACGCGTCCGTGGCACAATTTGCTCGTTCCGACAAAGTCGGACGTCGTTTTGTGAACGATAAGATAAGATCCTCCGATTATAGTAGTCCAGCTTTCCAACCCTCGTCCCTTTTTTTATCGTTTTCACAATGCATCAAGCTTGCTTAGAATGGAAAATACTATGGGCCCAATCTGTCCTAGGAAACTTCTTCGTCTGTCTTCGAAACGAACTTTTACCCAAATTAACTGGAAGGAAGGATACAGTAATTGTCTCGAAAATTTTTGGATAGATAATCAACAAACTTAATTAAGTTGTGTTCTCGAAACGAACTTTTAGCCAGATTAACTGGAAGAAGAGATTCCTTATTTTTCTTGAAAATTTTTCTGTACAGATAATTGAGAATCTTACGACAAAATTTTAAGCATACTCGACAAACGGAAAGAAGAATAAAATAAAACGAATCGGCATGATATTTGATGGAGAGATTATTTTCAATAAAATAATAGCTATATCTTCCTTCAGTTGGAATCTCGCGTGACTAGAAGATACATAATGGTACTTAGGTGGTACGGGAATAAAATGCTCACGTTCAGACGATTCGATTGCTCCGGTCGTTCATCCTCCTTCTCTCTCTGTCTCTCTCTGTCTGTCTCCCTCTCGTTTCTATTCTTTTTCCATCGCCCTCGCGTTCGCCCACTCAACCGAAATTGCACCTTCGAGATCGCGACCGACTCCTTCCGTTCTCGTTCTCCTTTCTTTTTTTCTTCTTTCGCCCCGCGTTTCTTCTTTTCCTGTTTCGTTTCCTCGAGGCGCCACACGGAGGAGAACCGGAAACGCCAACAGACGATAACTGCTCCTAATTTTACGACTGTCCGTAGAAAGCTGCGCGATCTATTTCTCGTTTTCAACGGTGTTACATGCTCGTACGAAAATTCACATTCCTTCATATTAAATTCAATGTTAATTATATGTGCAAAACCGATTGGAAAAGTCTGTTGTGATTAAACCGTGTCTGAAGCAAGAATGAGATTTCGCATCGATCGTAAAAATGATCTTTAGAATAGTACACGTTCGCGTTTATTGAAAAGCAGTTAAGAAACTTGTAAATCTGGTTCAAACGAGTTGTTTCACGCGAAGTGAGTTTGATGAGTGGCAATTATCTTGCATTCCTGTACGATGGTTTACAAGAAAAATCGGGTTACGTACTCCTGTTTACCTCGCATCCGCAAAATGTTTGCCCGACGCTAATAACTATTATAAAGTCGATTTTTTTTTCCATGCCACGTTCCTTCAGTGAAAATAACGTAATTAACCGTATTTTCTCAATAACATTAACTTGTTCCTGACTTCTTTTCATTAAATTTGTGAACATCATTCTGTAATTAAACTTATTCTACAATACGTTGTCAGGTGATTTATGAAAATTATTTTTTATTTAAAAGATGGAATTAATTAGTGATGCGTTAAGGATCAAGATTGCGTTAAGGATTTACCAAATTCGTTTCGTTCGCACAGTCTTAATTATACTCACGTATGTAGCACTTCGTTAAAAAGTGTGCGAGCAATTTCGATTCAGGTCAGATTTCACCGAGTCGTAATTTTTTCCGTCGATGGGAACGCAGTAAAAGGATAATTGCGAATACGGTCGTTACCTAGTTTTAATTTTAATCAATGGTTTGCGTGCTACGAATCACCGTTTTCCAGTGAACCGATTACAGGAATGTCGTGCTGCGCTCTGTTCTATAGACTGTATATTTTTCATTTTGTATTTTAAAGTATCTGACAGTAAAAATTATCTCATGTGCATTAGCTGTGGGGAGGAATTAATAATAAGGGACTGATGTTCTATGGACTGCGTAATTTTACTTTTGTGTCTTTTGAAGTATTTGACAATTAAAATTATTTTAATTATATTATACACAATAAGTGATAGAAAGGAATTAATGATGAGGGAGTCATTTTTCATAGACTGCATATCTTTCATTCCCTATTAAATTTTAAAGTGTCTATCGATTAAAATTATTTCATTTGTACAAGTGATGAAGAGGAATTAATAATGAGGGAGTGAAGAATTTTGTTCGCCAATGACAATTCAATTACGCACGATAATGATTTATTCACATGCGTGAAGTTCAAAGGGTAACCGCACCTAAAAATAAATTTTCATGCGGTAAGACGTAGTGATTAAATATATGTACAAATTACTTGCGCTGGCAGCCAATTACGTTACGCTGCGAGCACGTGAGTGACTTCGGTCCACCCGGAAACTGGTTGCGAAATTACGAACCTTAAACCGGCATTTCGTACCGTGTTTCCTTCGAATTGAATTATGCAATGTGTGTCATAACTGTAGAACCACTAATATAATTTCAATTTATGTAAACCTGCCTACACTTCTTTTTTTCATTGTGCAATGTGGGAGTGCAGATTATATTAGATTTTCTTGTAAATTTACTTGGTTTCATGTCAATTTAGCAATACGATATAGAATGTAGACGTTTCTCATTGATTTTATTAGACATCTATCACTTTTCTCCTTTATATCAATTTTTATTTTCTACAACGCATTTATTTCAACAACTTTCAGATTTGAGAATTACAGGAATTTTTTATGTCATGCAGTATGTAAGGCAAAGGAAAAAATCGAGTCGCATAATATTACAAAT
>NW_017163423.1:261029-261674 GCF_001652005.2 Ceratina calcarata | reverse complement strand
CGAGATCGTTATTTATTCAAAGACTAGATATAAGAGTTTAAAATAATATTTTTTAATTAGTGATTAATAGACTATTTATGCAAATTCGAATTTTTATAAGTAAAATTAAAGGAACGAAAGGCACATTTATGATCTCCCCTAATATTATAAAATGTATTTTACTTTGGATATTTCGTATTCCTCCATACATTACTACATACTGTGTTGCTTGAAATTATTTAAAATTCCCGTAAATGCATAAACGTCCGCAGTCTAGTGATTACGTAATCGGTAATTTGAATTCTAATCTCCGTCTGAAAACGTTCCCTCATAATTTTCAATCTTACGGCCGGAATAAATTTTCTCCGAGGCCTATCTAGCAATCACCAAACCGCACCATCTCCACACCAGGTTCGTAACAAATTCCGGCAGCGCATAAATTACGCGCCGCGGCTTCCTAAATCCTTGTACACACACAACGCAGCGCTAACAAACATCATTTATCATTCGTACAGTTTCGACGAAAAGAACCTAGTGTTAATAGTGAAGCGATCAATCATTCGCTTTCGTTTTGCGACTAATAATTAGGTATCCTTCAACAATGAATTAACACAAGTTACTCAAGATTTTTTATCGAAAGCTACCAAGCTCAAACTTGAACAATAG
>NW_017163423.1:245905-260156 GCF_001652005.2 Ceratina calcarata | reverse complement strand
AGCCAGTTAATAAAATAAGTTTCAGATGAAGGTTCCTTTTATTAAATACTCACTTTTAATATTTTGTATAATTTATGCGCATCACATAAAAATTTATATTTTTCACAAATTTAATTTTGTAGAAATGCATAGAATTTGTAGTGTAGCCATGAACGATCAAATAATTTGGAATACAAAAGAATTTTGAAATTGGGAATAATCAATCTTATTCGTTGATTTATCAATTTATTTATTGACTCGAAATTTCGCCCTCGTTGATGAATAGACACGAGTTTCAATCCGGTAGGTATCACTGACCATCGATTCTTCAAGAACCTGTGAATTCTACGACTAAGATCAGTGTGACCATTAATATTGCATCTCGTTAATCTCTCGAGGAGCTGAGACTGATTAATCGAACGGACCGAACGTTCCGGCCGGCATTAATTATTCCCCGCGGACAGCTTTTCATTTTCGGCTCGATATTCGCCGCGGGACGCCGCTTACTCGAGTTCTCCGACCGCGATAATCGATTTCTCGATCGCGATACAGTCCGTTCCACAAAACCCTGTTTAGTGATATCGCTTAACATTAATCTATCGTATAATCGCATAAGTCAGATACATCGCGTTCGTTCTTTCACCTTTTTTCCCAAGTACATGAAATTCCATCAATCGCGATTAATCTGAGAATGAGTGATACAGCACGTGTTATTTTATTTGATCGAATCAAATCGTACCCATAGAAGATTAATTTCAACCAAATTCTTTTTATGTTAATAGCCGATAATCTGGTAATAGATAAATCTTCTATCTGTTATGTTAGAATTATGCGCATTCATTTATCATGTATATCTGGTTCTATACTTTCGTACGCCTCTGTACCGTGTCTGTACCCGATCGCGCGAATCAGCGCCGAGATATCGGAACGCGTGTATAAATAACAGTAATCGTCGCAGCAACCTTTGATGACAATATTGATGATGATGATGGGCTACCCCCGCGGCTGGAAAAAGACGTATCGTGATACTTCAACAATTTAATTAAGATTCCAGGTCGCGTGCAACAAAATGAGAGTATCGGTGATAAAAGAGCTATTTCAGACAAAAATTAATATCTAGTACAAAATTATATATTTATATTCTGTGGAATAATGTAAAATGTGATTCATGTGTATCATAAAATAATAATAACTGTTCGATTAGAGAAAATATCTGCTTTAGAGTGAACAAAATTAGCATGAATAAAACAACAAAAAATAATTTGTATTTCCTCGAGATTTTAGCCACAACGTTAATTTAGAATTTGATGATTTTGAAAACAAAAGAGATATCTAAAGCCTTCCTTCTGATTTCTGTGCTTAATTTAGAGTAGAGTCATAGTTGTGATAAGTTAACAGAATGGGGATACTCGTATATTACGCAAAGAGCTGTAAGAATTTATGTTGAACTTTTTCGATAGCCTGTATGTGAATTTTGTAATATTGAGACCATGCCGGTGGTGCAATATTCTAGAGTTGGCCTAACGAGAGAGCAATGAAATATTTTTCGTGGAATTTAACATTATTCGAAAAAATTGAATACATATTTAAGAAAGACATTTGCGAGTAATTTATTCCTCAGATCAAATTTCATATTCATATGCATTCCTATAAATAAATTAATTTTCTGTGCAATAAATATTCGTCTTACTAACTTGCTATTCTCGTCGCGAATGTTTAACAGACAGATAAGGATACCACTACTCACGTCATGTTGGCGCGACATCGTAGCAAGGCGTTTAGAGTTTAGCGCCCGTTACGAAACATTTCATTGAGCGGTATAAGCGCGTGCAGGCGAGTCGCGGAATGAATGAGCGCGGCGTGAATGAAAACGCAATCTCGTAAACGCGATTCCGCGGTGCGAGCGTCACGCGGCTGTGAATTCCAACCGAGGCGTCGCGTTGATCCGCACGCGGATGCAGAACAGCCGTCCACGTCTACCCACATAGCTGTCTACCATGTTAATTACCTGACAATGGCGCCGGCAACAACATACGCTATGGCTCGAGATAGTGTCCGAGCTTATTATGATTACATTGATTTTGTGTAGTTATGAACAGATTGAATGTACGAAAAATATAAAAGCATGTAATGTACAAAAATATGCGGAGTACCAAATGCAAAGATCATATTACGATATGTATATAATTTTATGTATCATATGCATCATTTATATTTTTTATAAAAGAATCCGCAGTCTAGTAATGAAACGTAATAATTATGACTGTATAATATAAAATCTGGTAGGTGTCATAGGCTGAAAAATGTAACAATTGATGTACAATTTATGAATTACTTTTTAAAGATGTACATTTTTATGGGACTATAGTGAGTGCGTATGTTTTCCTGACTTTCATTCATATGAATGCATGGGAGCGGCTCTAGTTAAAATCGAGTGGGTTTTACGGTAGTGAGTGATGACGTGTAATACAAGTATAACGAAACAATAAAGTATCAATCGCATACAATGAAAGTAATCAATGAATATAATGCACATCGTTATAAAAAGTGGAAGTTCATGTTCTACCTAAAACGGAGATAGTACGAGTGAATAAAAATTGATGTACATATCAAAGACATGTATAAAAATTTTGATATACAACTTGAGTCAATGACTTTTAATCCGTTTCAGGACAAGACCTGAAAACAGTAATAAATATATGCCTAATTTTTTTAATGCTCGATTAGCATGTTTGATTAAATACTAACAGATTTTCTATAATTGTCTAAAGATCAATAAAGTCAATACCGAAAAATGTTAGAAAAGTCATGTGACTACCCCGGCCTCTTAATTGATTGTAGAATATGAACTGTGCAAATGATGCAAGGAAATAATCAGTAAATCAATCAGTGCTTAACGTGTAGAAGCATATCTAGGTAGAAGAAAGAGTGGAGAAGCATAAACACGATAAGATCCTCTCGTACATCGGTTCTACTGAGTAAAAGTAGTTAGACATCGTTTAAATGCTTGTAGTATGATAACAACATACTCTGTAGTTTCAGATACTTAATGGAGAGACACTAAGTTTTTATATTTTTTATAAAAGAATCCGCAGTCTAGTAATGAAACGTAATAATTATGACTGTATTATATAAAATCCGGTAGGTGTCATAGCCTGAAAAATGTAACAATTGATGTACAATTTATGAATTACTTTTTAAAGATGTACATTTTTATGGGACTATAGTGAGTGCGTATGTTTTCCTGACTTTCATTCATATGAATGCATGGGAGCGGCTCTAGTTAAAATCGAGTGGGTTTTACGGTAGTGAGTGATGACGTGTAATACAAGTATAACGAAACAATAAAGTATCAATCGCATACAATGAAAGTAATCAATGAATATAATGCACATCGTTATAAAAAGTGGAAGTTCATGTTCTACCTAAAACGGAGATAGTACGAGTGAATAAAAATTGATGTACATATCAAAGACATGTATAAAAATTTTGATATACAACTTGAGTCAATGACTTTTAATCCGTTTCAGGACAAGACCTGAAAACAGTAATAAATATATGCCTAATTTTTTTAATGCTCGATTAGCATGTTTGATTAAATACTAACAGATTTTCTATAATTGTCTAAAGATCAATAAAGTCAATACCGAAAAATGTTAGAAAAGTCATGTGACTACCCCGGCCTCTTAATTGATTGTAGAATATGAACTGTGCAAATGATGCAAGGAAATAATCAGTAAATCAATCAGTGCTTAACGTGTAGAAGCATATCTAGGTAGAAGAAAGAGTGGAGAAGCATAAACACGATAAGATCCTCTCGTACATCGGTTCTACTGAGTAAAAGTAGTTAGACATCGTTTAAATGCTTGTAGTATGATAACAACATACTCTGTAGTTTCAGATACTTAATGGAGAGACACTAAGTTCCACTGCATTCCTATTTCCTGACACGTACTTTAGGATTAACGTAAAGCTTAAAATTTGAGGTGCTACGAGATTATGTCGGCAGTCAGAAAAATAGAACAGATTGATTCATTGGATAGAAATCTTGCATGTTTTATTTCGTTATTAACATATATAATATTATGTACATAGTTAAGATTATTTCATTATTATTCATTCTCAAAATATCTTTTTACTTGATATTAGAGATTGACTATTAAGAATAATAAATTCAATGAATGATGGAAGTTAGATTATGGATCACCATGCGAATCAGTATTTCGTGCCTCTTCATGATACTTTGTAAACACGAAAAACTTGACTTCCCATTAGAGTAACACTTTTTAGAACCTTTAAGAATCTCACGGGTGTTCCCTTTTCCTTCGTGGAGAATCGACATCCAGTAATGCGTGGGTGGCAAAGTTTGGAAAGAGCTTCTCCAACTTCGGCTTCGTTCGTTTAGCAGATCATAAATCGTATTTCAAAGCAGAGCGTGACAGTTGAAACATTCTTCAAAGATTATGCTCAAGTAACTTCTGGTAAAGTTCATATTCTTATCTGCTCTCTACATTTCTATTAGTCTGCATTCTTTTCTCTCTTCTCATAACTATTACTCTATTTTAAAATAAATGTTATTTTCCATATAAATTTCATGTTCAATTTGTTAACAAATTCATATCATCAGAGAAGCTGAAACATCGATTTATAAAAAGATCCTATCACCAATGGTGTACAATAGAAAAATTTATAGAGCACACTGGTACACGTCGAAACGTTTCCCCTCCATTCGTTAGCCACGTTCGCGATCGGTTTGATCATGAATAGAACAATTTCTCATAGGACAATGAGCTCGTAACCAGTTAAACGAACCGTAAACATGAGTCATAGTACTCGATCTCTCTTATCCTACGTACGCCCTTCCGTAGCATGTATTTACGCGCCGCCTCGATATATTTTAGTGCCATTAGTATTTCTGATGATTCAGTCGACCGAGTATTGGGATAATTCATGACAATGGAATTATCGTGCGAGATTTTCCATGAAAGTAAATCATTTTCCAAGTAAGATGAACAACGTGTATACTTCGATCCAACAAGAAAGTAAATTGATTCGTTACATAGAAATCTTACATGTACGTAATACATAATGTTATGTACATAGTCAATATTTCTTCGTTACTATTTATTCTCAAAATATCTTTTTACTCGACATTGAAGATTGACTATTAAGAATAATAGATTCAATGAATGGTGGAATTTAGCTTATTGATCACCATGCGAATTAATATTTCGTGGTTATTTATGATATTTTGCAAACAAGAAAATTGACTTAACATTTTAGCACTATGAACCAAAATATATACATACTATGTCATATATGTATGGTGTTATATAATATATATATGTATATACACATATACATATACATATTGTGTTCACACTCACGCATTACGGCTGAACGTTTATGGCAGTGGCTGAGGACCGGCAGAATCACTGACAATGAGATTATACTACGTTGCATTATACCCATCGTGTAAATGTCAGTATCGGAATAGTAAATGATCTAGTAGGAAGTAGCACTATTTTGCATATACATATCTGCGAACGTGTTAGAAATAATTTATTCGACGTCTAACATTGTTAAAAAAAAAGTTTTACTACTTCTTCGTGATAGTTGCTATGCGACTATAATCCAGCAAGTTTATTCGCACCTTAATGTGGTTATCACGGTTGCCTATAAAGTCGTCTATGAATTATGTATTTGCAATATGCATGAATTATTACCGTTAGGTGTTCCTCCTTCGTTCATATAGAATTCTTGTAAAAATCTACTCAGAGTTATAATACTTACTTTTCGATTCAGAGATTATCTATTTATATTTTCACGGTACTGTAATATCAACTTCTATTAGGAATTACGATTTTGCCCGTACAAATCGGATTACAACTTTCGCATACGCAATAGCGTAATGAATCAGAGAAAATCCGATACACCTAATGCACTTAACAATGCCGATCGCAATTCTACGAGTTATACAATTACATCTTATTGTCCCGATCTCCTAGCCGTTGATCAACCTCGTAAAAGCGTAATATATAACTCGGCTCGTTGAACCTTATCAGTGATAGTACAAACATTTCAATGCTTAAGTGCAAAGAATGTATAATTTGTATCTGTAATGCTTTATACACGTGCCTAATTTTGAAATTAAAAGTAATCGAACTATAATCAAACTAAGATGTTATTCTTATTATTTATTTTCAGCTTATTCTTTTATGTATTTTCAAAGTGTTCATTTTTATAATTTATTTTTATACATTAACTCAAGTGGGTCACTTGAAATTATCAAATGCGTCACTCGGTGCCCCGCGGGTCATAGGTTGCCGACGCCTGCAATAGAGCATAAATTCCATACAACAACATTAACAATATATGATAGAGTGCAATAATAAAATATATATACTTGATTTACAATCCCATAAATACTGCTCGCTGAATTTAGTAAACCGATCATTCAGCATGATTAATTAATCATGGTAGTGAACTTGATGGATGATTTTAACCCGACAGATTCAATCTACGGAAAGAAACGACGTTTAGCTCGAGCCTAATGCTAAGAGTTGCTACCGCGCGAGCAATCCGGTAAACGGATCATGAGCGTGCATAAAAGCTCCAGGAAAGGAGTAAGATCTGAGGTAGCTGAGGTTATTGTAGGTATTGTGTGTTGTGTCGCGTCTCGGCTGCTGGCTGGCCTGTTTCGCTCCCTTTCTCTGGCCGAGTCTGCTCTCTCCGGGGACTTAAGCCCGCCGCGAGTGACTGATGACGACAGAAATAACCCTGTGTTCCATCTTTCTGGCGGCCGCACGTGTCCACGTTCGTGAGCAAACCTACGCAACGTCGTGCGTCGCGCCGCGTCGCGTCCTGGTCGTGGTCGCTGCGACCAACACGACGGATACGAAGGAAGGAGACGAGCGTATGCGTTGGCCAGACCGCGTGATTTGCATGAGAGAAGAGCCAACAGGATGCCGATGAACGCGCCGAAACGCGAGCGGAAATCAATCGTAATGGAGACTTGATTAATTCGAATAGTAGAATCAAATTTTATTTTCTTATTTAGGACTTAAAGTTGCATCAATGTCTAAGTTCATTAACGACTACTAGGTGATCAACCATCGAATTTTAATACTAGACTACCGATTTTTCTCATATATGTCTTCTTTATTCAAAAGCACTCATTTTAACTGGTGTGGTAATTCTAGTGTTAAATAAGATTTATGAATCCAAACAAAATCATTGTAGCTGAATTGTGTTCATTAAGGGCTTCTTTTGGTAAGTCTGTTGGTATTTTGAATGAATTGGTCAATGATAAATTTGATGAACGATTGAAAATACGAAAATGTGGTTGATGAAATCAATAATACGAAACTGATAAAGGAGGACTGAGGCACGCATCGAGACATGCCTTGATGTTACCATTTCTGAAATGTCCTGTACATTGAACTTGATCTCATCGCTGGCCGCGGTCGTGAATCATTCGAGGCTGCGATCACTCGTCACGTTCCTTTGACGCGGGGTGCGCGTGTCGATTACGCGCGTTTAACCTGTTCAGATGTCCGGCCAGGGAGTAGTCGGGGATACCCGATGAACCTGTTCATCGGTGCACGTTCCGTCGCGCTGCTGCGTCTCTCGGCTCGCGAGACGGGCAACTCGTTTTGTCGTTGCCCGCCGCGTGTACGACTGGTTCCGTGCTGAGACTTCTGTCAAAACCTGTCGATGCATGTATCCCTGGGAAATTACGATCGCTTGTTGTTGTTGCTGCTGCTGCTGCCTCCGGCTGGATTTACTTCTAACACGTTTTAATGGACATAGCAAGTTCCTTTCCTGATCGTAAAACTGTGTTGTTATAAAATTCTCATGAGTATTGACCCTCAGCGATACAGTTCAATATTATTTGAAAGATTTGTTAATTTCTTTAATTTATTTCGTTACTTGAGAATCACATAGAAATCTTCAAAACTCCTCAGAATTCTTCGAATCATATTCCTTTATGAAAATATGTCTCTTTTACCTGATCCGCATTTATTATTTAAATTTCAGGTCAGCTGATGTATGGAATGAACAAGAGTTTGAAAAATAGCGGCCTGTTTCCATCGACCTTCAACGTGGCTGCGAAGGCAAACGTTTTCGTGAACGCTACCTGCGGCGAAGACGCACCGGAAACCTTTTGCAAACCTTCGGAATCGTCGAGGTGCGCGGTTTGTGACGCCAGGAGTCCCGATCCCGGGAAGAGGCACAACGTCAGTAATATACTAGACTCGAGTCCTGGGAAATGGTGGCAGAGCCCGACTCTCGCCAAAGGAGATCGCTACGAGTACGTGACTATAGTTTTGGACCTGAAGCAGGTAAGGAAATTTTGTATTCGTTTCTCTTCACTCATTCAGTCCCATACGTATCAAGAATTTGATGTATTCCATGTTATTTGGATGATAAAAAATTGGATGTGCATTTTTTATTTTGGAAGGTGGAATAAATGAAAAGCGAAAGACGTTTCGTTATTCGAGGGAGTCGATGCTTTATCCTAAACGGTTTACTCTCGCGTTTGACTTTCCTCCGGGCGAAACAGAAGTGCTTTTACATTGCGTCGCCATTAAAGGATCGTGTAGTGGCGCACGCGGGCGCAGGAGAAAAAGGTGGGATCCCTCGTTCGTTTCGAAAAACCGTAAGGTGGCTTTTTCCCGCTCGTTAGACTCGTTTCTCGCATTGTGCCCGGGCTGGCTACGAATTTATGTCCCTCGACGATGTCGCGGCAGAAGGTCGGGTGAAAAGGGGGTCAGGAAAGAACGGAAATGCCGCGGCTGGCGAAAGAGAGGGCGATTACGCGGTACGGGGCGAACAGAGATAGAGAGATAGAGGGGGAGAGAACGTGAACGTGGCTAACTTTCTGGCCCCTTTCTCGGAATTTCGCATGCAGCGAGCGCCGGTTAGGTACCTGTACTACCTGAAGGAGGAGCGGTCGCCGAGCAAATTGCGAGCAACGCCGGCGAAAAACGCTTTAACGAGGTAGGGCGGCCCTTTTTCTAAACGTTCCCTTCGTAATAAGGATGCGGAATGATTAAGAGGAAGGAAAGAACCCGAACGTTCTCGAGGCTTACGATATTTTTCCGTTAACTCTTTCCTACTTGAATTTCTTTCAACAAATTATACCTTAGACTCCGAATTTTTATGCAAAGTAGAACATTTGCGTTGTCGATTTAAAAAATGAAAGCTAGACCGAAAATTTCTTTTACTTTCCAAAAATATTTATTAAGTAAAACCCATTGAGCACTCAATAAAAATCATTTCAGTAATAGAACAAATTGAAAATTAAATATAAAATACGAAGCTAAGATAACATGTGCAAAATGTAACAATGAAAGTGAGTGTGATATAATACTATTGTAGATGAATTGGATAGTGAGAATAATTCATTTGGAGAAAAAGGTAATGATTAGACTGGGCATCTTTATGCAAAGTAAACCATTTGTAGTGCTAATGTAGAAAATGAAATCTATATAAATAGGAATTTCTTTTGTATTTTAAAATTTAGAATTTTTATTTAATTTTTTATATTTTGTATATCCTTGGATATTGAATGAATTTCTTATAATTCCTGTACATCATATTTTTTTATAAATGTATAAAATCCGCAGTCTACTTATTTTCTAAAAATTATCAAAATTATATATACTCGTCTAATCTCCAAGATTCTTATTTTATCAAATTAGATAAATATCCTAATTAATACTGTATAATATTTATCAACTGTTAATCATATAAAAATCTCATAATGGACAGTGTCGTTTAAGTTGCACAAATTCGTATACATTTTATCGGTAATTTGTTCCCCTTACTGGTGTTGTTCTCATCAGAATTGGTGCCGTGGATGATGCTCGTTAAAGGCGAAACCGTTCGGAACCGTCATAATTGTGGCCATCGTTTTAACATGTTATTAATCACAGTAATCACACAAACCCTTAATCAACGTATAATCACTCGGAATAGCCACACAGTTTTAAGAATGTATCTATACTGCTCATTTTAGTCTTTTACAATTCTTTATTTTTAAGAGTGTTTATCCTTAAAATAACGTTTAGTCCCGAGCCACAAGCACGTTGTTCTTATTTCTTTAGGAACTTTTCTCTTCACTTTCAATTATCAAACTAATGGCTCTTGATTTAGAATTTAAATTAGTTTTATTTATAGGTAAAAATAGACACATTTCTCTGCTTCATCCTATTATTAAAGAGCACAGGTATTAAATATTAAAAGGTGCAACGAGGGTGAATCTCTATATATCATCGAATCTTTGATCTGGCTGTCAGACCATTTTATGAAGCGGCCCTGCGTAAGCGGAACTCGTAGAGATATTTTTAAATTACGGTCCACGGATATCGAGAGTGATTATGCTAATCAGCGGATAAGCAAACCGCGGCGACCGTATTTATGATCCTCGTTAACGTTCATTGCGCTTTATTAATTTTACGAGCGGCTCGTCGTTTGTTGTTCCTGATTGTTTTCTTTCGTCTGGTCGCGAGCTAACGTCGAACCACTTCAACCAATATGATTGTTTAATTTCACGCGAAATGAAGTTCGAATATTGCATATTTTGAGATCGTTAAATTATTATTAAAGTAGTTCTTGCTCTACTATATTAGTCATAAGCCTAAGGGGCTAGGGTAAACACGTGTCTTCTCTAACAGTCGTCATTGATGTTTTTTGCTCCGTTTTATCGATGACCAGGAAAAAACAGTGCAAAATATGGATGTACGGCTCTACAGTTTTCATCCTTGTATAAGAAGCTTCTTAGATCGTCAAGTATCTCTTTAAAAAACAAAAATTAAATCTGGCTTTCATTCAAAATAATCTCTCGTTGATATAAAATTGCTTATAAGCCATTACAACTATGATTTTTCATCTTTTTTGTAATATGCCAGATTAAACTGTTCTCTTTTCAAAGTACCTGATGACCCAAAATTCTTCACATATAAAAACTTTTTTCTTAGAGACTGTATTCTTCCGCAAAAGCAGCGACAAACAAACAGATCTTTAATCTTAATATATTTGCGGACCGCCCGACATTCCATGCATTTCGCTCGAGTCGGTCGTTCATTTTAAATTTAACTTCTGTTTGGGCTACTGATTGGCATGACGGCACACACCGGGAGATCCAAGCCTCGCCGCGCCGCGCCGCCCACGCACGCGGCCACCGCCAGTGAAATGAATTAATTTGTTCCTACCTAAAATGGCCATCCTGATGGACTGTCTATTATCTGCCCTGGGAACGGCCAGCCGGATGATACATAAGTATTGCACAATCATTGTCAGTTCCAAAGAAACGTGGGACGTTTCATTACAGAAATGTGCGACTCCTTTTGTAATAGTGTCAGAGTTAAATAATTATTTTAATGTAAAAACATGAACCAGGCGTATCTATTAACAGGCGTAATTAACAAAACTTATTGCAGAATAAATAATCCATAAAAATATTCTGTGAGAAATAGTATGTACAGTTAATTAAAAAACGATGTATAAAGGAATTTACACATAATCCCATTATGGTGTCAAGCAGCTGAAAATGTGATAAACAGGGCAGAATAGACAGGCGGGACATCATAGAATGAATTTCTCGGTATAAGAAAGACTTCCAAAAAGCTGTAGCCCTGTGGGTGTAGGGAAACTGAAAAGAAGCGGTACTCGATTTGGAATGCCATGGAAAATCCTCCATTATTCGAGGATTAAAGAGTCGGAGTATACAGACATACGATGTCTTTAATGCCTCGTGTCCAGGAATGCCCTTTTTTAATAATATAATCCTGAATATTAAAAGACAGTGAAAGTTTATTTTTGAGTTAGTTTAAGTTTATTTCAATATTGAGTGCAAGATAAATAATACAGTCTTTCAAGGATTAGTCAGTTTTGAAAAAATATTCAAATACTTCAGGTATACTTTGGTAAATAATTAAGGTATACGATCTCTTTATATAAATTTACTTACTGCTTTATGTCCAAGGATGATAATTTTTAATAATATAAAACTCGAATATTAAGAGATATAATTAATAGATAGAGAATGAATGATACAGTCTTTTAATGATTAAAAGCCAATTTTCAGAAGCTATTGAAATACTTTTACCAAGGTTTCTTATTATAATTAATTATATTTATTAACGCACATTTAAGATTATAAAAATTTCAATATTAAGTATCGAAGATTCAGTATTGAAATATTGATTCTGAAAATCGAAAATATGACAACCCTGCTGATCTCTTCTTGAGACCGACCGATCGTTTTCGAACCGTTGAATGAATCATCTTCCTCGTTCGGGACGAAGAATGGATAAAGACGAAGTCAGGTAAATAATAGCCCGTGGGGTAGAGGAGATCGCTTGTCAAGCGGGTCAAGTTTGCTCGTTTTTCGACCGGATGATGCGGCCTGTAACGCGAGCGACGAGCCCTTCCTTTATCAGGTGATCGCGGATCCTTGTGCGAACCGTGTCTACCGCAGCGTGATGTCAAGGCCCGAGTTTCAAACCCCGGGGTATTGAACCCATCCTCTCCTAGTTAGGAATTTTCATTAAATTCAGATTCAACTCAAAATCGAATAATTGATACATGACTACATCTTTTTATTTATTAAACGAGCTAAAAGTCCATTTATAGACACGAGAAATCATCAGCAGAAGTATCATACATCAAACAGAAATGTTAGTAAAGGGAATCATATATCGAGTTATGAGAGCCAATAGTTTATTTGCATATGACAATACAATGATACAAAATTATTACAAAATAAATAAATTCAATAGTATGGCAATCAGGAAGTTGCCATCAAACAATAATTAAAGATAAGATAATACTTCAGTACTTTTAGTAGCTCTAATCTTTTTCCATATTGCAGTCAGAGGAATTAAAATATAAATGAATCTAATGTATTTGTTATATACAGGATGTCTCACGCAAGTTGTCCACTCTGAATAACTTCTAAAGCATGCATTACAGAAGAACGTTTTTTATAGAGAAGTCGTATGGTTATATTTATTATGGTCGTACATATATTTTTTGTAAATGTAGGCATTCGCAGATTTCAAGTTCAACATCGTTCTTTTAAATAGAATGCTATATTTTTTTATGCCAAAATACAGAACGGCGTTAAATTCTAATTTTATTTATTCGTAAATCGGGGAAAAATTATTTAAACTTTTCAGTCGTCTGAATTTTTTAAACCGAAATACATGTCCGCGTTGGTAAAAGCGAATCGCATTACATACCCCGGTGGTGTTGATCCCTAATGGGTTAAGAGGCTGGACGACCGCGATGCGGCGGGTTCTTTGATTCCGGCCGGTGCTCTCAGACACCGTGGCACGTTACGAATTTACCTCGTAATTCAATTCCCACGGCCACTGGCGATAATTACAGACCGCGGCGCTGAACCCTTGCGCACCACTGCCGTGTCGTGCCGGCCGGCCATCTTTTTGCTCTCTCATCCGAGATGCACAGGTGATTCCCCGTAACCCGAACGACTCCTTTTCTTCCTGCTTTCTTTCAGTCGGTCCTCTTCATCATCCTTCTTTTTATCTCTTATTTTATCAGCACTTTGTACACTTCTTACCTTCTTTTTAACCGTTCTCATTCACGCCTTCAAGTTTCGTTCTCTACTCTGTTTCGATCCCCGTCTTCCTTTTTTCGCCAGCCTCTCCATTACTTTGTTTTTCTTCGCTTTGCTTTTTAATACTTCGATAATTGTTTTCTGAGCCGATCGGCTTTTTCATTCGACCGTTCTGGCAACGAGAATTCTTTTAATCATGTAATTTTAAATGCATACGTCTTGGGAAGACAAGAAACAAATCTGATGTGATTTTCACCGCTATAAATTGTATGACATGAATGTTTTAGAGTTTTCTCTTGTCTTTATAAATATACAGTGTATTTACAGTACCGTATTATATTGCACTGCCATGTCCGTTTCAATTACGAATATATTCATCGTTCGAGTGCTTTCATATGCTGCATTCACCGTTTCTTTTGGCCTCCCTTGGGCTCCAATACCCGAGGTTCATACAAAAGAACCTAACGGCGTGAATTATCTCCACCGACTGTCAGCCGAGCTCGTTATTAAGATATTCCCTCTGATATTGTCCGTGGGTCTCGTCAGGCTGTTACCAGTCAGAGGAAGTGACCCACAGTAGATGCACAGCAAAATTGTAAAAAAAAAAGGGAAAGACTATTAAAGTTCTCTTGTTCATTATTACATAACCGTCACTCATTATTATATAATCATATTTCATTATTT
>NW_017163423.1:237579-244814 GCF_001652005.2 Ceratina calcarata | reverse complement strand
ATGCATTTATAAAAAAACTAGTCAAAACCTAGAGAAAGTATAAAAAATATAATATTCAAGACATGAAGCCAAAAGTGAAATGATTATTATTATCCTTAAAGGGTAAAATAAATTAGATATCGGAAATATTTGATTTTGAATACAATTCGCAGCCGTCTTATTCTGTAATTTAAACCAATCATAGTTAACTCGTGCACAGATTTTTTCAAAACAGTAATAATTGCTAGGATTATCTTCTAATTTAATAGCAAAAACTTCTAAGGGGTAGGAGTCTGAATAAAAATAATAAATTGCGAATGAAAGCTAGATTCAATTAGTTTGAGGCTTGAGGTGCAGAAAAATTTGCCGGTCGTGGCTGTAAAAGCGGAAGGTGATGGCAAGCGTGTTCACCGACCACCGTAACAGCTGACCAATTAGCGCGTTCAGGACCGCCATAAATTCTTGCTCGATGAGCGGCGCTC
Source organism: Ceratina calcarata (assembly GCF_001652005.2). Classification (NCBI taxonomy): domain Eukaryota; kingdom Metazoa; phylum Arthropoda; class Insecta; order Hymenoptera; family Apidae; genus Ceratina; species Ceratina calcarata. The sequence continues at coordinate 244,353 of NW_017163423.1, read as the reverse complement.
TTTTCCGTAATAACCCGTAGAAGAAGGGCGCGTTTCCAAGAAAGTGGTCTCGCCACCCACTTCGGACACCGTTTCTTGCCCGGGGAGACGTTTTTACAATGGAGTGGAGGAAACCGGGTGAAAAAAAAGGAGGACTGAGGCACGGTAACGGCGCGGCGGCGTTCGTGACCGGCCGTTGCGACCGAAAATGTGAGAAAATCGAGGGCGAGGAACGGGGCTGACGATAAATCAATGGGGAACCTCACGGGTTCGTCGGCCGAAAGGCTGCTTCGGAGGAGACCTAGTAGCGGCAATAAAGGGAACTCCTTCGTGCTGGGATATATAACGCATCGCTTCTCTAAATATACTTCGAGTCTCAGCTGATTTATAACAGGTATTAGAATCGTTCATGTGCAAATGTAAAGTTTAAGGAACATTATAGGCAATTTCTGCTTGTCCACGTAGAAATCGCTTGACGTTTATAGATCGTCAATATATTTTCATTCTACAATCCCCGAACAGTTTGGAAATATTTATATGAAGAGATAGAAATTATAATGGCTTAACCCTTTTAGTCCCAACGACGATACATCTTGCTGTTCACATCACGAGTTCAAATTTATAAAATGTTGTTCTTTTCAGAAATACTATTAATGAGCCTAAACAAAATTCTCTAAATCTTTTTATCATAAAATTACAAGAGTTCAAAGATCTTTAATTTAGTTGAGTACTGAAATACGTTTTGCATTATGATGCCACTATCAGATTCTGTCTCAGAGGTGAGGAGCGTGCGACCTCCTTGTACGGTTTCAAATATTACTTATATTTTAATATATTCAATTACTTTCAACAAAACAAGAAATTATAGCGTTCTCTTTTATTACTGCTTAATTTAAATGTGGCCTCTAATGGTAAAAAGATTCCCCACCTCTGTTTTATTCACTTAAAACACTTTTCGTAATTAAAAAGTTCCGGAAATCCTCTCCGCTGTTATGCCTACCTTGTCCTGCCATCAATTTGCAAGAGAGAGACGAATTAAGACTTACCCTACATTAACCCTTTGAGCGCTGAGTGGTGCGACGTTGAGCGTCCGCTGTGGGCTGTCCACTTTTTATGACAACGCGAATGCATATAATACGCTAGATTTATTAATAATATGTCCAGAAATGGGTTCACTGGATTCCAAATTCACTATATACGTACATATAAAAGGTCCAAATAACGGTGATACATGCAGAGCAACATAATGCAGAGTTAAAGAGAACGTATCATATTTTCTATGTATACATATAAAGTGGGACCAGAATCCAATGAATATTCCTCGATTTTATATACACAAATGTATATTTATATACATATAAAATCGAAGAATACTTTTATATACAATTTTATATACATATTTGTATATGAAATCGAGGTTTATCAAAAGATTCTGAATCCCTACAAGTTTACGATTACTGGATGTCTTATACACATGCATGCCAGTTATTTGCAACTGTCAGATTTATAATATTCCGTACAGTCGATAAATTTTTTTGTTCAAAAATAATAACACGAACAATTACACTAAAGGATTGAATCGGAGACGGAGTCTGCATATCAGGAGATTACATATTTCACCTGATGGCCAGCTTGTACACGTCGGTTGTTTCGCTCTTTAATCGCTCGAAGCCGTTCGAACTCGGATACTTCCCTGCTCCGCCGAACGTGTTAACGCCGTTTTCCAACGATACCAGCTCGTAACTCGCGCGCGGGAGCGTGCAGATTGCATTTCACGCCGGTTTTATGAACACGCGGTTCACACCAACGCGTCGGCCGGTTTAATACGTATTCATATTTTATTATATTTTAAAAGTAGTTAATCTTCATTATACTGTTTCGTAGATTATTTCAACGCATGCATTTAGTAATCAGATTCTTTTGATCAAATGAATTTAATGACTTTAGGATACGTCGTTTCTTTATCGATTCCATGCACAGTCGTAGTATTTCGTGTTTAAGGAGGACTGTTTTTTCGCAAATTTACCGTGTCGTGAATCGCGGGTTCACTTTCTGAAAGCCTGTACTTACGGACGTCGGCGTGTTTTACCGGTAAACCCCGCGATACCTACCTATTATTCATTTCCCGTGTAATTCGAGGCGCGAGGGAGAGTAGTGGCAAAGAAAGAATGAGATATTTACCCGCGCAGGTTGTACACGGTACCCGCATACTTTCGGCTCCTCCGATCGTGCGTACAAGCATTCGCGGCGTGGTTCCTCGAGCGAGGGAGCGGCACCGCAGAGGAAAAAACCGAATGCCACGGCGATTCATGGGAGAGGAGAGCCCCTACGGATCCACGAACAGGATCATTTACGCTGAGATGCTGATTACGGTTCAAAGATCGATTGGACTTCTCGGTTGAGACTCGCGGGCAGAGCCAGAGTAATCGCTTCAAATGAACAAAAAATGAAGCACTTGTTATTACATTGGTAGGGTTACTTTCGGGTAAGATGGTGCAGGCAAGCATTTCCTGCATTATTGTGTTCGAAATTTGTTTCACAATATTATGTTGTAATTAGTCTGCGGATTTTGATACATAATTAATGTTTTGAGGTATTAATTTAAGAAACTATATCGAATAACAATGTCCTTTTTATCTTCTAAACATCATGGCATGCATTTTTCTATTGATACTTTATACACTTTTTTCCACTATACGTATTTTTTACATTTTTTGTATATTTAATTTTTGTTATAAATGCATAAAATCCGCAGTCTAGTTATAACAGTATTGTACGAATTGCGGTGGATAGTGTAGGAAATTCTTGGTTGGTCCATCTCTCCCTAATAACTTAATGAGAAGCGATCTACTTTTTTATTTATTTTGCTATTATTATTACTTTTTTACAAGCTATTACTCTGTCTATGCCTGTAAAATATTTGATTTTGAGACGCTTTTAAAAGCATGGTCCACCCTCGTCCATTGGAATTATCCTATTACTAAAGACATCTATTAATTTTTGCATTATTTTATGTACTATCAGTTACTAATGTTTAAATGAAATTGTATTGTAATTATTCCATATTTGAACAGTTTGAAAATATTGACAATACTACTCATATTGGCAATATTATTCGTTCCCTTTAAAAAAAAAAGGATTATGCTTATTCTGAAGGAGGGGAATCTTCGCGAAAGCGAGTCGAGTTATAAAATAGACGGGCCTGGACCACCCAAAGCCCACGATAATACGTTTCTTCAGGTTTCTCGGGTGATGAAGGCGATTCCGCCTCGTAACGAGCATCCATGGCCCGTGAAACGATTCGATGGGACTGTCCATCCCCTTTATGCTGCGCACAATGCGTGGGTACGATAAATTAAACAACGTCACGATTGATAATTGACCGTCAACGTAAATAATCTTTTACAGTTTTTAAAATATAAATTTAAAATATAAAAATAAGATTTGAAGTATGCTCGACTGTTAAAATTACTTATGAGAATAAGTCGATAGTATGACATAAAACATATTTGTGGAGTGTAAGTTAAAATATTAGCACTTGAAGTTATATTAAAGAATTCTTGTTCAAATAATTTGTAATACAGGAGACTCACATTTTTTTTTCTAATGCATAGAATAGAATCATCAAATTAATCATAGAATCATAGAATTGAAACTTACACTAGTTTTATTTCTTTTTTTTTTATAAATGTTGGACCATTAGTTTGGCCAATATACTTTAAGAAACGTGTTTGCATTGGCATACAAGAATGTCTCTTTTCTTCTATTCATTATTTATTAAGGTTCATTACATACGAAACTTGTGAGAAAACCTAATGTTAATCATTATAAATCCACGTAAATTAATTCTACATACTTCAACCCTTTGCACACGTGTGTCGTGTTGGAGATGACAATACGAAACAATAGTAAAAATAAAGTGCAAGGGGTTAAATAATATGAAAACAGTGAGTTTTGGGTATTTGTGGATGCTGATAGATGGTTTAAGGTTTGAGCAGGGTACTGTAAATAGGGAAGCCGGCGCGCTGCGCCGTTTGGTCTCCCATTTGGCGGAAGTTTATATCGGACCGGGACGCGGTGTACTTCCTCGTGTCTCTCTCTCTTTAGGCTAATTTCACCGGCACACGGACGCAAACGCGCGCATTAAACGCTTCTAGTTAACGTCCAGATCTTAACGCTCGCTCACGTTCACGGTTCACGCGGATTACTTTTGGCAATGGTGGGATCGCGAAACGAGATTCGAGCCAAGAACGCGTTGGCATCGAACCAGGAACGAGGCAGACCGCGCGGTGTCCCATCGTCGATTCTACTCAGATTACGCGGCAGATGTAGAAAGTCCCTTTCCATACAATCAAATTTTTGTACACTCAAAGGAAATGTCAAATTTCTTTGAAAATTTGTTGTCTTCTACATTGAAACTGAACTTACCTATAATAGCAATGGCACGTGACTGGTGAACCTAAATGACAGAAATAAAATTCTTAACTCTTATTCAGTGACTAACTATTGAATCATACAATGTTTTATCAAGAATTCTATGGGAAAGAAATACGAAAATTCAATTTTAATTGGATAGGAAATTGGTGACTCAAGCAGAAATCACGTTATGGGGATAATTGCATTTTTCTGAGGGGAGATGAAATTCAATTTCATTCTCGTAGCAACGAATCAAGGGAACGTCAGGGCACTGTATATACCGTACGAACCAAAATTGAATATTATGGAGCATACTTAGTTAATATTACTCAAATTACAAATATATTTGAAAAATATCTTTATAAGAATTATCGGATTTTTAATACTCCAAAAACAGGCTTCGAAATACATGTATATCAAAACTATAAATTTTATGTTGAACTTGCTTTTAAATTTTATATTCTGTGAACACACCCGGTATATAGAATTTAAATAGAAATCCGCTAGTAGTTATATACAGGTTTCCAGGAAATTACACTATGCAGAAAACCGCTTTACGTTGGACGGAAAATACGTCTGCTATATAAATGGATCAGGAAATTCGCTTGAAAAGGACAATTAACCAAGCTGCAGTCACTGCTAATCAAATATTCCTTATAACAAAGCTATTGATATATCAACTATTTTCCATAAAGAAGTAAGGCTAGTATTTGTTAGATTGCAAGTATTTATATTATTATCTATTATAACAGGTGTCTATTTATATCAGTTCGGTTCAGTGATTCTTAACTAGAAGTAAAATTGCTACCATAACCATTTTGCGTACGTTATACTCAGAACAACTTATTTTGACATGGTGTCGCATCATGGACTACCATATTTCGATTCGCTGAATGTACAGTGAGATCCAAAAATGAATACTTAGGCAATTCAATGAAGAGATTAAAAGACACTTTCCATACTATTCTAGTGAAGTTCGATTTCTATTTTATATACGAAATATACATGAAAATTGAAATTAGAAAATTGTAAATGAATTTTAATTAGACTAAAATGTAGAGATACATAAAGAAAACAAATGCACGTGTTACACTTTGTATAAAATATTTATTTGTCCCATATAAATACTGTGTGTACTTATTATACTAATCTCCAGTTTGCGCAATGCGAGATTCGGATTGGCTAAGCTCTGTGCTTCCAAAATGTACGCTCACTTTTAACCCTCACTGTATACACGTGCGCACGAAATAACCGGGTGATATCGTGTTACCAAATAAATAGAAGGTGGACGTATTAATTGCAGATGGATTTAAGGTAACGCGAGACGACATAATCCGATTATGAGGCTCATGTCGGCTAGACGTCAGTTTCGTCGACGAATAGGATTTCTGGTAGAATATAAGGTTACGAGATCTTGCGGTCTTCTCTCCTACAACGTTGTTCTCGTTGCCGCCCTTTTTATTTCTTTTAGTATTATAATTTGAATTCTGTCGAGGAGGGCAATTCCGGGAGAGATGGACCACGCTTTTAAAAACGTTCCAAAATCAAATAGTTTCGAAAAACTTATTGATTTGTGTAATGAATCATCTCTGCTATAATATATTATTATTACGACACAATATTGTTATGGATAACTACGGAAAGAAGAAAATGAAATTTTAAAAGATAATCTCTTTTTAATATAGCATGGTTGAGATGGATTGGATGTGGCAGAGACGGATCAGGAAATTCTTGCCTGATCCGCCACAGCTTCATTTCTCCCGGATCAACTCTAAATATAATAACAATATTTTCCTTATTTACATTACTAAACTTATTACATTAATAAACTCAGTATCGAAGAATTTATTGTTTCATTAATCGAACATTCTTTCATTCGAACACGTGTATGCATGCCTTCAACATTATTTCGTGTATGTGAGATTTTATTATTCTCGCTTCGCTTACTGATTGGTAGCTATAACACGAGGGATCGCAATCTTACGTGAACCCTTTGAAGTGGCCGACGACTGGTTACAACAAACGGCGATACAAATAGTAGCGCTGGTAAATGCTTATTGTTGGCGGCACGCGTGCAAACCTGAGTACGTGCCTCACACGCGGAGGTGTCACTCTCGGAGATCTTATCGCGGATAACAACGTGACACGAGATCTGTTCACGATACACACGATCTCCCTAACGTTTTGCTCCTTCTTCCATAGGGTGAGACAAAGGATCTCCCTACTTCCATAAATATTTAATCAGGACTTATACTCCAGTGTTGTTTAAATCCTCATTGCCAACCACGATTTCCATACTTGTTACAGATTCCAATTTCCTATTATCTCTTATTAAAAAATCATTCGATTTGTTTAAAAAAATTTTGCCTATTTTTGAAA
>NW_017163423.1:235144-237551 GCF_001652005.2 Ceratina calcarata | reverse complement strand
TCAATGAATGACCTAATGGAGTACTCAATATTTCAGATTCCAATTTCTTCTTATTTCCCATTAATTATCGAATTAATGATTAAAAAGTTTTTTCTATTTCTAAAGACAAATATTCTATTTTGCTTAGAATGATATATTCGTGCATTTCTACTACACTTTCACTCAATATTTCAGATTCAAATTTCCTCTTATCTCCTATTAATAAATTATCGAATTAATTACTAAAATTGTGTTCCCTATTTCTGAAGACAAATATTCTATTTTGCTTAAAAGGCTATATTCATCCATTGCTATCATATTTTTACTTGAAACAGTGAAATGACCTAATAGCGTGCGGAATGTTATTTGTCAGTAAAAAAGACTGAAGTGATGGTATTAGATCAGAGATACAGATAACCGAAAGTGAAAGAAAATGGATGGAAGTCGTCTCGGTGTTTCTCACGACGGCGTCGGACATCCCTTTATGGTCGCGACGCGAGACTCCCGTTGAAGCGAGGCTAAAGGGGCACCACTAATAAATTGGCATTGTACGCTATCTCGCAACGTCCGTAAATGGGGTGCATCGGAGGTGCAGCACGGCAAGAAAGTTTACCGGACGGGACGGACGGTTCTCGGAGCCGGTGAAGCATGAACTGCTCCTCTTTGCGTTGTTCAGACTCGTTCCTCAGGTTCGTCATCAACAGGGAAAGGGATTCTTGAATTACAAGTCGCTTGAACGCTCTGCGATTTTTAAAAACACTGATTTCCAGTTTCCTCTATTCCGGTCAAAGTACAAATTTTATGCTCGTATTTCTTATGCTAGTCTGATAAACTTTATGGCAATTAATTTGCATGGTGTTACAGAAATATGTATTTAATGTCTTTAATGACGAAAGCTAAGATAGATAAACGTAGGCGCGACGAACAAAGTAGAAAAAAACCAATCGATCAGCTCTGAAGAAAATGAAAAGTGATTGCAACCGCGAAAGTCACGCTCGATCTCGCTCGAAGCGTCCGAAAAACACGATTTTTTGCCGAAGAGCAACGGCAACGGCGGAGAGAATTCTCGTGGTCCGAAGAAACTGGGTACCAAAGAGAGGAGAGAAGTCCAGGAGAAGAAGAAGGCTCCCACGATCGGGTCGACGACTAGTCGCCTTCACGAACTCGAACGTATCCACGCCAGGCAACGCAGCCTTGTAAGGATGCGGCTGGCATTAGCATCGAATGACAGAAATGGCTTTATAGTGGAAGTTCGAGGGATGAAGAAAGTCAATAATGACCGGATCGGCCTCTTCTTCCTTCGATAGGAACGTAGCGCAGGTCGAGTTCGATTGCGTTATAATCAAACAGATTTCATCGTTCATCTGTTCGTACTTATCACGTATTGAATTAATATTCAGATTACACTTCGAAATAGAATAACTTTTTTAATATTTGATCAAGGAACTTCATTCTTTTGTGGATTTTAGGAGATTTGGTTTACTACATAGTTTGTAACAAAAAATTACTATTGCACAAAATCTTGAAGAAAAAAGAATACATGACGTTTAGCTTTTTTATCAGAATTTCCAATAAAAATTTGGAACATTCTATTCATTTGTAGATCTGACTCTATGCATCTACAAATGGTACAATACCCAAAAGAGACTTTTCTGTATGAAATCAAAGCTAAAGCACCCCAGATTTAACTTTTATCTGTTCAAAGAGGAACTTGACTACCAACAAATCTTTTCATATGAAGGTGAAAGTTGTAGTTCCGTAAACCCATAATTTTCACTATTTTCGCCTATTTATATACACATTTTTATCGACGAATGTTAGAAAAGTCATGTGACTACCCTGGTCCCTTAATTCAGTTTCTACTGACGCTGTTCTTGCATCCAACTGTAGAGTGCTACTGTAATAGAGAAATATTTTACGCGGCACGGGTATTATCGACATAACTTGAGCACGCAGCTTCTATGAAGATGTTTGCGCGGCATGATTAGAGGGGCTGTACTATAGAAAGGTCGCGTTGGATAGGGTGCGTCAAGTACCGGGGTCCTTGACGGTGTTTTCTTGCAGGGTCATCCAATCGAGAGTCCACTATTTGCACTGACAAGCCAACCCCTTCCTCTGCCCCCGTCGGAGATAAACGCAGTGCTGGCCCTTGAACCGAGAAAAGACCGGTTCGAGGCACTTTTTTCACGCGATACGCTGAAAATTAACGTGATTACTTGATGACTTCATGAAAGACTCTCATCACATAGCATAATCGCGCTCGCGTCAATTCCCGTCGAATTCCGTCGCATTTCTCCGAGCGTTACGTTTCCCACGACGTACTATAACATTAATAGCGGTCAGAAATATTATCACTGTATTGGTTCGTTGCATGATTAGAAAATGAACTCATGATTTGATGTCAATATATTTATTCAAATAGATTCAG
>NW_017163423.1:227401-234497 GCF_001652005.2 Ceratina calcarata | reverse complement strand
ATATAGATGTAATTGAAATTACAAGAAAGAAACGAACACGAATAATAAATTTGATTATATCGGCTTTATGATAAAACCGTTTCTATAAAAAAGATGGATTAATATCTGATAGGTTCATAGACGATGGAGAATCCTTAAAGAAAAACGTAATGTGTGATGAAATTTTGAATTAAATGGAAGCGAGTCTTGTCTCGAGATGCATATTAACGAGCAGGTTTCCATGATTCAGCGACTAGCCGGAATCGGGATCGCGTCGGAGGCACGCAGGCCGATGGGGCGGACGAACGGATCGGGATAATTGAAGTCCGCTTCTTCGGGTAGTCGCGGAGTATCCAGCGAAATCCTTAGAAGGAAACGGATCCCAGCCGGTATCGCGGGCATACGATCTGTCTTTATGGTCCGAAAGTGGGCGTCAGTCCGGCCTCACAATGCCCCGTCGTAACGACAACGAGAACGTGGACAATCAGAAAAGACGGACCCGACGAGAGAATGAGGGGCTCCTGTCTTGTTAACCTGACGAAACAGGCCCTCGGGTGTCTCCTCGGTGACACGACGTTTGCTTGTCGGTACGCGTGAGTTACTGTACCCCCGGACAAATTATTAACCCTTCTTTACCCTGTTATAAAAAATTTACGCTATTATAATTATGTACTAATAATTGGGCGGTAAGTGAAGGCAAATATGAAGTTTAGCATACAACCTGTTCCAACATTGATGGTATAAGCGGAGTGATTGTAGATAACTAAATAAATCGAAAATATGAAATAAAATTTTTTAGCTCCCCCTAATTATTCATCCATTTATGTAAAACCGTGAACCCTTTGATTTCCTATCGTATGAAATCCTGAATCCTATGAAATTAAAAGTTTATTCCGAAGACAACACAAGTCCTCTACAATAAAAATCGAAAATCATGTTGACGTTCGTAAAATTAAAAAAGTAAATGGCTACTTCAGAAATAGATAGCAAAAGCAATGGAAACTCTCAAATAAATATGCCCTATTACAGCTTATTTCAAATTTTTAGCCACTTGCCAGAATCATCTTTAGAGATAGTCCCAAGACACAAATAGGAATTTTGTTATTCATTTCGTAGTTACAAATATTACGAGTGGCAATTATTTTTAAGGATACGGAACGTAGGTACGCATCTACACGTATTGTTATTAGCCCGCGCGGCAGGAAGCGTGACACAGTTGGACGGATTGCAGGCGATACAGGCACGTGAATAATTCCATAAGATTTCTGCGTGCCTGGAATTAATTATACGGGAGAAAATTCACTGGCGCTCCGCGGGGATTCTGGCAAACGACGGTGTATCTATGGATCTCTGCCCTCCATCTCGCTTTTCGCTGCGTATAATACTATTGCACGCCGGAACGAAACGGCTTGAGAGATACCGTGGGCGTCTCGTGTATCGCAGAACCCATCATTTCAAAGACGAAGCATTGCGTTAGAGTTTAAACAATCGCAGTGCTATCTTTGATTTCGAAGTAATATATGCACATCCTTGTCCAAACACGTGGAACATTTCCAATCTACCCAATAAAGGAAGTTATTAAAAATTGAATGTGAACATGTGTGTGTGTGGGTCAATTGAAAATAAATTTTGATATTGCTATTAAACTGCATCTACACTATACTGTTATATCTTGTGTTTAGGTGTACCAAATAGAATACGTGATTGTGAAAGCAGCCAATTCTCCACGGCCTGCAGCATGGATTTTGGAGAGATCGGTCGATGGTGATAATTTCCAACCGTGGCAATACTACGCGCCCAGCGATGAAGAATGTTGGACACGATATTCCGTGCCGCCTGTTATCGGAAAACCCGCTTACATGGCCGACGACGATGTCATATGCACCAGCGCTTACTCCAGACAGACTCCTATGGAGAACGGAGAGGTAAGAACATTCATCATTTTCACGCAGTGAGTAATATATAATTCATTGTATCCTGCATTTGCACTATCTTGTTTTTGCAATTAAATGATATATTTTTTATTAATGTCTTTAAACACTGCGAAGCATGAGAATTTTTTTATTAATGTAAGAATTCCATATGGTAATATCATGTCTTTCAATTTAATTGAATAATTTATGAAGTGCCTATTGCGTGTCGATATGATCGATTAGCTTTAAATGGCTTTCAGTGTTTATCCAGCAATGGAATTGCTTAAGATTAGTCGCTACGAATTATCTAAAATCATATATTTTTCATTCCTATCGAGTTGTTTCATAACTAATGAATATTAACTAGCATGAAAAGCGTGAATGATAATTATAAGTAGCATTACATGCATTTAGAACAGAATTGAATGTGCAGAAACTCACGACGATTTGAAAATATTGGAGTTAATTTACTATTATTTAAAATTTATTATATTATTATTTAAAAATTGTATACAACTTTTGTTTAAAACATTTTTGCTAGCATCGAGATTCACCTCTGCTTATTCTTCTCCTCTTTCAATTATTGCCGCACTCGCACAGTCGAGACCACGATCTTAGATCGTGGTCGAGACTGTTTAATTTTTCCTATGTTGCGCTCTCGAATGACTAGGAAATTCAGCTTTCCGGATATATGGCCAACTTGGCCCCGATCGGTGACCATGCATTCTGAGATTACTATAAGTACGCGTCGCGGAACCATGGGTTACATTCGTAAAACCATAATAAGCGTTGTGAAAACGCGAAAAACATCTGGTGGGGACGAATTAGCGGGTTTCTTGGAAGAGCAACGGGTAATTAGAGCTTACGGCCGCGCACACAGGATTGGTTTTGTGAGGAAACGATCCGGGGATCGGTGGCGGAAAGAGAGGGAAAGGAAGAGCGAATCGATGATACAAAAACGGCGATCCCTACATACCGGCCTTGTACGGCGTAGGCTCGCCTTATATGGGACTATCACGTACGCACCTCCTATGGAGGGTTGCCAGTTTTACGCGGCTAAGAATCGAGGCGAGAAAAAAATCGAAAACTGGAAAAATACAAAGCGTTCGATCGGTGTACAGCGGTGGTCACGATTTCGCAAAGAATTCACTTTCAATTAAAAAATAGAAACATTTTTTATGCAAGAGGGTTGGATTCCGAAGTGAAAATTAAAAATAAGGCTTACAGATTTCATAACTAAAAATTATTTAATTCCTTCGTCGTATTGGTTCCATCCACACTTCTGCAATTCTTCAAACTCTACGTCTGCAATTCTGCTATTTCAACAAGAATGCCGACGCAAAAGGTCACGTCGCCGAGGTATTAAATTATGTAACGGGGAGAAAAAAATTGCCGAGATAAAAATTGAACACACAGGAAAGTGTAGGCGCGTTTATACCTAAACTCGTGTAATTGTTCCGTATTAGGAGCCGCGGAACGCCGGTTATGGAACTCGTTTTCGTCCTGACCACGGCACCGTGCCGTGGCACCATTCGCGAATGATTTACTCCTCTGATTTCATCGGTCTCTTAGATTTAGTACCGTTTGTTTTTCACGTAATAGATTGACGACGGAGCGCGAGTGGCTCAAGTCGAGAGCAGAACGAGTTTAATTCTAATATTAACCCCCAATGGGCATAAGAAGAATTACATGTTTTTTGTTCGCTTCTCAATCGAAGATCGGTGGATCTATCGAATCTTTTGTATAACTAGTAACAATGAAACTGCGCCAGCTCGGGCCTGTGTTAATTTCCCCCAGGGAGACCAAATGCAAAACGCGTAATAAGTCTACGTCTTGCTGTTATTAATAATTAATAATACAAGCGACGTTTTCTGTTCGCAGATCCATACTCACCTGGTGAATGGTAGACCTGGTGCCCTGAATCACAGTGCGACCCTCCAAGAATTCACGCAGGCCAGATTCGTGCGACTACGACTACAGGGACTTCGGCGGAACGGTGAGGCAATCACAGATAAGAGGCGCGCGTTTTACTCGATAAAGGAAATTAATATCGGCGGGAGGTGCGTCTGTTCCGGTCACGCGGCGAGATGTCGTTACAGCGTTCAACATGGGGTAAGTGCCAATATTTTCCTTTTACGATTTATACTATGATCAAATAGCAAGTAACGTAAACCTCCGTATATGATATAATGAAATATATGTATCATTAATAATATACATATATATTGTGTATATAATTTAATTCATTAAAATATTCAGTATTAATTCAATTCAAATATTCTCGTATATTACGTATTAAGTATGTGTTTGCTGTTGTCACTTTATTATTATTATTATTGCATATTATATTTTTATATGTATATACTTGGATATATTTAAGACAAGTGATTGTCAATGTAATGTAAAGTTTATATACATAATAAAAGAAACAATATTCATAAAATATATATCAATTTTTATATATTTATACATGAATATATTTAATTGAAGATATATATGAATAAACAAAAATAAATCCAATGCTATATACGATTATTTACAAATTACGTGTTCTAATTTATGAATTCGCTGTACGTATATTTTATACGTAAGGATATTACATTAAATCTGAAGCAGGTACTTAGATCGTACCACGAAAAACGCGTACGAACTTTACGTGCTTTATACATTATCTCGGAAAGAGTTACGAGGATTATAATTCACGCGTTGACTTGTGCTAAATTAAAAGTCGTAAAATTCGCACATTCACTATTGACGCCTTACCAGTTTCGTAATTAACACATCTTCGGACCTCGTATAAGGTATCTCACAACGAAGTAACCGGATATTGTACCCTAAAGGACAGTAAAAGTTACATACACGGATGGATACAGAATTAATTGATGAAAATTCCCATCAGTGATTGTCAATTTTTTTCATTTCCCTAGAAAACGTTGACACTTTTTAGTTTGTTGAAATATAAGAATACGTTGACCAATTCTATCGTGTAATTTTGTGTACAGTTTCTTGTGAGACAAGTAATAAACAAGTATTAGTCATTCCAGATGATAATTGTTTGACAGTCTACTTAGCCATTTCAGATAATAATTGATCGACTTAGTCTACCTATTTGTAGTATTGCAAACAATGGAGATCCAATTATCTTTTGCATTTAAGAAGAAACTGAATACTCGTCAGAATTAACACTCAAGCGTAAAAGATGAGTATCTAGCAAAACGAGGGAAGTAAAAGTCGGAGAATTGTCGCACGATTTTCTTTTGGACGGTGGCTACTAAAGTTAACTTTCGCGAATATCTTCGAGCCGAACGGAGCAGCTACCGGAGGTTCGGGGACTAAATCTGTCCGAAATGCCATAAACTTGTCAGACCTTTGTCTACCGTCGCTGCTAATGGCAGGATTCGCCTTCATCTAAAGGTCCATCGGCCGTTTGGAGCTCTCTGTCTCTGTTCACCGCAGGGACCACACCGCGCATTAAAGTTTCTTGTACGATCGCGAGGGAGTCGATCTAAATTTTCGGCCGCCGTTAACTTCTCTTTTTTATGATCGATCTTCTCTAATGAGAAGAGGGGATTGTACAGGCAAGAAAAGAACATAAAGGAGTTTAATTAAAAACAAGTTGCACCGGACAATAACGTACGGTCAACAGAAAATATCTTCCTGATTGAAATTTTTTTCTTGATCTTATTCTGAAATATGTGTACGATAGAAATTCCTGTTACATGAACACACATAATCTGAAAATTTTACTATATGGACAATGTATTTCTTACTAGAATATTGTATGTGTTACTATACATATACTATTTGCAAGTAATTATATACACTATTTATTTCTATAGAATAGAATTTGCACTATTTAAAAAAATTATGGCATCTCGAAGTTTGTTCTGAAAATTGCCCAACTTTACATGATTATTTAGTAACAGATTATCAAATATAAAAGATAAAATCAAATCAAAATTTCAGATACTAGCAAAGAATCATAAATAATGATAAATCCATGCTTCGACGGTGACGGTAGCTGCATTTTAGTCGGCTCGATCACGAATCAACGAGACAGTCGAATTCGTAAAAAAATTCTCCAGGCCCATGACCGAGTGATGATTGAAAGTTTTTGTACCACAACACCGTTCACCTGACATCGAATTCGGCTCGATTAAAATAAAATTTTGGCAATGCTCGATTCCCGGACTAAATTGACTTCGTTTTTTGGCGAGACCCTGAAGTAATATCGCATTGCTGAATAGGAAATCATCGAAATCGAATTATAAGAAATATTTTTGAGACACGTCTCAATCGACCTGTCATCGAGATATAATTGATATTCGATATCAGTATCGTGCATTTTTATTCAATATTGGCACACAATCAATATTAAGTACAATCAATGAACAAGAATATTAAATTATTATCAAATTCACTATTAATGTCAATTATTCTTATCCAATATTGCCAAAATACATAATTAATATAATTAAATGTTAAACATAAATTATATTCTAAAAACTACAATAAAATTTCAATACATTTAGAATTCACTATTACATTCGTATCAGAAATATTCAAAGATTAAATGGATTCGATACGTGGATCTTGTTATGTACTTTTGTATTATATGAATCGTCCGATAACGCTTCATTGAAGCAGTCATCAACCGTCTCCCGGCGTGCATCTATACTCATGAATGACGATAGTCATTAATGAAAACACAATGGAGTCTGATCACACACCGTCGTGAAAAGTATAAATCAGAATTTATTGCTTCCCACTGATATCGAGTATCTGCGGAGTTCCATTATAAACACGCCTCGTAAAGTCTTATCGTTTATGAGTTTGTAACGTCTGTAGAGTACTACTGCTGTTCGCAATAAACACTTGAACAATATATTAGGATCACGTGTGGGGTTTATTCTGGTTAATGGGAAAACATGTAACAACTACACTGGGAATTTATGTGCAAAATGAAGCACTCATGATATTAATTTAAAACATGAAGTCGATACCGAAATCGATATCGATTCTTTTATCCTTAAAAAATAATTATACAAGGTGTTCCAAAAAAATGTATAAACACATATTAATAAATATCTGTAATATAAATATAAAAATAATATCTGTACATTCTGTTGCATTTAGAAAATGAAATGCATTTTAATAAATACCAACTTTATATATTATATTATTTAAAGTGTGAATGCATCTTT
>NW_017163423.1:225513-226982 GCF_001652005.2 Ceratina calcarata | reverse complement strand
TCATAGTTTAATAATAATAAAAAAATATATACATATATTTCCTAGTCTGTTTGATATTTTGTTTTTCCTTTGATGTTATTATGTGACGTTAAAAATTAGTATTACTTTTTTGTTATAATATTGATGTAATACAAAAATTATAAAATGCTAATAGAAATAAAATAATTTAAGATAATATGTATTTTATAATTCTACTAGAAAGTAGAAACGAGTTAAGAATCGAAAAGAGTTCTAGTTGATCATTACTGATGTAGCAAGAAGATAACTGTGTATTTTATGGCAGGTAACTCAGGCAATGGTATTTGTATCGCGAGGCATAAAATAGCATCTTCGTTGCGATCGTTGAGAGCGTGTCGCAATTTATAATGCACACGTTCATGCGCTCCATCCCTGATATCCATTACGTTTTCCGTGTTAATTGATTCGAGGTTGCGGGAAACGATTGCGAACCGGAAATCCTCATATCTTTCGCTCGTCTCTTCTGTCCTTTATCTTCAGTTAATTGAAAGTGGATTGCTAGCTTCCTCAGATTGCGAAGTACAATTATTCTTATGTCTTCAATCTTTTCCTTCACACTTCATTCACGTTTTTATATTACACACACACACACACTAGATACATATTACACGCTTCATTCTAATTTGTCATCTTTATACATATAGTATATAAAAGAAATTTATTGGAATTTTCGAAAAAGGGGTGAAATTATATCGACGTTGAAATAATGAAAAAATTAATAGCCAGGATGGCAGGACTAATAAAACCGATAATTAAAATAGAGGATACGTAGATGAAGATGTATAATTATCGCATTTTTTTCTGTTGCAATTCAGTTATGTGTACACATGTGCGTAATTGTTTTCTTAACTGATCAAAGTTAATACTCGATTTCTGTCATTGATTTCGGTAAAGAAAATTCGTCGCGGGGTTGGACGCATTATCGCGATGATTAATACGATTCCATTAAGCGGTGGTGTTGTTCCTCAGCATCAAGAATGCGAATGCGAGCGCCACACGTGCGGCGAGAGATGCGAGAAATGCTGTCCAATGTACAATCAGATTCCGTGGAAACCCGGTACAGCTGCGAAGGGCTTTCACTGCGAGAAATGCAACTGCAACGGGCATGCAACATCGTGCAGATATGATCAGGACGTGGCCGACGGAAGAATGTCCATGGACATTCGTGGGAAATTTCGCGGCGGCGGTGTCTGCGTTAATTGCACAGTAAGCCCTCGAATTTCTCCAGAGAAACGCACCCGACCTGATCGTGTCATAACACTCCGAGCATCGTGAATATCGGTAGAAACACTTCTGGTGTTACATCGGTTGTAAGGCTCAAATTCACGCAGCGAAAAGTTCGTCGCGAAATTTTCGTCACGCAGTCATACTGACTTGGTACTCGCTTTTGTTTCATAAATTTAATGCTAAACCTATCAACAGTCTTCAAACACTAATGTACTATATTTTAT
>NW_017163423.1:221917-224227 GCF_001652005.2 Ceratina calcarata | reverse complement strand
GCAGTGTTTAAATTTATGGCATATTGAGTTTTCTTATAAATGCATGAAATGCGAAGTCTTCTCATGAAGTATAAAATAAATGGGTCTCTCTTCTTGCCTTAGTGATGGTAAAAAGACTAAGGCTTGAACGTTACCTTTGTATTATACTTTTTTAACTTCATTATATTTAATGTATTGTATTTTTTAACATGCTATAATTATAATCGCTTTCGTCCTTAGCTTTGTATAATATTGACTATTTGCGCTGTGCTTTTGGCAAAAGAATTATGCTTCTAATTGGTTTTCTAAGCAACTAGCAAACTATTAACGCTTTCAAGTATGTAAAAAAATTTCTTTATTTACATTTGAATCGTAAAATGTTTGTTCCAGGAGCATACGAGTGGAATTAATTGTGAAATGTGTCAAATTGGTTACTATAGACCGAACGGTGTACCTCCTGACGCGACTGAACCGTGTGTGCCATGCGACTGCAATATTCATGGTAGCACAGGATTCTGCACTCCTGATGATTCTTACACTCACATGGGAAAGGTAGGCATGTGTTCACATGCAAGTGACGATTATAATTAACTGACAAAATATGATACGTCCAATCTATGTTGTCACTATTGATATCTACAAGTTGATAAGTCTTCATGATAACTTTTATTCTTATTCTATTATGAATTAATGAAGTAGTTAATTAAAGCAGCAGTAGAGCAGTAAAGTTGATAAAACTTCATCATAATTTTTTTTCTTATTTTATTATAAATTAATAAAGCAGTTTATTTTCTCATCCCTTAATGGGTTAAAAATCGATCGTGTTCCAGGTAGCAGGCGCTTGCGATTGTAAACCGGGTTACTCGGGGTACAAATGCGACCAATGCGCGGCCGGTTATCGTCAATTTCCCGACTGCATGCCTTGCCCGTGTGATCCCCGCGGGATCCTCCCGTCCCACGATTGCGAGGGAGACTGCCTCTGCAAGGCCAACGTCGCTGGCGAATACTGTGACAGGTGTAAACCGGGACATTTCGCTCTTACCAAAGAGAATCTTGACGGATGCCTTCCGTGTTACTGTTTGGGGGTCAGCAATCGCTGCACAGCTGCTAAATTGTCTTATTCCGCAGTAAGTATATTTAAAAATTAAGAAAATTGTTAAGGAAAGTATAATGCAAATCGGGAAGTACACATGCATGAATAAATTATAGTTTATTACATTTGGAATGCAGAAATGGAACGTATAGTACAAATTTTTTATTTCTGTGCTCCTCATGGACAAAATCTAAGTCGTCTATGAAATGATTGTAAAAGAAATGAATTGAATAGCAGACAAAAATTAATTTTCAGATATCGTCTCTGGAGGATTGGTTATTGACCGACATAAACGCCACTCGCAGCGTTGCTCCTATTTTAGACACGGACAATAATTGGCTGACATTCGCGATGTTCGATGTGGAGTACGACAATCCTTTCTGGTTAGCCCCGCGAATTTATTGCGGCAATCGTCTCTCGTCTTATGGCAGCAATCTTACTTATTCCATAAGTTGGGTCGTTATGCGTGGAGACACGAGTGGAAAGCCAACTATGGGGCCAAATATTATTCTAGTTGTAAGTATGAAGTTAATAACATTTAAATATAGTATAAAGAATCATGTAATGATTTGACCCTTTGCACTTTTATGTCATGCTGGAGATGACAATACATACATTGTTATACAACTCGTACGAGTGCATGGGGTTAAATACAGTTGAAAATAAAAATTCACTTGGAAACTATAAGCAATTAGGAAAACCATAAAAGACTATGAAGAATCATGTACATTTATTAGGCCAAGGTTCTCAGATAGGAGAATGGCGAACACTCCGTATCTGAGAACCCTGTATTGAGCCGCCCTGTATATTTCTTCCTCTGAAACACCTTTTAGTTTGTTTGCCTTTGAAAGATAAATTACTATGATTATGATTAAACGTTTTTATATTTAAATTAATCTCCTCGCGTCTCGTTCCTTCGCAGGGTAATAACGGCATGCGGATAGCTTACGGCGAAGAACAATATAGCGGGCAGGAAGCGGAGATCACAGTGCCCCTGCATGAAAACGGCTGGTACCACGTGCGTCAGGAGATCCAAGATATCCCTACGAGATTGAGGAGAACCGAATTTCGCGGCGACGCCGTTACCAGGGTGCAAATGATGAACGTCCTTGCGGATCTCAAGTACCTTATGATCAGGGCGCAGTATCATTCCGAGCAGATCGAGGGGAGGTAGTTGAATCAATGAGAAATCTTAGTAAAATGAAATTATTGGTCACTCGAAAATTATAATGCAGGTC
>NW_017163423.1:208424-220913 GCF_001652005.2 Ceratina calcarata | reverse complement strand
GATAAAGACTGCCTCTCACAATGTTTATATAATAAAAGACATGTCTACTTAGAATACATTTCTTTTATTGATACCATGAATGTTTCATTTTGCATACAAATCGGCAGTTTATTCATTGTGTTTACGGGATGTGAAAATTTATGAATCGAGTCTAAAAATCGTGAACGCTTCGTTTGGGTTTCAGTCTACAAGCAGCGATCTTGTCCGTCGGAGAGGTTGCATCCGGCGGCGAGAGTAACAATTTGGTCGAGGTGTGTGAGTGCCCCGAGGGATACGCGGGACTGTCCTGCGAGAGCTGCGCATGGGGGTATGTGAAACTGATCAAGAATGGATCCGATTATCAGGATCATCATGTATGCGTGCGGTGCGACTGCAACGGACACGCGGGCACTTGTGACCTTACCCTGGGAGAATGCACGGTAAATCATTTCTGTATCCCTATAACAATTTTCAAATCATGATTCGCAAATTTGTAGAAAGTTAAGTCAATTCTGCGAGTTCTATCACAGTACGAAATGTTTGATTCGTTTAATAATATTCAGTATAAAAAACATGGAGGAGAGATTGCTAAAAAGCGGCAGCCTTATGGGACCTTGCGGCCCAAAAAAAGTCTGAACACGAACCCCTCGGTGTCTGTAATTTTTAACGCCCTCTAGAATATGCTCGACCAAGCAAAACTGCCGTCGGTCCAGTTCAAAAAAATATTTTTAGGATAAAATACAGTAAAATGCAGATGTGAACGTAATAAGTGTATTGGTTCCGACTTTTTTTAACGAAAAACCAGATGTCTAGACGCCTATAATCTATCGTGCTGGAAAAACAGCATCGATGAGTTTGAATGTCGGTATGCCCCGAAACTGTTATTCTGTAGGATTTCATGAACCTACCTTACCGATTTGGACCCATTTGGACCCACTTTTCGGGCAGCGCTTTAGCACAGGCGTTGCCGCTCTTTAGTAATCTCTCCTCGGTATCATATCTTTATCTTTCAAGAGTACCGCTGGCATTTTCTGTAGCATTAAATTATTTATTATATTTCTAGAAAGATGTATGAAAGAACCTAAAGGCCTTTTCCATTTTTAAAATTTTAAAATCTCCATGCAGTTTCTCTGTAGCGTAGACAGATACCTTAATCTGCTCGCATGGCTTCCTTCCTTACCTTAGATCGCTTAACCATCTAGCGATAGCAAAGAAAATGCAGACAAGTAGACTTACCAATTTATGGACTCCCGTGTCTAACGTTCGACTATTATACCGACATGGAATATTAATGCCACCTGTTAATGCTGATTCAAGAGTCCCCTCTTCATGAATTCGATTATACTTTAATTTTACTGAAGTAATTGATAATTTCTGTTGAATGAATTGTGAACTATGAATAACCCCTTTTTGAAAATCATACATTGATGTATGTGAAAACATTATTTCTGTTCGCTAGACTTGCGAACATAATACAGTGGGCCCAAAATGTGATCGTTGCGCATCCGGTTTTTACGGCATCGCTCTCAGGGGTACAGAGAACGATTGCAAAAGATGCGCTTGTCCACTTTTGATCGAGTCCAATAACTTCAGCCCGAATTGTCAGCTCGATGATCCCACGGACGCAGACAGTGGATACGTATGCACGCAATGCCCGAAGGGTTACACAGGCGATCACTGTGAAAGGTGAGTGTAAACGATCGATGCAATTAAAAAAAATGAGATTTCCAAACTCCCGAATCGAAAATTTGAAAATAGCTTAATTAATATAAAATATTCTGACGACTTAAGAGCATAATAATAAAGAGACTATAATAGGATTCGAAAATTGACTTTTATTGTTACAGTTGCGATGTAGGATATTTCGGAAATCCTTTGGTGCCAGGTAGCACGTGCGAACCATGCCTCTGTGGCGGCGGACCGTGCGATCAGGAAACGGGACGGTGCCTGGAGTGTCGCGGGAACACGGAAGGCTGGAAATGCGACAAATGTAAACCAGCTCATTACGGAAATCCCTTGGAACAGAACTGCTTGCGTGAGTACATCGTCTGTTTTACACCCGGTTCGTTATTTCATCGATGTCGCCACGCGATATCCCGCGGGTACTGAATGTTTCTCGAATAATTTAATCGATTCACGTTTCTCTATATTTTGCATCAGTCGGAACACGTGTATTTCTCACTTTACATCACATCTTAATGAATCATAATTCATTCTCGTATCGGAAATTCATATCACTTTTTGTCACGTTGCATTCAGCGTAATTGCATTAATTAAATGTAACGTAAATTACACATTTAGAAAGAGTATTTATGAATCTAATCGACATGATTCTTGTATCTAATATCTTTTGATATGCTTTGACAATAAATTAATTGCTCCAATCTGTTCAAAATTCTTATAAAAAATTATGACATGACGAATGCATCGAAAATTGAGAAGTTTGGGAGGTGATTATTCCACAATAAATAATTTTCGTTATTCTTTGGTTGATCTTGGCCATTCCTAATTTCACATTTCTTTCAAATTTCGTTCGTTCAAACTTCATTAATTTTTATACATTCCCTTGGATTTAAGGGTTGTCTATCATAGGAGTGTATCAAATAAAAATCTCTGGACAGTATTTTAAAGTAGAAGTTCCCAGCTGTAATGTAAGAGAAAAGCCATCGTCAATAATTTGTTACCGGGGAATTTTCGATGTAAGTTTCGTGATGGCATAAGCTTTTCAAGTAGTGTATGTATCAGGTTTGGTATGCTCCTATCCACGATGAAAGAATCTAAACACGAAAATCTCTGTCGGTTACAGCCTGCGACTGCGATCCCGTGGGCAGCAATTCCATTGAATGCGACACGAAGAGCGGTCAGTGTCCCTGCAAGCCTTTGTTCGAGGGTCGTGACTGCTCCTCTTGCATCGAAGGTTACGGGAACGTGACTGCAGGTTGCCAGGAATGCGACTGCGACGTGGGTGCCCTCGACGAAGTCTGCGATCCCGTAACAGGCGAGTGCAGGTGCGCGGACGCGGTCCTCGGCTTCCGGTGCGATCGCTGCGACGTCGATCATTACGGCTTGTCTACCGATGGCTGCAAAGGTAAGCACCACTGCTAGAATTATTCGAGCTTATACGATTGCTGCAATTGTGATATGTAGTTCCTAACGAAAGACAAGAATTAGTGAATACTTGGTGCCATTTTTGATTAAAAGAATATTTTAATCTTTGTTATTGGAAGACTGTTCAACTACCTCGTTATAAGCGTTGTATTTGACATTATTTAGCATAATTTAGCTAATGTTTAATTATAATAATAATTATGATATAATTGGCATACGTCAGTATGAAGATTCTATCACATAAACCGAGATCATCATAACACATTTCATACACCCACCCCTCTTTTACACTGAGACAGCAAACTCAGTAAAAGAAAATTCTGAATAAACCGTGTAAAAAGAAACACCATGTAAATGAAGGTTCTTATGTGTTTCACTCACGGTTTATTAAAAAAAAATATTTGCATTATATGTGAGAATAAAATGTGCAACGGTGATGGGTTCGCCGTGAGGGAACTCCAGCGAGAATAATGCACAACGCTCGGTCTTGTTCTAACTATATACGTATAGTACGAGGTGGATGTTTATCTCGAGGCTCCCTTAAGTACGGAGCACTTATCCAGCCGCATGACGGCGATCGTGAGCCGAGGATGTTACTCGAGATTTACAAGAGTCGAACCATCCTTGTCCGCGGAACGCCTCGAATACTTGCATACATATAATCCGTTTGGTTTATTATTAGTTTTAATTTACGATGCCCGATTTCCATGTGCAATACCGTTCGCCTCTTTTACTGCCCCGTACTTGGGATACTTCGCTTCCGGTAGAAAACGCGGTTGTATCATTACGTTTAATGAAATCGAGTTAGAATTTTGGTTTCACGAAAGTTCCAATTTGGAAAATAATTATTTATTCTTTTAGAAAATTATTATTTATACTCTTATCACATACAATTATGAAATTAAATTGTACGAGTCGTAGAATCTCTACCAAAAGTTTAAAGAATGTGATATAGGATTGTTTCCAATATTTGAAGCGATAATTGTTTATTGACTGTGCATGTCGATTTTATAGGAAAATTTATTCATGGACAATGACATAAGCATCACTAAATATTCTTGACAATTTTTAATGAAAATTTCCAGATTACAGGCATGTAAGTAAGATTCATAAAATTGTTCGATACGTTCTTCTAAGTCAGAAGGAATTCTAATATACATATGGTTTGAAATATTATGTTATATAATATATGGTTTGAAATATTATGTTATATAATATATAGTTTGAAATATTTTATATTTCCTTGTATATTACTGCATACTGTTTCTTTAAATTACTGAAAATTCCCATAAATACATAAGCATCCGTAGTATAGTAATAATCTTTCTAATGGCCTCGCAAAATTGTGCAATGTTTTATTAATGAAACATCTATTAACTGTTTAAAATTTGTAAGCTTCATCTTTATTTTTTATATAAGGATTCACACGACTTTAATTTCATTCACATGTCTATTGTCGAAACAAGTTTATTCCAACACTTTCGCACACTTGACGCAGGTAAGTATCTAAAGTTCACTCATAGTTCAACGATACCACATTCTGTATAAAAAGGATTTGAAGGAAATACAGTTGGTCGTGGGCGTAGGCTTAAACCGTCGCAGCTGGTGGACTGAGCTCGCAGAGATCGGGCTCGTAGATCAGCGCCGGCACAAAGAATCACATAAATTGTAATCATTCAGCGCGAGGGGTAGAACACTCTCGAGACTTCCCCTCTTATTCTTTTACTCTCGTCATTGCTGATCTAACCGTGAACGGTGCCGATTGCATAATCCACGATCACTCTTGCCTCGCAATCCCGTTATATATTTCAAAGATCAATCGATCATTCGTCGAAATCGCGAGATGAATGTATCGCCTGTCATTTTTTTCTAACGTTACTCTTTCCTGGATCGTTCACAGCAGAGATAAGGTGGGAGATTACTTATGAACCCGTTTTAAGATGCTATTATTTCAATCAAAACAATCTGTTTCTGATATGAAATCGCTTATAAACAGAGGTATTGTAACTATACCTGAGTTCCCGAGAGTCTAGGAGCATCTCATGTTACTAATGTAAGTATCAGCATATTCTAATTAACTAATGATCAGACCGTGCCAGATGTGACTTTCCTCTTCCTGGAGGTATCTGACGACCGGAAAATATGCTCATATAAGGACAGTAGGTCCAGCCCCGTAAACCCATATTTTTGGCTAATTTTGTGGTTAACATTGACAGTCTGTCATATCGCGCTGTCACCGAAATCTACCCTCTTAAACCGAGCCGACTTTTGACTGTCATAAACTACCGTCTCTAAATGGCGAACGTCCGAAACGTATTCATATTTTTAGGGGAGTAATGGTAGTGAGAGAGACAGACACGTGAGACAGAAAAGTGTGTACGCTCTCACTCTCACTACCATTACTTCCTTACAGTATGGATGTTCGTCATAGCTTATGACAGTCAAAAATCGGTTAGGCTTAGAACAGATAGGGATCCATAGACAATCTCTCTTCTCATCTCTGGTTCACAGAAATAATCGTTCATCGCATAAATTGTTATTAAAAGAAGCATTTCTGATTGATTTCAACTTTCAAGTATAACACTTTCCAATACAATTTTAAATAATTTGTCTAGTAGACGTATATAGAAAGACAGGAATTTATTGTTTCGCACAGTCCTGAAACTTATGTGCTTTCTCGGACGTATTTAGACGTTTTATGCGCGTAATAAGAAAGTGTAGAATCGAAGTGCAAAACCTAATTTACGATTAGCCGGAACAGCGATCGAGGCACGGTATCTCACAACCGCTTCGAGATACGGGGACAGATACCATAAAATCCGGTGCGCACCGCACGCTGGTCAGCCCCTTAGCTCGCTTCGGCTCATTCCATTCGAGTCACGACTTGTCTGAGATGTTAATTAACTTTCTGTGACCACGGTATTACGCGGTTTCCTTCATTTCATTTCACGCTCGACACGCTTCGGTTAACCTGAACCTCTCGGTTTAATTCGTAAATTCGTTGTCTTCCAATTTGCACTTCTCGCACACCTGGTTACGCGAGCCGTTTAATAAGTACGAGTAAATGCTGGTACTTGTAAGAACTGAGAAGACACGTTGAAAAAGAATCCAAAGAAAATTTCGTATGAATGAATATGAAAAATTAAAAGAAGTAGTGATTACACTGCGGATTTTATGCGATTATAAGAAAATTGAATGTGTAGAAATGCCAAAGGCTATGTATGTAATGTATGAAACAGTTGAGAATGTGAAAAGCTGAATGTATAGTCCGATGTTTAAATGATCAATCAAATGTTTATCTCAAACACGACTTTTAAACTGATAAATATTTTATTTTCCATGAAATCTACCGACAATCTGAAGAAATTCTCTCGAATCTGTTATCCTTTCGTCACACTGTCCTACAAACCGAGAATTAATTATTTACTTCCTCGAAAATAGTTTTAATTTCCGTTGAAGCTCATAAATCCTTGTGGAACTCGTTAAAAGGAGCATGGTAAATGTTCTGCTAATCTGGTAAAGTTTTAGCTGAGGTTAATCACAACGTTCAAGGGGTTAAGAAATTAAACGTAGACACGGTCAGCGAAGGAGTTAAAGATCGGTCACTAGTGTAAATCAATCCAAGACCTGTGGCCTCGGTTGAAGGCGCCCTTAGCCGAGGCAGCAATTAACGTGAACGAAGGTGCTCGGGTCATTGTTCGATAATCCAGCCGCTTAATAAGCTTCATTGGGTCCCGTCGTTCACTCTATGCAAATCGAATTTCATACCTTCGTCTAGCTAGAACTGGGAGACGAATCGGTAGACATTCTTCTATGACTAAACCCAGACAGGTATTCGTACTATTACTTGTTGACGTCCGCATTGTGTACACTGTACACTGTTCAAGAAAATATTGGCATCACGAAATTTATGCCCACAATTGGCTTAAAATTTTGGAACATTATCACTCAGCTTCCTGCGAGGACTTCCCTTTTAAATTAAAGCTTGAAACCTCAGTTTCAAAATATTATACGGAATATTAAATATGGTTATACACCCCAAGATCTCCTTGTCAGTTCAAATCTAAAGGTATGTTTGGAAAAGTCGAATACTTGACCACAAGTCTCACACGTGGTTGTAGGACAAAGATTTAATTTATACCAACAATTTTCTCCCAATTTTTTCATCTGAGTCACTGCGTGAGTTTAATTACTATTAGCTTGTATATTGAAAGATATTTGATTCGCTCGAAATATTTCATTGTACAAAGAATCTTAGATTTCCGTTCGACTTTCACGGAAATGATCAAAACTGTGTTCGCATTGCGCTCTCCGGTGTTTAGGAATTTATACGGTGCCCGCAGCGTAAAATCGATCGTGTTCGCCAAGTAATGTTCTGTGCATACAGCGCCGGCCAGCGAATAACAGAAGATCATTTCCACAAAGTATCGGGCCCGAGGCTTGTTCGAAGTCCGAGGTATGATCCAGGTACTCTTGGGCATAGGTGAACTTTACTTACCAGCTAGCCTCGAGAGGTCCCATTTCACGACAGGACACGACAAGCGCAATAGTGGCGTATAGTGATCTACGAAGTTGATCCTTGCCCCGCTTTCGTGGTCTTCAACTAATAGAGTATTCGAGGAAATATTTATTGCTACAGAACAATCTCTCTATTTTTATAAGTAAATCAACAAGTTTTTATAAATACCAATGCATTTGGATGTTACTTAAAAATTAAGTATTTATCATTTTTTCATGTATTTTTATTTTAACAATTATGCTGCCAAAAAAGTGTGAACGTGTGGAATTTGGTCTGAATGTATAATCGAGTGTGGAAGAGTAATTACGTAGATTCAACATCGACCGAGAGATTTCAATATGCTATGTAATAAATTTCGTGCGATAACCGTCCGTCTTATCAAAATCGGATCACCTCTGCCGCGAGTCGATTTGCTTGTACAAGAGATTCCGTGGCTCTTGCGTCCTTACATTTACTTTATGTATACATACATACCATGTACAGTTCTCTACACTTGAACAGTCTCTGTTAAAAATTCATATATGCATCTAAACTTATTTTTATTGATTTTAGAGACGCGATGCATTTTTTATATTTAAACTCTCTAACATTTGATACCATTAAATTGTCTCTGGTCGTTCTTAGATCATTAAAAACCGCGTTTTCGATCAAATGGCCGGGCACCGTAAGCGGGCAGTAAGTCATTTCTTACACGGCATCGAGGTGGGCCCAAAGCAGAAGAAACGACAGGCTTCCTTCCATTCTCGAGCCCGGCCTTATCGATCGCAAGCCACGATAAAACGTCATTCCCTTTTTAAATCGCCGCCGATATACACAATACGAAGTGGCGGCGATTCTGTGGCCCGATAACGGCCTTCTGTATAAGGGGCCCCTCGCGACAGTGACACGGAGGCGACATTTCGTGCCCCGTTCTTGCCGCGCCGCACCGCCTCCTCTTCTTGCTCTTCGCGCCCCCTCCTCCGTTGTCGCGATGCTTAGAACCCGAACGCCAACACCGGCTCTTTCATTCTCGCCGTTTCCCGCAAAAACTCGTACGAAACCGCGGAATGCTGTCTACCGAGCCTTCCTATCCATCGGTGTATAGATTTTCGATGTCCCAACGTGTCATCGCCGCTGGCGAAACCGATGGATCATTCTAGTTGCGGGTTCGTTGGCTCCCGGCTTGGTCAGCTAAGGGGGAAGGTCTTTATTTCTGTGGTTGTAAACCAACACCTACATTATATCAACCTGAATCGCGTTTGCAAAAACTCGGAATTCCTACACGAATTTTAGGGTACACGACCTATCATTATAAATATAAAAAGAAAGCGTTTGTTTATACATTAGCAAAAACCAAAAAAAGAACTTAAGTATAGTATATTAAGTTAAGTATAGTAGATATATGTGGTAGATTTCTTATACACTCCGGAGTGTCATATTTATTGGTAGAGCAAACGACGTTATTAGGAATAATTACGAGATTGAGAAAAGGTAAAAATTATCTCTTTTATATTGTGTAAAATAATATTTTAGAAGATGACGAAGTTGATCTGTTAATTCTCATTCGCTGTACGGAAACAATTTATCTATCGATTTATGTTCGTATTTACGCATTTGTTCTAAATCATTAATTATTTTAATATCCTCGTCTCTCTTCAACTTCCATCTCTGTGCGTCAAAAGTGTGCATTAAACAGAGCAGTAGATCCGAGCGGAGATTATACAGGCATTCTTCTATCTCTTCGGCCGGTGTTATTTATCCCCGACATGGTAGCCCTTTTTAATCCGCGCACCTATCAACAGAAACGATCGTCCCACGATCTGGAAAATAGTTACGATTATTATCGGGGATGGAAGATCGAAAGCTTCCTCTATCGCCTTGTCCCGCGTCGATTTCGTACGTCGTTTACGCGGAATATCGGAAAGCTATCCTATCAGATTTAATTGGTGCTTCCCGATCGTTTTCCCGTTTACCCCGCCGCGCCGTGGCAACCCACCCGTAGAGACGAAGCGCGAGTTATTCGCTGAGCGCGTACGCTCGCTAATAACGCAATCGGCTCATCGAATACTTCGCTGCTATCTTCCTCCTTATTCCCCTGCTTGCTCCGTGCACACTCGGCTGACCGTAGTGGTCTGAAACACGCGTGGGTTGCCCGTGTAACGTGCAATCATTCCAATAAATGAGTCAAATAATAGCAATGGTAAAAAAAAATAACAGTTTATAGTATTTATAGGAAAAAATTGCAGTATTTAAATATTGAATTGATGAAAAAAAACTGCAAACTCGTATAAACAACGAATATAAGGTATACATTAATCTATAATAAATATTCTTTCAAAACTCAACGTATGAATAATCTTTTAGTACTAATTTATCTATAAATAATGTCCTTTGAGAAAAGGAGATGAAAAGAGACGAAAGGTAAGAAAATGGGGAAAAGGAAATAGAGGACGTGACAAAATTGAAATACCTGGGATATACAGGTGTTTAAACCTGGGATGTCAAAAGAATAATAGCCACATTAAAGAGACAAAGAAAACTGTGATAGCAATGATACTAACTTGAACCATTCATCAAAGACAATTCAGAAACAATTTTAAGAAAAGCCTAATGATCATTGATAGTCTACTTAAAAGCGTCTTATACCCTTTTCAACCCCTAAAGGTATGAAATAAACGATTACTACTACTATTAATACTAATTTATCTCTACAATGTAATCTTGAACTAATTTTAACTAATAACTAACTAGCATAATCTTGGACTAACATAATACGTGTATATACTTGATTTACATACAATGCACACACGAATAAATTCTTCCTATTGGCGGCATCTAACTGAACTTCGAGGCTCGCACGTTACTTGTTTAAAAATACGAAACCAGAGAAATGCCAGATGCAACGAAACATGCACTAGCCTGACTAGCCTGTGCCAGTCGTGCCTCGTCCAGTTTTGTCCTCGTGACCCTTTGACTCTTTACTTGATTTATCTCCCGTGGCTGTACAGCAAACCGTGGATTTATGTGGCGTGACAGAGTGCGATTATGTAATTGGCCGGTAGTAAACGTGCATTCCTGTTCATAAGTCACTGAACGGTTAATTAAAAAATCCAGTCGAAGTACTACAGTGACGGTGTTCTGACGTCAATTTGAATATGCAATAACTTTTTAATTAAACTGTGACTTTAATGCAGAAGAAAGAATCTGCATTCGACGGATTTATTCCCATATTTTGACATTACGTGACAAATTTTTACATTGTGACGACGTGTTCAGATATACTTGTAATATTAATTCTGAATATAACGAGTGAAATGTGTTCGATTTTGATTATTTCTCGTTCAATAAATATATGCAAATGCGTATGAGTCACGGAGTCTTGAAACATGTCAACTGGTGTACATATTTCAAAAATTACTCACTCAGACCGGGCAAAAAACGCATTATCATAACAGGTACAAATTCATGGTGGGACGTTCATTTTTTTCTTGTAACGAAGAACTTGCAGGAAACGAACTGACTCTCGAGTTTGAAAATTTACATAGAGGCAGATACGAGGTGATTTTAAATTAAAATTCGTCGCTCTATCATTTTTCGAATCATTCATATTTAAATCGAACAGTTCGCGTTTTGTGAACACGTTCGGAAATAGCTCCAAGACTCACGGTTTTATGCTTCGCTCATCTGTCGTACGTAGGAGGTTTTCGAGTTTAAGGAGTTTAACTATTAATGACCATCCAGGGAGGACGTCAAATAGCAGTACATTTACACTTTCGCTTTATCCCTATTTCCGGTTTAGGCTCATCTTTTCGCAGTTTCCAATAATTATATTTGTGCATTACTTTCTTCATACAATACAATCATGTAGTAAAACACTGTCGCTCATGAATGTTGTATACCTGCTTGACACACATCTGTTCGTGAAAGCTTTCACCGATCACACATAATTTAACAAATTTTATTAGGAAGCTGATTAGATACTATTTGTTTCTAGAGAAAAATATGTTCGCTGCAGAGTTCTTACCTCTGAGACAGTGAAATTCTAATGGTAAGAAACCAATCGCCGTGTTAGTAAATTAGCAATCCTCGGAAACTATCGGTTTATCTCATTCGCCTGTAAAATATGAAACCTATTACCTTCTCCCGAGCGCTCATCCACAGATACGTACGCTGGTGTCAGTATCTGCTTCGCTGTTCCCCGAGCCATAATAATCTAATAACGCAAAAAGGCTTCGCTGTTTTCGACGCGAAAGAATCAAACGCGTCGATAAGATTCTGCACGACAATTATACGCGTCCATTAGGCCTCGGCGATTATGCAGTAACGTCTAACAGAAACGCGTTAAATCGCGTTAAATCGTCGAGATCGTCCGACGTCGTAGACTTAATCTGTTTACGGGGAGAACGTTGTTCCGTTACCCATTCGTGGTTCATTGGCAATTAGTTAAGGACGGATTAAAACTGCCCGAGGTTTATCTAAATCGCGTTCCGCGCGACGCATCGCTGCGTCGGTTGTTTCTAATTCGACTTAATTGCAATATATGAGTCGCTGTCTCGTGTAATTACGCGATGAATTTGATTGTGTTTACTGCCTACTCGTGATTCCAGTTGGAGAAACGTTCCAGAGCGGTGGAAACGCAAGCGATTTGATAGTCCAAATTAATAGTAGCAATCGTTGATTTCATGCCTTTCGGTCTTGGAATACATTTGATGAAAATACGTTTACAATACATATATTTACGTATGCAGTCTATGTACAATAATTGTCTGTAATATTTTATATAAATATACATATAATTAGCATGCATTTGCGTGATGTTTTTCTTCTTTTTTATTGTATCGATCTTTTCTTAATTGGCTTACCTCTCATCTAATTCGCTCTTTCCTCTTCTTCTCTCAAGATTT
>NW_017163423.1:196717-208030 GCF_001652005.2 Ceratina calcarata | reverse complement strand
ATATATGTATTCATATACATATGCGAAGCGAGTCCAAAATTCAGTGAGCTATTTGTACACTTTGGAAATTTATTAATTTTTTTATAAATCCATATAAAAAAAGAGAATGAAAAACGAGAGAAGGGAAGCAGAGAGAGAAAGCAGGAGAAAAGAATCCTCGTGATTGCCCCTCCGAGTACGTTCGTTGTCGCGTTCATTGATCAACCGCGTTTCTGTGCCACCGCGATAGGTTCGTGCACACGCGGTCTCGTGAATCGCGCGTATAAGAACAGCTAAAGGCCATTCTGGCACCTGCGGGTGGTCCGTCGCATACCGCGAACCTGTAGCCAATCAATTTCCGTACATCCCAGCAATTTCCATAAACTGGCCGTTGATCTCAACCGGAGACGGTCGCGTCTTGTTTCGCTTTTGCATACAGTCTGTCCCGCAACAGCTTGTTGACGATGTACTATATGTATAAATTATACATTCTTAAAAACGTTTATACTTGATAAGATCACTATCTAATAAATTTTTTTTGCTTAGGGAGAAAAATATTGTGCACGTAATTTTTGCATCAATTTACAATTTAGTAAACATGACACATAAAATATAGTTAATGCTAATTAGTTTCAAGTATCATTATTCTTATTAATTTATTAATATTTTTATCATTATTTTGTGACTTATTGTGACTTGTGATTTATTTTTGAAAAAATACGATCGACAAATTATTGTAAGAGGGACTGTACTCGTGACTCTATCCGCTGTAAATACAGCGTAAATACACTTACGCACACTCGCGAAAGTCCGCTTCGAGAGGGACATCCGCCTCGGTTTATCTCGTACCTGCGGCATTCCATCCATCGCATCGGTACACGCACCAACTCCGATTGCTTCGTTTGTCCAGTATTAACTATTAATCCCAGGAGAAAGCTGCCGGAGTTGCTTGGCGATTTGTTGCACGATTGTTGGCGCTGGTAATACATATAACAGTCCCGCGTGGCTGCTGCACGAATCTTTTTCGATGATCGCGTTCAGAAATTTGCATTCCTTCCATAGATGCTAAAATACCGAGATGTTAAAGAAAATCCGACGGTTACTTGTGATAAATCGTTTTCTCCATCATATATGTAAAATTACCATCAAATTATATGCTTTATCTCAACAATGTAAATACCAATAGTTAAGAAGATAATTGTTTTATATATATTGATATTTATTATTTAAAATGATATGATATTGATTATTTAAAATAAAAAATTAAATCTTAAGACAGAATAGTTATGACAGTTTTACAATTCTTTGTCCCCTCGACCTATCTAATGATGTCAGTGAATCTTTTCCCAAGAGCTGTTAAACAAGTCGTCGATCCGTGGTCTGAGATTAAGAGCAACTGAAACTCAACAGTTGAGTTATTAACTCCAATCGCGGAGAGAGCTGGTTGACCGTATCACGCTATTAGAGTTATCTCTCATTAACTATGGTAGCTCGTGCAGTTTGCCGGATTAAAGCGAACAAAACAGTAGTGGCTGTTCGTAAAGCCTTCTCCAATTGCGGAAGATATCGTTCCGGGGACTAATTCGATTTATTATTGACGTGGGTACTCGCAATGCTGTCGGTAGTAATGAATAACGACAACTACCACTAGCAAATTCATATCGCTATACATTAACCCCTTTTCACATAATAAGGCGAAAATCAGTTTGAAATAGACCTCATTGTAATGATATTTTATAAATACTATTACAATTCCATATTCATATTAAAGTGATTCTTAAAATAATCCTCATTATAATTATAATTTATTGATGCTATAATAATTCTATGTTCATTTTAAGAAATTATCAGACGCTACATAAAGAGAGCATATTAGCAGGGCTGGGATAATTTTTCCCGCACGGCTCGCTTCCCCTGTTTTTCGCCCGTATTTCGATCCCCACTACTATTCTCCTCATGCGCCTTCACTGACCATGCCTAGCATACCCCCGTCAAGTACCAGTCCCCACCATGGTCGCGTCGTCCCCACTTTCCAGCCGAGGGAAAAATTATCCCAGCCCTGCATATTAGTCGCTCCTAGAAAATGGCTGACATCTCGGATACTCCTTCCGTCTTCCGTCACAAAATACCGCAGGCAATGCTTTGTCCTTTAGGTCCATGCCGCTAAGCCACGGCCGAGCGCCATGATTTGAGCTAACCTACACGTGGCTGGGCGCTACCCGTGCTCTCATTGGTCAGTGTTTCTCGTTAATAATTAAAAAACCACGGCTCACTTTGCATTTTGGCAAAGGAAATTGTTGTTCAGAAACACATCCAGAATTACCTCTCTTCGACTCTAACACTTTTTCTGCGACACCCTGTATATAAAATACTACAAAATAAATACAGAACATTTGTACGCTGCATATTTCTTAAAAATATTCGGGAACAGGCTGCTGAAATACAGAACTCTCCCCGGAAGTACACAACAGATGGTCACCGTAACTATTCACGTATCTTAGCAAGAGATATTCAAAATCTGTGTGTGTGTGTGTGTGTGTGTGTGTGTATCACAAATCTTTCAAAATTTCTGCTCAGTCGAAGTAATAATACTATCGTTAAAATACAAAGTATAAAATCGTGAGTTATTGTGCCTCATAAATACTTTTCTGCTGGTTTCAGAATAATGTCATCTACCACGGTAATTGTTAACAATAAATATTAGCATGAATGCATATATTTGAATCCCTCGATGCATGTACGTACGTGTATTCAAATAGCAGAATTGATATAGAAATTTGAAATGACAGGGGTATGTCTTAAGACACAGCAACCATAATACGCAGAAAACAGGATCGTACGTACAACCGAAGGCCAAAAACAGCGGCGTAATGGTCCAAGCTGAAACATTATGTCAAACTGTGTGCTTATTCTCAGCGTATTTACAGCCGCCTGGTGTAATGATACGATTGGTCACGCCCACGCATCCCGGTCGATGGTTAATTTACGGGGTGGTAACGCGGCTCGCGTTACTAGAAAATAATTTCGCCCACGCGCGGCGCGGCGCGGTGCCGCGCCGTGGCGGTGACGAGCGCCGGAATTCGCCTGCCCACATACGTATTCGCGAATCGCTCCGGCGATTTTGAGAAAGCTAAAACACGTTGCGATTGTTTAATAGCATCAGGCTTCGTTTACTAATGTCGGGTTCCATTAAATAGCTATGCTGATATTTAGTAATTCATAATTATTAGAACGATTTCGGGTAAGACAAGACATATCATCGACTATTGACAATACATTTGGTTAATTTAGGATTATACTCTTTACTTTTCGTAAATAGACTTTATTCTTTTTATAAAATACATATCGTGATCGATGGACGACAAAAACTATATGAAGTGACTGATGGTAGCAAAGCAGTTAGCAGCAAACTTTATTTGCCTACTGTCACGAATGAATTCGGTTGGGCCCTCCACTCCTCCAGGACGAAAGCTCAAGTCGTAAAAGATGCATAGGATTCGTTGTATATCAACAAATACTATTTCCAATTCTTATCGAACTCGAATATGTTAATAAATAATCTTTATTTAATTATTCCATGGAAGTAAGCAATGGAACCCAGTGCCGGAGCGAAGATATGAAGCGCCTGTGGCAAGTGTCTAACTTGCGCCACACCCGTAACCCAGCGTTGAGATAATTTTTCCCTCGGCCGGAAAGTGGGGACGACGCGACCATGGTGGGGACTGGTACTTGACGGGGGTATGCTAGGCATAGTCAGCGAAGGCGCATGAGGAGAATAGTAGTGGGGATCGAAATACGGGCGAAAAACAGGGGAAGCGAGCCGTGCGGGAAAAATTATCTCAACGCTGCCGTAACCAGGGCTGCCAGAAAATCGTATCCCATCGTATCCCACATCTCCACCACCAGTAACTTGTCTCGGTTGCCCTCTCGTGATGCCATAATGGGGACAGCGGCCGGTATTCAGAGTCGTTGGTTATTCTTAAGATCGTCTTAAGCATTTGCTTAAGTCCATGTTCCCTGTACAAGACAGGGACAGGAAATATGGGGTAGACAGGGACTGGAAATATGGGATAGACAGGGATAGTAAATTCTTAAGACGATCTTAAGAATAAACAGCGACCCTGAATACCGGCCAAAGTGACGATCCTCTGAATCGGGTCGGTATCCTTTGTTTTGCTTCTCAAACCCAGATGCGCCAGTGGCGTACGCCTTAGTTGCGGCACTAATGGAACGTGCTAACTATACTAAGCTGTAGGGACTCTTAACTTCCGTTTCAATTTATTACGACTAGAATTTTGTACTTCGTCTAGTTTTGTCGATCCTTATGATAAATTTAAAAGAAATATGTCCTAAACCGGTATTTAACCCCTTTAATCACTAATTAATCATGGTAAGGATTTCGAAAGTTTACGACTGTAGGTCAGGCTTCATTTTCGAAAAACAGGCTCGTTACTGCCACGCGTCCTCCAAAATCACAGTAGAAGGAACTACCCATGATTTATGTATTCTATGTTTATCTACAGAACATAAAACCGCGAGAAATTGACATGAAATTTGATTTTTGACAACCGAATCCGAATCGCCAGCACCACGTCTACCACGAACGAATACTTCTTCACTATATCGGATTAATTTTATCGAAAATTCCTGTCCCAACTTTTGTCAACTTCAATATATTAATCATTGTAGCTAAAAAGTTTGTTTTGAAGGGTACAGGATCAACTCTTGGGTATTTCCAAAGTATTACCGATCCAATAAATACCGGATTGCAATAAATTTTACTGCACGTATTTTATACACTTCCTCGATTCTGCCGGCGTTCGCTGAAGTACAAAAAGGCAATAAAATACTTACGTCCCGGCGTAGCGGAGTTAGGTAGCTGTTGGTGAGCAAAACAGAGTTCTTACTCATTATTAGGAGGCCTCACGAAGGATTAGGTTTATAATGCGTCGTTACTTATACCTGGTATGGACAGTTCGCCGCGCACCATTGCGACGTCCGTCGCCAACCATAAAACTCGACCCAGATAAATTTTAAACGATCCCTGCTGCATCTCATTATATTTGGGAAATACTCTCTTTAATGACACCAATTCCGTAGGCACAGACTTTTGTTTTTACGATTCACTTGTACTAAATTTATGGCCAGCTGAACTCGCGAGCTTACACCAGATTGGTGTAAATGGGGTGCGAACGATAAACTGTCGAGCGACACTGACATTTTTAAAGCTGCAACAACGAACGGAAGATTTACGAGGATGTTTGCGTCGGCCTGTCTGGTCTTGATTTTCGTGGCTAAAGATGACCCAATAACCGCGTGCCATAGGAATTTCCAAGTGTTCGTCCCGAAACGCGCAAAAATAACAGGGCAAGTATCGTAAAATTGGAACATTTGAGATCGAACAAGATGAAAAATTCATAATATTGTTATGTGAAATATTATCGAATTATTTATGCTGTAATGGCTACGAAAATCATCAATCGCAGGGAAAGTCACCCGGACGCCTATGGAATGACGCCTATGGATGCTAGGTGAAGATTCGCAAGCCCCTTTCTCGTGGAGAAAAGAGAACGGTCAGCCTAACTACCGGTCGTTCTCCAAGAAATTTTCCGTGTCAAACGAACGGTGCTCCTTCGTTACGGAGCTTTAACCTTGGTCGTGTTTGCAGTTATTCCAAATTGCCATTTGTCCTTGAAAAACTGCTAATATGAGTAAATTAACATTTTTATCCCCAAAACCTTTGTCTTCCTTGCCTCCCCAATCTCGAAACCTCCGATAACTTTTAGAGGAGAAACCAAATGTTTGTATTCACTTTTGTTGTTTAATTTTATTTCTGAAAACAGGAATTTGCATAAACATTCGCAGTCTAACGATAATTAATGCAACATGCTAATATCTCGTAAGACGATTCTTTGAACTGTTAGACAAAATAAATTTTTCTTCCTAACAATAAGATGTTTCCTGAGATTCGTACGAACTTCACCCACTGATTACGGTTTATTTCCCCGACGACATGAGACGAATGATGTAATTAAAGAAAGAACAATCAGGAATCAATATTATCAAGGGATATCGGCTTCCCTTCCGGCAGGCCTACCGGCCCGGCGACCTCCAATGATTTACTCCGATCGATAATCTGATATGCAAATTATATTCGTACGGTAGAGAGGGATCGGTTACTTGCACCGCGGCTGACTTAAGCGCTCTGCACGCAGAATATTTAAACCGGCATACTGTCGGTTAATCTCGACATTTTGTAGACATTATACACGGTGTCTCGTAACATGCGCGAAACATTTCAAGAACTCGTTTAGTATCTGAGATCAATAAGATCACGTTGAACTTACAGTACTGAATGAAAGCATTCTCAGAGTCAACGGTTTATCGTAGTGAAGATCTGTTAATTAAAACAGTTCCAATCAACGATTCAAGAGAACGATAAAATTATTTGAATAAATATTCTTATCGTGTAGCGTTGTCCAGCGTAGATGTACTTACAATATTGAAGTATTTTTTTACACGCGGCGCGCGACGGGAAATTTGGTCGTGTCGATTCAGTAAAATATCCTCGTTAATCATTCATACAGTGTATTCTCGCCTCAGATCGTATCGATGAAACATGGCGAGGAGTCAGCGAGGAAGGGCTGATTGCCGGTGTTCTCGGTGACTTCCTCTTTTTTTCAAGGAGGAAAAACACTCTCCGCGTCGACTGCACCTCGGTGCAAATCTGTCAACATCATAGTAGGATGCGCGCCGCTATTTAAAATATAGCCGCAATATGCAGATCTCCGCGTGTCGCGTCCTCCGTGAAAAACGATCGGTGCTCAATCCCCTTTTTGTTTCTCCTCTACTTACACGGTCCTCTGTTTATCTTTCAACGTACGTAATAAAGTAGACCGTGATCGAAAGTAACAATTTCACTTTGCAATATCGTTTCCGAAAGCTGTCATAATTAGATATTTCATATGCATTTCTGTGTTTGTATTTTTCAATTCGACTCTGGAATATTATTTCACGAAAGCTATTAGAGTTACAAGCACGATATTTTACATTGTAGGGAGGTTTCGAATTCGGAAACAAGGAAGACAAAGTTTCTGGGGATAAAAATAATAATTTGTTCATATTAGCAGCTTTTCAACGACACATTGGAATTTTTGCAATCAGAATTTTCTCCGCCACGCTTTCGGATGGAATTTTATTCTACAGAAGCGTCAGGAATAATCTTATACTTCTTTTCTCGAGACAATCGGCGAATATTCCAGCAATTCTCTCCTATATAGGAAGAATGATGTTAAACCTCTATACTTTTCGCTAACGAAATATTTCTACTTTAGGAGAATGAGCGGTGGTGATTAGTTCGACCGTTATTTCCTCTCTATAAGAAGGGATACGCGAACTTTATCCCAGTATTTACAACCGCCTAACTGACATCCACTATATTTTATTTTTAGTTCGTCGTTTAGAGGATCTCTCTCCTCTGAGGAACGATCCAGGATAATACTTGTACTTTCTTAGCTGCGACGGGCGTCCGAAACCCAAGCTTCGTCTTCAGTTCCTCCTCAGTTCAATGGCTTACTTACCCATTTCCCAATCGAGTACAGCATGAAAATTCGAGAATTCGCTTATACGGCCACTTCTCATATAATTTGCACGTTGTTAATAACGTTATTAATAAAAAATCCATGTCGTTAGGCCGGCGGCCTCGCGATCTGACAGATCGATGTTTTCAGCGGTTGATTATTATTTTCGCAGTTGTTATTACATGCATTTCTATTAAATTGGAATTGAAATGTAATATTGAAATACATGTAAATATCATGGAATTCTCAATACTTAGATTGATGCTGACTAATATTGGAATCATATGTAAATAAGACAATGAAACAAGGGAGAATTTAAAGAATTCTTTGTGATTGTAAGAATTCTTTGTGATTATCATACTATCTTCCCAAATTCTAAGTTTCAGACGGTAAATACACAAGTGTGTCTCCTACAGAGATTACAATTTTTGAGTTGAGGATCTCTGGTTAAATAGATATTCAGTATGGAATATGAAAGATGGATATTCTATGGAAATCTTTTCTGATTATTATATGCAGTATAATCAGAGGCGATATTATGTCTTATCTCGGTACTTGTCAATTATTTATTTAATTATTTATTTATTCAACGGGTGGGTTTTGATAAATCTAACATTATACAAAAGTTACGATACGTTCGCGTGTTTTAATTACGTTTTTAATTACGACGTTCACCATGTACATTGCGCCAATATCAGATTAGCAGCAAGGGTGCTGGCATTAGAGATCACATTGAAGTGAAACAATAACGCGCGATTAAGGTGACAGGGTCAATTACAAGTTGTGT
This sequence comes from Ceratina calcarata, assembly GCF_001652005.2. Lineage (NCBI taxonomy): Eukaryota > Metazoa > Arthropoda > Insecta > Hymenoptera > Apidae > Ceratina > Ceratina calcarata. The sequence continues at coordinate 199,684 of NW_017163423.1, read as the reverse complement.
AGAAAGTAGATTACAAACTAAATAATAATAACTTATGATAGTTGAAAGTAAGAACATATTAGAATATAATGTATATGAATATATTAGAAAAATAATTATAAAAATATATCAGAAAAGGAGAATTTATTGAATATTTAATGAAATTTATATAAAAATTTAGAAGCTAAACAATTCTCATTTAACAAGATCTTCTTGTCAAATGCTGAGAAAATTTATTTATCCGGAACACCGATTCCTTTATCAATTTCAATGGTATACGTTAACCGAGGCAAAAATGGAAATTCTATGAAAACGTGGATTTCATGAATCTACCAATCACGTTCAGAAGCTGCCAATGACCAATGAAATGGCCAATCCGTGGTACCACTCTTCTTGAAATTTGGCAGGTATACACCCCCACCACTGCAATTAGGGGTTGCTCATTTCTTAAATATGACATGTTTGCTAGCACTCGTCACTTCTTAGTTGACGGTCTATGTCTACGGCCTCGGGTGGCCCATCTCGCCATATTGTATTAAGACTTACCTTTCCCGGTCTATCGTACCGATTTTAAGTCAAATTTTTACGTGTTCGATAATATTTGTGTTGTGACCGTGATCTACTATTGGAATCAATCATGGCAAATAATGGATTATCTGCTGCTGATTATGAGGTATGTGTAATTTTTACAATCAAAATGTAGTAAATAGAATAAATTTGGCAATTCTCAGAAAGCGTTTCTTCTTAAAATCATCTATAATATTCAGAATTATGAACATAACAGAAAACAGAATCTGACAGTATTTTTACAAGTAAACTTTAAAGAGAAGCTATTATATTCTTTTGCGTTAGAAATAAGAATTATAATAGATACTTCCTGTCAAAAATTCGAACGTGAAATTATTAAAATTATGAAATCCTTAAGTTCTGTAGAATTTATCACGAATATATAAAAATATATTTTTTTACGGTAGAAATGAGATTTATATTATTTCTGCTCTTTGAAATTATTTGAAATACGAAATCGTGAGCTTTTTTAGATTTTAGAACGAATATGTAAAATGTTACAGATGTTAGCAGTTTTCGATGATGAGTCCGCGTTGTCAACATTGGGGGATCTCGACACATCAGTTGAGGATTTGGACATGGAGTTAGAATACTCGGACTCCACGGAGTTCGATAAACCGGTGCCATCCCCTACGGAATCCACCAGTTCGGAGCCGTCCATCCACGAATCGTGGGACTGGGTTTTGGTTGATCTGTCGGAGACACCGGAGACACTGGAGACGGCAGAACAACTTGGAATACGACCACAACAAATACTCGAAATACAACAGGAAAACAAAACAAATAACGAAAACGAGAGACATGTATTCGTCGTACCAAAAATTTACGAGTGCATGTTCTGCACGAAACTATTTTATAATACACGAGTCTTGCGTACTCATCAGATTGACCATGCAAAGCAACAGTTAAGATGTAAATATTGCAACAAACGGGAACTTACTTTATGTAACCTTCGCAGACACATTGAGTATTATCATTATAGTATGAGACGATATGTACTTGCTGAATGTTCATACTAACGTTTCGAGTAGCTATTTGATTTTTAAATACTGCTCAAGGATTAATTATTTTCCTTCTTAAATTAATCACGAATCAATTGTTGATTATGAGGTAGGCATGAAGATTCTACCAGTAATTACAATCCAGTGAGAATTGTTAATGCCTCAATGATTTATTCTTACACACATCAAGACAGTTGTAGACATCAAGTGAATACTGGAATACAAGACAGAATTAAATGAAGTTCTTAACAGAAAACAATAGAGAGATTAACGGCAGTGATTTCAATATTTTTATCGATTAGATTTTTCATGTTTTCTATAATATTTATTGTTAAAACATAGTTAAAACATATAATTGTTAAAACATAGAATGAAAAATAACTCATTTTGATTTTTCAATAAAATTTTATTAAATGTATTTAGCAAAATACACATTATTGATTATTATTTATTCAGGTGAATGTATAACAAATATCAAAATTAGATATTCGCAGAATACATGTATATATTTGGTTATTATTTTTATTCGGGCTGCCGTCTTTATAGATACACGCACGTATTGCTCTGACAAAATAAAATGTTTTTTTCACGAACGGTACGGAATGGAAGGAAAACAAATGTAGAGAGATAAACATAGTTCGCGTTGAGTCATTTCAAGCGAGAGACAAACAAATACCGATAAAATCTTAGACTGTAACAATTCTCCAAGCAATAGAGCTGATTAGAATAAGTGACTAATAATAAGTCGTGATGATTCCTCCACTGTATATAACTGTATGTAAATCCATAATATTCCATGTGTGTATGTGTTTATAAACCTAAATTTTTCCTATCATTTAAGGAATAAATGTATATTTTGCAGAATAATGCAAGGCTTCTTTCTTTCACTACCGAAGATAAGATATCTCCTGATCATTGTCTTTTCCTTGTATGATACTGTGCTCGATGTATCTCGCGTTGGAATTTTCTTTTTGTGGTGCCACGGATGAGATAGCTCGTGTATCTTAAATTAAGGAATTTCTTACGCAGTCCATTCGAAGATAAAAAGTTCAAACTTCAGATCTTTTATTGTTAATGTAAAAAATAATTGAAAATGATATGAAGTAATTCGCGTATCTTATGTTAAGGAATTTCTTATATACTTCATTCGAAATGAGGAAGGTCAGATTAAATATATTTTATTGTCAATGTATAATACAAATTAATACATAGTAATTGTCAGTTAAAAGTTGATACATAGTAATTGTCGCATCTTACATTAGGAAATCTTATACGCATCCCGTTTGAAAATAGGAAGACTAAATTTAAGATATTCTGTTAATGTAAAATAATTGAATACAATATAAAGTACCTCGGGTACCTTATATTAAAGAATTTCCTATGTATACTCTTCGAAAATAGAAAGTTAAAATTTGAGATC
>NW_017163423.1:189818-195641 GCF_001652005.2 Ceratina calcarata | reverse complement strand
GTAAAAAATAATTGAAAATGATACGAACTAACTCGCGAAATAATAAGATTTAACATATTTCATTGTCTGTCTAAAGTAAAAAAACTTGACATATTTTACTGTCCGAACTGGTTTCATATCATCATCAAAATACAAAATACCTATCAGCCACTAGATCTAGAGATCTAAACACCGTTGTAAAGTTTTGTTCTTAAAAAAATACTAAAATTTTCATGAAAATCTTATTTCATACAAGTCGAATTTCTTACGCACTTCATTCGAAAATAGGAAGGCCAGATTTAACATATTTTATTGTCAATGTATAATACAAAATAATTGCAGTTGATGCAAGTAACTGGCGTATCTTAAATTAGGAAATCTCATACGCATCCCGTTTGAAAACAGGAAGGCCAGATTTAAGTTATTCTATTGTTAATGTAAAATAATTGAATTGAAGTAACTCGCGTATCTTAAATTAAGGAATTTCTTACGCAGCCCATTGGAAAACAGAAAGTGCAAATTTGAGATACATTATTTTAACAATTAACAATGATAGATACGCGAGTTACTTCAATTGGTCTTCAATTATTTTATATCAACAATAGAACATTTTAAATCTGGCCTTCCTGTTTTCAAACGGGATGCGTATGACATTCCCTAATGTAAGATACGCCAGTTACTTTGTATCAACTATAATTACTTTGTATTATACATTGACAATAAAATATGTTAAATCTGGCCTTCCTATTTTCGAATGAAGTGCGTAAGAAATTCGATTTTGCATTTTCATCAGAAATCAATTCGCAAAAAACGATTTAATATTTTCTCAATGGAAGTTGACAACGGTGTCTAAATGTCTCCTGCATACAAGCTAATGGCGTTTTGCATTTGAAACACCAGTAAGTCCTCTTCATATGACGGATTGTATGTTTTAAATGGACGTGCTTGACGTAGAATGTTTTAGGACAATAGTCGCAGTAGTAAATGCGTGGCTTTCGAAATTCTGAGTCCTCCTCCACCCTCTGTTCTTGTGCTGGCTGCGAAGGCTGCCCATCTTTTGGCATCAGGCCTAAGTAGTTCAAGAATTCCGGTGGCTCGTCTGCCATCGATGTACTAGCAGTAGATGTAGAAGCTATAGTAAGAGCAGCTGCGGACCACTGTTTGGTGTTCTGGGCGTATGTATTTACCAGTTTATAATTATTGTCCGACCTTCCTAATGTACGCTGGACCCGCGATTGGCACTTCCTCTTGCAGGGGCATCTACCTCTACACTTTTGCGCTCGGGATTTGCGTTTCTGTAAGGAAAAAACTTAGTTAACGCATTCTTATTATAATATCATGGCGCGAGTGAGAGAAATAATAATGTAGGATTAAATTGTAATTAATCCTTTCACTCCTGACGGTGTCATTGTCTGATAATTTCTGTCAAAACCGGCAGCATTTTGTCCGTAAAATTTCTGAAATTCTTATTCAATCTATAATGAACTGTGACGTATATTTGTATTCTTGAATGTCAAACGATCTTTTATCCGGCTGAAAAGTCTTTCTAACGCGATATATTTAATTTGCAACAGATTCTAAAAAATATATCTTTTTTGTAGATTATTTGCAGGTTCCATAATCCAAAAATAATAAAATGAATTTCTCATAAAAAATAATTCAGGAATAAAATGGTTGATTTAATAATCAGGAAAATAAAATTGATATTATATGAATGTAATTAATTAAAATTAAAGTAAAAATCGTAATGGTTTAATTATCCACCACTATGACGTTCACCTCGTTCCACCACTGATTTCTATTCATGGATCTAAAGAACGGTGAACTGAATAGGACAGAAACGGAAGAAATATCTAAGATTTTAGCCATTTTTTATGGTCAACACTCATGTCTCCAGCACACATGTACGTGGCCGTGACATGCAAACACAGGCGTAAACGCAAGTATAATTAACAACAGAAAATGGCCATATTGTCAGTTTCCCCTCCGCGGATAAAGCTTCAGCCCCTGCGTCTCTAAGATCTGTACACCGTCCTTTACGTCCGTGCTTCTATTCCTTTCCCCCACTGTCACTTCTACCGATTCAAATAATTTTGTACTCACTTGGACTTTATCAGATGAATTCTTAGGTGGATTGTTTGATTTAATAGTCATCTTGGAAGCTTGGCTGTCTTCTCCGATGTAGTGAATCTGAGAAAACCTTTGACTCTGTCACGAAATTTGTTATTTCTTGACGAAGTGACAAGCAAAGAGACGCCGTACGCTGTGTCTGTAGAAGGCCGGGGTAGCTACGAAGCGAAAAGGACCCTTACTTATTGGGACTTTCCCTACCTACCTTAAAGCATTGTCTTTTTGACAGTGCGCCGGGGTAGGGATTTCCCTCTCCAAGCAAACGACATTTCGCAGCTTACTTGCATGTCGAATGTCGCACCCCCGCCATTTAGTCATTTCTAATTTTCTTGAAGAGCGAAAGAATATCTGTAAAATTGTTGAATTATTTGGATGATTAAATTAATTTTATAGTCTGCAATATAACTTTAACTTAGGATGTTCACATTATTTTTATTTCCACGATAACAGTGCATATCGTATTATATTAACAATGCTATTGGCATATACAAACGACATGCATTGACAATATACTATTCATATAATATTATAGTTATATTTATATTTCTGTATATTTATATTTCTAATTGCTGGCAGTATGACGTTCTTTGAAAAGGGTGCCTAATATAAATGCATTACAGCAAAAATTGACTATAATTCTAATTTTAACATAGAATTTTATAAATAATAATACCTCACCAACTGAATTTACCGTAATACGTGATTACGTTTCCAATCATAATTGGTTATAAAAGTAATACTCTTTCCCATTCTTTATCAGATCTACGCCTTAATTACATAATTCGCTCCGTTTATGATTAAGAGGCAGTAATTACGGTTTCAATTGCCGATTCGCGTTGCAATGCATTTACCATGCTTCGCAACAATTATAATTTCTCTTCGTGACTTTTGCAATGAATGAATGCATACAGGTGCGGGGTCAAGGGTGCTGCGAGTGCTTTATGGATGCGCGGTTGGCACGAACGTAATTATAACAGTGTAGACTGTTAAGCAATTTCTAATCGATAGATCAACCATTGTGTGATAGAAAAATGGAATGACTGATGTATAGAAGTTCAAGATTTGAATTGATGAAAACTTTAAATACATCATTTATTTATTTTTTCATTTATTAATTGATTTATTAATTGACTGATTGATTTATTTCTAAACAAGCAGATAGCTCTTTTTATAAAACTAACATCATACAGAAGTTACAAATTTGATACGCGACGTTCATCATACACGTGCTAATATTAAATTAGTAGCCATAATATTGTTGGAGTTAAACAACGACGCGCGATTAAGATGACAGGGTCAATTACAAACTTCATAAAAAGTTGATTACAAACCAGAGAAATAACTTGTGACAGGAGAATAGATATTATAAATAGCTCGTTCTTCAACGTGTCGTGCATTTCGTTACATATCGAATCAAACATAAACGTTTGTAGTTTTAACGATAAGGAATTCGTAAGGAACGAGGCGTACGCCTCGTTCTTATCAGCGTTGAGCATAGTTCAGTAGGCAGTCGCGATCTTTTACGTGAATCGATCGATCGATCGGCAATCGGTTCGTATTTACTCGGATGTAAGAGCTCGTATAATTGATTTTAAACCGGGGGATAGTGGCCGTACGTGCTACCAGCCGTCGCGAATCGACGGGCGGGCGATCGTAAAGTCTCCTCCGCGTCCGATAACGAATCCCGGTTGCGTTAATGAAGAAATCCACGAAGATACGTTGCGACCAGTCCGTTTAGGTGCAGACTCGATAACGATTAGATTCAGAACGCGCTTAATTGCCTGCTCGGTTGCAACTTGCTTGAGTAATGGCCTCGTGACCATCGTGAATCCTTCCCATGTTACGATCGAAATGAATGCCGATTACAAACCTAACCGTTCTTTATTTAAACCAATATTATTTACTTAACTCGTTTAATTATCTGCTCTTGTATTAATTTCCAATTTTATGTTACTTCAACTAATTAAGCTGCAACAAATTACCAGTCCTTTATCCAAATTAATATTAGTTACTTGAATCGTTTCATCAATTCCTCTTATAATTAATTTCTAATTTTATGTCAACTAATTATGATGCGACAAATTACGAGAATCGTGAAAAAAGTGTTTAGATTCTCAATACAGCTTAACTAGTCCAGAGTACATACATACATATAATCCTCAACGGTAGCGTGACGCACGCCTATCGTTATTACAACTCGATACCAGTCATTACTGTAACGCTGGTATTGATAACACGTCGCTAACAAAAAGAGGAAGGAGGACTAGGCAATAACGATATCAAACGTTAAACCATTGGTAATAACGAGGTAATACGCTCTGTCAAGGAATACACATGGTGCGAATGCGAAACTATTCGCGACTCGTAAGAACAATTAGTGTTTGCTTCAGCTGTACTTAATATCTTGAGACAGAAAATTAAAACGAAAAATTGAAATCTATCCTAGCTATAGAAGACAATATGTTCTATAAATATTTTTTTTTTAGAAACTTATTAAGATATGGTACTATGTCATAGTCACTGCAGAGCAAGTAAAAGATTTTCCCATCAAAGGATTAGAATGATGAACGATATAATAAAATTCTGTTCTGTAATGTTCTCATGTTTTGCGATGTATCTCTGATGGGAAAAAGGTAGCTCGTAACACGCGATTGTCGAGAACCAGATTGGTTTCATAACTATAATATATAGCATATGATAAATAAAAGAAAATGACTTTTACTTGGCGGATTAAAAAGAATCGATTAACCGAAGTAGATACGTAAACTGCACGATTGCTTAGGAGGCACCTTAGCAGATATTCCTCGGCGATACGACGTAAAATCAAGCGGAATAAACGCCATCGCACGCTCTACAGATTCGAATATTTTTGCGTAAAGCGCGTTCTTCGAAGTCTGATCTAATCTGCGAGCTTAGAAAGTTCCGTGATGCTTTAACGACACTCTAAATCAATCATTTGAATAGAACTTTGATTATCCGAACCAGACGGGATCGTTGGAAAATCGAATTTTTCAGATATAATCGAATGATACATTATAAATACATTATAATTATGTTTCACATGAACAATTATAAATTATTACATATTACATGCATTATTTGATTTTGCTTTCCATTACCTTTACTCTCCCAATCTTTTCGTGCTGCTATATTGCTACTTTTTTTAATGTTAATAATTCAACAGAAGTACTTCCTGTTTCGGCTTGATAATCTCATGATTGTCTCTAATGCTGATTTCTTCTCTTTTAACATGATCATTGATCATTAATCACAACCATACCGACGATGTTACTAGTAATAACACTTTTTCGTTAACTACGATGATTCCTCGCTGTGATTTACAATTTCACCGTATTTTTATGCCATCAAATATTGATTTTTTAATTCCGTAAGATATTATTATGTTAGTTATAGTTTCACCATTACGGATTTAGTGCTTCACGTCTGATTCGATTTAAACCGTTAAACTCTACTCTTACGTTTAAGTGGCATTATGGTATGGAGTATAAACATCAACTGGCAATGAGATCTTAACGATATTGTAGTCTAAATCAGCCAAATAGAAATTCACAATATTTAGAGAGGCGATCGATGCTCGGATAATCGAACGTTCGGATAACCGGCGTTCTAAAAAAAATTTAATCAAGAGAATGAAATGAGTATCGAAATAAAGATGTGAAACTTAATATTTGGCAAAATTGTAATTTATCTATC
>NW_017163423.1:186752-187815 GCF_001652005.2 Ceratina calcarata | reverse complement strand
TACAATTTCACCGTATTTTTATGCCATCAAATATTGATTTTTTAATTCCGTAAGATATTATTATGTTAGTTATAGTTTCACCATTACGGATTTAGTGCTTCACGTCTGATTCGATTTAAACCGTTAAACTCTACTCTTACGTTTAAGTGGCATTATGGTATGGAGTATAAACATCAACTGGCAATGAGATCTTAACGATATTGTAGTCTAAATCAGCCAAATAGAAATTCACAATATTTAGAGAGGCGATCGATGCTCGGATAATCGAACGTTCGGATAACCGGCGTTCTAAAAAAAATTTAATCAAGAGAATGAAATGAGTATCGAAATAAAGATGTGAAACTTAATATTTGGCAAAATTGTAATTTATCTATTCTCAGATAAATAAATTTTATTGTAAATCTTTAATAATATGAATCAGTAAATTGTGTAGTAAATGCATTGTATTTAAAGTAAGAAGACTTTTTGAGACACAATACCAAAGTACGAGAAATGGATAGGAGTTCACACGTGATCTGCGAAAAAATGTAGGTCATTGAATTTTATGACGCAGGAAAGTCTATAAATCGTGTATTTATAGAATGAATAGCGAATTAATAAAATACTACGCTATAGTAATGAACGGTTAAATTTACGGTGGAAAATCAACAGAGCAGTTTCGCGAGCAAGCGTGCAAATAAATGCAAACATAAACCGGACGAATAAACACGAAACTGCTCGCGCGCGTACAATAAGAAAAGGTGAGATAACGAGCGATAAACGGAATAAGAGAAAACCAATGATAGAAGGTGGAAAAAAAGGAGAGAGGAGAAGGAAAATATCGACGAGACAAGAACCTTGCAGACGAGTTTTAGAGCCTGGGGGCAAGGTGCGAGTAAGGGGAGAAAATTTTCTGTCTGGCGCAGAGCGAACTATCTAGCAAGCATTATCAAACGCATCCATACATACGTATATAAGTTGCATGATAACATAAAAGAAGAATTATATAATAATTTAATTTTATTTACAAAATCCGACGAGTTCTCATTTTTACATAATTATTTTCATAATAAATATCTAAAAT
>NW_017163423.1:172427-186632 GCF_001652005.2 Ceratina calcarata | reverse complement strand
TTTCTGGAAACATCAGTCATCCTCAGATAAACTGATTATTAGTAAAGAAGGTGTTTCCATTAATCGGAAAATCACCAGAGACTTTTACATAGTAAATAAATTCCTAGCAGTAAGATTTCAATTAAGGTTTGAACGTCTCAATATTCATTTTTGACTCTTACTCTATACGTCAATCTTAATTATGCATATGTTCACGGTTCAAATACTTTCGCGTGTCTGTGATTGCATAGAAGGGGCAGGAAAGCATGTAGATACATAGATCCGCTCCACTGCAATCACCTGCTGGGTGGTCCGGCGGATCGCCACGGGCCACCTCGTGCAACTCCCTCGTATGTTCGTATTAAGTCATTTTCCCGCATGGTCGTCCGGTCGCGGCTGTACCGCGCTTCGTCAATAAAACCCCGGAAGGTGGGTTCGCTCAACGTGCAACAGATATTTTTCCCAAGGAAAACTGACTTGTCGTCACATGCAACAACTTAGACGTCATACTAGAAGTTCTTGGATGAAAATTCGACGAACATAAATTCTCCGGCAAACTAGATGTCGAAAATAACTATTTCCCAATTGTCATTTTCCAAATCGTCAAATATGACAGATTGCTGTTTCCTTCCGTAATCGCTTTTCTAGCACCTAATTATTAAGAATATTTTCTGAAACAGTAAACCCGGTCATGTAAAGTCCAGTTTATCTGCTCCTTCGGTTCTACTAAACTCACCCTCCATCGTGTAATAAAAACCGCCTATGGTGCGGCCCGTTACTTGGGAGTGGCGAACGTTCTATAATGGGTCAAAATTCATACTTTTACTGGGGCATGATGAAAAAGCGCGGCGCAAAAATGTGAACGGACGTGTCAACGAATCGATCCATTAGCGAGAGAAATGGGCGAACGTGGTGTTTAGAGAAACCCTGCCTAAAGCGATAACGTCGATTTGATATCCCTTCACCTCTTTTATTAAAAGGCAGGAATTCTGATCTAATATAGACGATGAAATCGAAAATTTTACATTACCAAACTAATACTGCAATATCAAGGAATTTAGATTTTTTTCAAAATTGGTCCCGGATCGTATCTTTCCATATTTATAAACAGTTAAGAGCAAAACTGAGTACACAATTTTAATTTCATTCTACACATCATTCTATGAGCTGGTCCACTTAATTACTAAAAAAAACTGGCCCAATTTTAAAGAAGTATACATTTTTGTTCTTAACTATATACAATATGAACATGGATAATACAAGCAATATGTAAACTCTGAAAGAAGCCGTAACACAGAGAAATGAACGTCCTTATTTCTCCTCGGCATTAAAGTGACGCAACGAGTTCCATTAATTATCATAATTACAAATACGAAGATTATCCCGCTTCATAATCAGTTGATTGCTTATTTAAACCAAATGAACGCACGTCGATTACTCTTCTATACAATTTTACTACGGCTGTAACAAAACCAAAGCATGTTACGCTCAAAGGCAGATATTAATCATGGAAACATGCTGGCCGAGAATACGAACGATGTTAACGTTTTGAAAAGAGAAAGGCTTGGGATCGCGAATTTATGCAAACGCAGCTGTTAATAACATCATGGCACAAACGTAATTACTCGGATTATCGACGCTGCGCAGTGGGAATACCGATATTATGTGGGCGCGAACGAAGATTGGAGAGAAAAATAAGTAATGCTACGAAGCTCTTCTGGCTAGCGTCACAATTTCTTCATCGGTGTCGACTGCAAAGGCTCTGTTTGTCAGCAGCTTAACACGGCTTGAGTGCCGAAATGCGAGGTGTACGAAAAGCAGGTAAAAGATGGGTGAGTCAGAGAGTCTCAGGCAACAATACGGGTCCGAGTTAAGTCCTACTGTCGAAGGCACGAGCTGCAGAGAAATTGTGGACGACGTTACCGCCTTATTGTGTCCTTGGGCACAGAAAAATACAGCAATTTGCTTAGCGAAGATAATGAATTCTATCCGAAAGTAACTACTCCTCTACGCCACTGAATACTTTTCTTAATTTCAACTGACGAAAATACTATGGGTGTCGAATTTCGACAACTAGTACTTATTTAAGATCTTCCCCATTGTATTAACGATTTACGTTTATTAAATGAGGACACAGTTTAGTCCACTGATCTTGAAAGTATTCGTGCATGCGTAAGTACCTACGACTGCGAGAAGGTTTCATCTGTTTGATTGATGAAGAAAGACAAGGGATTCTTTGATCGTAATATCTGGGTCAATATGCATCACGTTGACTCACTTTGATGCACGTACCCAACTCAAGCTGCATTTAATCTTATACACATATTGGCTCGACCAGAAAGAAGTGCCGACATTTTTAAAAGAAAAAGCTAGCTTTCTTTTTGCAAAATACATACATATATTCCTGTTCTCGTGTTGCATACTGTGTTTTTCATTGTAGACACAGATTCATAATACATACAGGCGTATACAATACTTCGATTATTCTGAGTGACAGTATCAAATCGCAGATCACGTTCCAATCGTATGGGATGCATCAGAACGTATGAGAAAGTGCTCGCATACGTACACGCGTCGTGCATATGTACATATGTACATACACGCGTACGCGTTCAGGTGTATCGGTATTACTCCAGAAGGCAGAAGCTTCAATTACTCCCAGGCGTGTAACAAGATAGAATTAATTTTTGCGTCGGATAAATACCGGTCGTACCAAAGCTGGGCTTGGTCGATCCTACGATTTGATTAATAAGGGGGCGGTGCCTGTGGATATACTTTCCGTCTTCGCTTTTTCCGGTATCGTTCTAAACTATATTCCGCCGTACAAATTGCGATACACGGTTACCAGCGAGATTGTTCTGTTCGATTATTACCGTGAGAAACACAATTTTCTATAAAATCTAATAATACGTGTCATTTTCTCTGAAATTATATTAAATAAACATATAAGATACAAATGAAATATGAAATAACTTTCACGCCTAATTGTATAAATAATTTTAATATTATATTTAAAAAAATCGATTGTTTGTGTGTTATAAAAATTCTCAAAGACGACCGAAGTATGGACGATATTTGGGATGTAGCAGAGAGTTTTCTACTTCAGAGTTAATTTCTAAAATTAAAAATATTATTATGAATAATTAAAACGTAGCTCTATTTCTTCTGAACGATAAATAGATATACCGTAGAATCTCGTGGCGACGAAACGAAGAAAAGAAATTTCGAAAAAAGAAATACTGTCTACACTTAATGACTTAAGTTCCAGCGGCAAAGCCTTGACGAGAGATGCTAATGCATCACATCTTATGAACTATAAACTTTACATCGATTCTATACTTGAAATTATACTAATTAACGTCGCCTAATTATTTTAAGAATTCATTAGAATGACTCTTTAACGAAGTGATATAGGATATTCACCTATAGCGAGATCGATTACAATTTTTACATAGATTCGACGCAGTTTGAGCAACCGCATTTTTGAACAGTACTATTAGTCTTGGATATCAACAACAATAGTCTCCTACACCACGCAGTCATTTATTTTTCTTTCTCCCTCGCCGCGTCGGCGTCTTTAATGGTCCCGGGTGTCTAGCCATCAAAATTACGACACGTGAATCACGTCTGATCCCGGCTAGGCAGCCGCGAGTTGCCAAACGCACAATACATATGCGAGCGAACGGGGAAACACAGGCAGGTGATCTCATCGCGGAAGTTAAAGTAACTACGAGTATATACGTACATCTATGTGCACGTATGTATACGCGCAGATAGGTGCACCGAGGGATTTTGTATTCCGGACGTGTGGGCTCTATAAAACTAGCCGTGCCCACGCGGCCTGTCTATTACGCGCGACGTCATTCGCCGCCAGATACTCATCGTCACGCAGCCAGGCCACCTGTGCCACCATGAATATCACATAAAATCGTCTTTTGCTTTTTCATCGAATCTACCGTCGCTTCGCCTCGCGTTCTGTGTTCGCCAGCGTTCGCGTGTACTTACACCCCTTGCTCACAAATCTTTTCAAGACAGTCTTTTATATTCGGTTTACGCGTGGATTCGGTACCGTTAAAGTTAACCGTTATTAACACCGTCTGACATTTAGTTTTCGTGCAACGAATAAAACAGTTCCTTTCAACAGACTGCATCAGAAATTTACTAATCAATGAAGATTAAAAATTCCTGGAATAACTGTTTCTTTTTACTGAATTATTAAACTGACACACATAAGTATAGACTGCATACATAGTATAGACTGCATTTATTTAGTTATTGTAAAAAAAGAGTCACGATTCTGAAAGAGAGAGTGAAGTGGCTTTTCTATATGTAGGATGATTATACTTATTTTAACGAAATGACTAAAAAATAGTAAATCTAAGAGACAGAGTTGAGAAGGAAGACTGTCCTCTTAAGCAAGGAACGTAGGCGTATTAATTTAATACATGCATTATGGATATATTTTTAGATTTTAAACATGGGCTGGCATGCTAGCTTTCGATTCGTTTACTTCGAGTACAAAGGTTTCGCCGTGTTGCGAACGAACATATAATCGCAATCCTAGAAAAATCTAGCCATTTATGATCATTGACAGTGAAGCACGTCCAAGTACAATAAAACTAAATGCTAGGCGTAAGTCAAAAAGGTTTCGGTTTATCGAGAAGTGAACTGCTATTTTATTATACGTTATAAGGATTGATAGGGCTTATGGCTGTGATCCCTTAACGATGTGCTAAGGTTTTTGGACTCCAAAAATAAAATGTGAGGTCATAAAATTGCTCTACGTTGAACTTTAGAGTGACACTACTTTCACTTTCTATTCAAATTCTCAGAATTCTCCTGTCAACGAAATAAAATGTCAATGCTTCCTAAACAATTGTTAAATAGTTATTAAAATGACTTTCTGCGATTTGAAAATTTGAAGTCAACTACATTCTTTTATATCTTATACGATGTGAAATTATGCGACGCGGCCCGGAGATAATCGCACGAATCGTTCGAATCGCGGAATGACCGGTCGTAATTCGATGTTAACGCGTCGGCTTTCACTCGAGAGCTAATTAATGCCGCGACTGACCTCTGATCCCGATGAAAACGGAACTCGCATCCACGGCTTTACATAAAACTGATACCTGTTATATTTTCATATCTTCAATTTCGCAAACACCTTTCGTTTTTATTTAATTGAATCTTGCATTCACTGATTTAAAAAAAACCTCGTCGAGTTATTGATATAATAACATGATTTCTGATAAAACGTTAAAAAGAATAGTAAATAGAATTTATTTATAGGCTTGCACATGAACGCTGTATTCGATTTCAAGAGATAACTTTTGATTTATTTTCTTATTACTGATTTTACCATTATTACGGGCGTAGGCGCGCGATACAATGTAAATGCCGATTTTACCCTCTTTTTATTCACGGTTGTGAGGAGTATTTGTTCACGCGAGACAGGAGAGAAACACGTAGGTCTATGAAAGATGCTTGCTTAGGCGACGATTCATAAATGTTCAGTTAAACTATACTTATATATTGAGTGACTTGTATTCATGTGTACAAACGTGTAAAGCGTGCGCGATAGATTAGTCGATAATCATGCGATTTCGCATTTGAAGATGTCGAAAACGTTCGCTGCGACTCTCACCACCTTCCAAGTTGCGCGAAACGCGCAGCTTCTTAGGGTTACTAAGGAAACTCATACCTTCCTGCATAAATCAAATGCAGAAATTTTAGTACAAAGAAACTACCAAAGTCGCCTATAAACTGTAAGAAATAAAGTTCCTGTAAGAATATTAGGGTTATTTCTAACTGAAGTTAATTTTTATTGGGAACCAGAAGCACAACTATTATGTACAAAACATCATACAGTCTTGAATAAGACCCAAGGATTTTAGCCATCCTAAGAACTTTATTGCGGTTATTCGAAGGTTGAATTTTGTCTACCTGACGAATTTTACGCTCATTCTGTTGCCTATATTTTGTATTGTAGGGGTAATTTGGACTAGACTAACAATGAGGTAATTAAATGCAGTAATCTTTACAAGGTTCTCGTACAAATAAGAGTTCCCGTAGGATATTTCATTGTTAGGCTTTTATGAAGCCATCGCAAGGGACCTGTATAGTTGCAAGTGTTCACTGGGTAAAGGAAAACAGGAAGAAGAAGCGGGCCGATTGGATAATTAATGAATCGCGTGGATCTGGTCGCTGGAGGGTACGCGTTTATTGGTTCGCTACGAGTGTATCGTTGACAAGCTTAATAGCCGGTGTACCTGCAAAAACTTGATGTTACTCCGTGTAGCATTCAATCCCATTCCCGTCAAGCTCTTTCAGAAAATGCACACGTGTTATAATCTCCATAGATTATTTCAATAATATTCAATGCTGTATGAATTATTAGATTGTATGCATAATTATATTTCGGAAGCGTTCGTTTCCGCCATTTTGTTTTCGAAATTCGAAGCTTTATTGCGAAAAAGTAGTTATACATTTATGATTCAAAGTATTGTCCATCGCTGGCCACTGCTTTCTCCCATCTTTCAGGCAGCATACGAATCCCGCGTCGAAAAATTTGGTAATTTTTTTAAACGATTCACGAATCCATCCAAATTTTAATTTCTTTATAGGAACAATTTTCTGACAAATTTTCATTTAATATACATTCTTAATCTCCTTCTATCGAAATATTTATCGAAATTTTTTAATTTTAAGGAACTTCACGGTTTAGTTTACCCATTAATTTACTCATAATTAGAGTTCAGGTACCCATAAGCTTAACAAATGGTAGTCCGAGAGTAACGAAGAGTCGTGACGCGTAATTAACGTTTGATAAAGGTTTATCGTAGCGAACCGCGAGGCACGTGTTATTTTTTTCGTTCACGATCGACGGAATCTTTTGCGGATCGCGTCGCATTCTAGCCGCGGTCGGTTCGGTTCCTCAGTTGAAATTCTTGGCTGTCTAGATGCCGGAAGCGAAATCCGAGCGGGATGTTTGCGAGCGCGCAATTAACGGGAGTTACTCCGTCTACGAGAGTCCATACTATGTGTACATATACGTACTTACATTATATATGTATATTCTATGTATATAAGCATGTATATATGTACGTACGTACGTATATATGTATGCATGCACGCACGTATGTATGTATGTACGTATTTATATTCTCATGTGTATATTCAGTACCAGTGGGTAAAAAATGTGTCAAAAATAATCGAAATCACTTAGAGTCCTAGTTGTAGCCATGTGTCAATAAGTACTTCCCGTTCAATCAGATATTGAGTAAAACATACCTCTGCGTTTGAGATTCGATGGGCTGCTCGTACGTCACGGAATCGAGCATGAATGAGAAGAAGGACGCGAAGGAGCCTAACGAAACGAGATCTTCTCGCATTGGTAATGTAACAGGGCATTAAGGAGCTTTATAAATATTCAACGGATGTACACGTGTACATTCGAACAAGAAAAGAAAAAAAGATTAATATTTATGCGACACGCGATTACGTTTGGCGGCCGGGAATTGCTCGGTTCTACGTGTAGATTGAAGTTAAGCCAGTTGACGCATACTTCATTTCTCTTGTCTACGACATTTTAAGATAGATGTCATATTTAACATAATATAAATCGAATACATAGGACACCATAAAAAAAAATACACAGATTCACTTATTTATTTGTGCCTATGTGCAATTACATACGTTTTCCATACGTACATATACTATCTTATATGTAACATAAAATTGTTAAATGAGCTTTTAATTTATGAAAATGATTTTGTTGCAAACTGGAAATAATAAGGCAAAATAATGTAGTTAGAACAGTTTTATTGCCTAGACATGCACGCCCAAGCAAGAGTTCTCTATTTGCAATATTTCACGTCCTTGCAAGCGTTTATCTCTGCGCTAGTGCGGAACACATCATCTCCTTATCTAACAGTTAAACAATCGATAACGAACCATTGCAGAACTGGCTTCGACCTACTTTTCGAATATCAACATACATTGAACAGTTTAAATAGAAATCTTCCTCAGAACACGTACGTATACATAACATGTTTAGACAAATCCACTCTTTTTAGATAGCTCAACCTTTATCTGGTAGCCCACCGTAATACGATAGAACCAAGCCTCGACTTTTAAGTAATCGTACCTACGAAAATGAATAAAAGAGGAATAAATTATAATCACAGTAGCGCATTGTTCGTGACGTAACCTGAGAAACGGACCGAAAAGGCAAAAAGAAAAACGGAACGTATCTCGAGTCTTCTTCTGGAGAGACCAGAGGTTGGGAATGAGGAGGAAAGAGAATCGCGAGCGTAACACCCACGTGCAGCGTGCAGTCACCGAGGAGCCACGGAGAGGAGATTCGGGTTTCCCGCAGGAAGGAGGAGGACGCGAGTCGCGAACGAGGAGGAAGAGAGGAGAGAGCACGACCAGCTAATGGTATCAAGCCAGTGTTTCTCGGGCAGTCGTCGAAGCTGGTACATACTTACCTCTTCGCGAGCCACGTGTGCGTGCTCCTCTCCTATCACTTCTTTTCCCCGCCTCTGTTCGTTCTCCGGGCTTCGCGAGGATTTCGTTACGATCGATCGATCGGCCGATCGTTTACTTTTCGGCTGGGACCGTTTACCTTTCGCGGAGGAATCGGCGAAAGAGGCCCGTCGATCGACCGAGGACGGGTTCTTCGATCGAGCAGTTCTTTTTCTCTTCCGGTCACCACGCTCTCCCCTTCTCGTGGTCCCGATCCGATCTTTCGCGTTGCGGTTACGAATTTCTCGCCGTTTCTATGAAATCGATTCGTCCGTGTTACTTCTAACTGGTGCTTCGACGTCTTAATTCAGATTTCTATGCCCAAGGGACTATTGAAACGAGATTAGCTCAGCGAAACTGTGGGTGCATGAAATATCTAATGAGAACTCGTAGATTCAAATAATTTTATCGGACAATGAAGAACAATTCCATGATCTACGAGTTGCTACTTTTATATCGCATCGGCAGTTTTTGCTAAGACTAAACAAAATTTTCTGTTATAAACCAGTCTAACTAATCAGTATAATTTCAATATGATAACTTTATGTTTTATTAAAAAAGCAGTAAAATTAAGAAACTATTAAACAATAATAAAAACGTTAATAGTGAGTGACATAAATTAGTGATCTACAAGATTTCCCTATAAATTAGTGAAAAAACGATAATGAAAGTTATCCAAATCGTGTAAATGAGTTTAATCACTGGGTAAACTTATTTAAAATTAATGCACGATCGCAAACTGCTTGATCATTACAATTTGTGACTGCAGATCAAGTTTACTCTACGTTGCGAGAAAGGAGATACCCAGAAATTAGAATTACAAAAATCTGTTTCTTGTGCCAGTGTGAGTATTCCAAAGATACAAAAGGTTCATTGTTTCGAACGTTTGAAGTCGAGTTCGTGCCGTGGAGTCCTCGTAGAAAATATCAACGTCCCCGGAACAAGTAGGTGTGATAAACCACCCAGCAAATTTCTAATCTCCAGTAAATGTCTCCTTCTGTTTAATCGCCGATGCGCTCGAAAACCGACGATTCCTGGACGCGCTGACAGCGTGATGAGCGACGACAGTGGTGCGACGAGGTAGCCAGGTGATTCCAGTGAGCATGGGGTAGAAATGTACCACCCCGGAAGAGCAGCGTGGGCCCGGGGCGTGCTGACCCTCGGAGCAGGGGCCCTATTTCTTCTGGGATGTCGGCTCGACTTAGCCGGCGACGCGTCGTTTGTATCCACGCCGATCGATTCGGACAGGAACTATTTCACCGTGGCGATCGCGTCGTCCGACGGGCGCAAGAAAAAAGACGAGCAAGCTCCGGGAATCGGGAAGCGACATACGATCAGTATAGATTATTCAACGGATGACATAAAACCTGAAGAGAATGCCGAAACCAAGGATAAACGTGGCTCCAGTTATTTGCTTCCTTTCTTACATCCAGCGAGAACGAAACGTTCGACGAATTATTTATTCGATCATCTAGAATCGGGGAGTCTTATAAAAAATAATGAGAAGTCGCGGAATCTGGGAAGGGAGGAACGTACGAGGGACTACGAAGTTGAAATGTCACTTTTGACAAAGGATTCCGTAGGAAATAATAGAGTGTTCATGAGTCGCTCGACGAGTTCGATTCCATCGAGGAACACCAGAAAAAACGATAAAGGACTTAAGGATTACGCAACGTGGAGACTGGTTCAACCGTGGAGTCTCGACGAAAGGAATAGGGATAATCGGGAATCAATCCGTTCAACGAAGAAGTCGTTTTCATCGTTGCACGGTGAGGAACGTGTTCGCGGAGATAATAATGATCGATTAATGGAAGGCGCGAGGAAGAATTCGTTTCTATTTGAGAACTCTGAAAAGACGGACTACATAGAAAAGAACCGCGATTCAAGGAGGGATCAGGTTGCGGGGAAAAACGAGAATTATTCAAAGAGAAATTTGCTTCGATCGAGAAATAATGGTTGGTCGGAGGGAAATCCAATTAAACAGGAGATCGGTCTCGATTTGCCGGTAGATTCAGATAGGCGGGCGGACCGTGATGAGGGGAATTACGCGGCGTTTAGGAGCGGGAAAGCTGGACCGTCGATCGGGAGAAACGGCAAACGATTTTCGAGGAACGACGGAGAGTTGAATGGCTCGGCGATCGGTGAAAGGTGCGACGTTAAAGAGAGTTTGTCGCGCGAGGTGAATGGGCGATCGATGAATGAAGCTGGGAAGAGTTTCGGTCGAAGTCACTACTCGGACGTGGGCAACGGATTTACGGTAATAACCTCCCGCGAGGAGTTCGGTGAAAACGATGACGAAACCGAGCGACCGGTTCAGACGGGAAGTACCGAAGTCTACTCGGAGGAACGATTATATCATTCAGAAAATGAAGAAAATCTGTCGACCGATTCATCGTCGACGCTTCGCGTTTCGGACAGCAGAAACCAAATTCTTTCCGAGACGAACGATGCGAATTTGGGCGAAAAAGACTGGCGATCCATCTCCGCGGAGAGGAGGATCGAGAGGAACGCGCTCGTCGATGATTTCCATAATTCCGAGCAACCGTCCAATTCCGAAGACGGGAAAGAGGAATACGAACGAGGCGAGGAATCGATGTCGGGCACGACGGGAATGCAAAAAGGGGGCTACGCGGTTTTTTTTCGCGGCGATCACGAAACGCTCCGATCTTCCGCGGAGACGTTCGGAAGCCGCAAAGGTCGGGCGACGGAACGGGATCGCGGGAACATCCTTGAAAGGGGAATGAGCGAAACGAGATCTCGTGATCGATCGCTCCGGGGCACTGATCCTTCTTCCGTGAATTTTCGTGGGATCGATCACGCTGGTACCTCCTCCGACGGGCACGAAAAAAGAGATCGCGAGGCTGACACGAACGTTCGCGAGGTTCGTTCCGTCTCTCGGCTTCGTGGAAACGAAAAGCTGCTCGACGACAGGATAACGAGAGTTCCTCAGGTGATTGAAAAATTGTTTGCGACACAGCTCGGAAACGAGGAAGAATTTATTGAATTAACTTTACATAACGGTGGTAACGGGACTTTTGAACCTACTAAAGACAGTAAGTCGAGAAACAGGGGTGAAGTGTTCACTTCAAGCGACACGCAAACATTAAACAGTGAAAAGATCTTCGAGGACAAAAATTTATATGATAATGCTGAAGAATCATTGGGAGATGAAAAATTATTTCGTTCTATAGTCGTGAAAAACTTTAGAAATGATCAGACGTCTACGAAACCGTTAAGGCAATTTCAAATGACGTCAAACACGAAAACATCTGATCCTTTAATTACTTCACAAGATTTCAAGGACAAGATTGCAAAATTGCCAATAAACACAGCATCATCCTCTTCTTTAATCAGACAGAATCCTCTCAGCATTCGTCGAAAGAGATATTCGAATTACTATTCGCCGCAGTCTTCCCCTGTAGCATACGTGCACATCCAACCTGCATATCCGATGCCACCTCCGGTACCACCCCCGAACCGGAATTGCGTAAAGTGCATGGTCGTTTACAAACCGTGTCCATCGCCACCGAAACCGCTATTCATCCTTCCAACATACAAGTATCAAGATCTAGCTTCAAAATGGCAAGGCCTAAAGCACGGTGAGTGAGAGAGGAATCCAATATATTTAAAAAGATAACTTCATCGGTTTATTCGTTTTCTTATTAACAAATACATTCTATAATTGAAAGGAAATACAAAGTGAGTCGATAAGAAATATCACATANGTCAATAAATGATCGAAATTATTCAATTGAAACTCTCTGAGAAATTCATTAAGCGAGAAAACTAAAAGGAATAACATAAAATCGTTTAAGATCAGATTTTATGGATTTATGAAAAATGTGAAGATGCTGGATGTGTAATGTATAAAAATTCTCAGAATATTAAAAGTCGTATGTACACTTCAACGTGTAAATGATAGAAGAAATATTTATCTGACATACATTATTTTAACTGATACCGTAAATGTTCTAATTTATACTCTAATCATCAATATCTACTAAATCAGGTGAATGTACATGAATGATACTCGAACGTTCGCAATTAATATCATTGAGACGTACTCGGAAACGGATAAAACGTTTACGGCATAACGATTAATCTGCGTAATTGTTATTAGCCAGTTCTATTGGTTCTCATGCCATAATGCATTTATTCATGGCTGCACTTTGTGACGCACAGTGACTTCTGACACCCTATGACTATTTACGAACTATAGAATCTCGAATATCGCAAATAATCGCGATTAGTATTGTTGGAAAGTCTAATTATTTAAATAAGAATTTATTGAAAATTTCACTTGTTTAATCAGATTTTAAATAGAAAATATTGTATTTTAAATACTCGAACTGCAAATCATTTTCATTCTTTACTGTACAATATAATATATATGTAGAACTCAATAAACTCAAAGAAATAACATACCTGAATATTGAGTAATTTATTTGTGTATTTGGTTGATCGCTGGTATTTTAATTACCTAATCATACAAAATTACTCATCTCTACTATGGAACGTCTATGGTGGCCACGATAATTCTTGTTTCCTCGTCTTTTAATCGATGCTGGTCCCATCAGCCAATATTCATTAAACTTCTCATCTGGATCGCATCAACGATACCATCTATCCCATGTAACTAATCTTTCGTTTATTATACGACCTGTGTGCACACGATAGCCGATGATCTTATGGAAGAACTCAGAAGCTAGAGTGGTAGACCCGTTTATAGGTTCGTCGGATACTATCAGATNTTTGATAAATTACTTTCTATCATGAAATTCCATATGACTTGATTATACATTCGAATTATTACGTTTGAGGTTGCATTAGACGAGCATCGGAGATCTTGTTGGTCAGAGGATGGTGAAATTCTCTGAACGCTTGAAACACCGATGGAGAATGTATTTTCCTTGGCGTTGATTGCGATTTATTACCGCGGTTCGTTCCTAGAAAAAACGCGAGGACGCACGAAACACTGCACGGTTAATTAGCTTCCTGAAGTTTGCCGGCAGGGTTGAAGGTCACATCCTTTGGACACGACTGCGATGCTCCGATCTCCCAACTTCCGTTTCCTCCTCCTCCGTCCACAGTAGGGGTTGTATAGACGAAACCGAGATTCAGCTTTTTCTTCAACTGCCTTTATACGACTTTCGTGATCTGCTATTTCATTAAAATTTTATGCATACATGTACGTATATATGTGTACATAAATCGAAAGAGTCAATAAATGATCGAAATTATTCAATTGAAACTCTCTGAGAAATTCATTAAGCGAGAAAACTAAAAGGAATAACATAAAATCATTTAAGATCAGATTTTATGGATTTATGAAAAATGTGAAGATGCTGGATGTGTAATGTATAAAAATTCTCAGAATATTAAAAGTCGTATGTACACTTCAACGTGTAAATGATAGAAGAAATATTTATCTGACATACATTATTTTAACTGATACCGTAAATGTTCTAATTTATACTCTAATCATCAATATCTACTAAATCAGGTGAATGTACATGAATGATACTCGAACGTTCGCAATTAATATCATTGAGACGTACTCGGAAACGGATAAAACGTTTACGGCATAACGATTAATCTGCGTAATTGTTATTAGCCAGTTCTATTGGTTCTCATGCCATAATGCATTTATTCATGGCTGCACTTTGTGACGCACAGTGACTTCTGACACCCTATGAC